>NC_091284.1:720112265-720424765 GCF_032444005.1 Ranitomeya imitator
AGTGATCAGACACAGAGCAGAATCACTACCCAGTATCCTAATTGAAAAATAAAGAAACACTTGCCAACATTGTGTCTTATCACATTTGGAGATCTGCGGTTTTCGCTTTTGTTCTCTTGTAAAAACCACAACTAGAGCATCAAGTCCTCCGAATGCAGCAAAAAGAGGGAAAAAAACAGATGACAATGGAGGAATCAAGGCCCCGTTGAAAATAGATCTGTGACATGGATTAATCATTCTGCTTTGTGCTTCTGAGAAAAATTCCTAAATAATACAATTACCGTATATACTCGAGTATAAGCCGAGATTTTCAGCCCATTTTTTTGGGCTGAAAGTCCCCCTCTCGGCTTATACTCGAGTCATATACCCGGGTGTCGGCAGGGGAGGGAGAGCGGGGGCCGTGTAATCATACTTACCTGCTCCCAGCGCGGTCCCTGCAGTCCCTGGCTTCTCCGGCGCTGCAGATTCTTCCTGCACTGAGCGGTCACATGGCACCGCTCATTACAGAAATGAATAGGCGGCTCCACCCCCATAGGGGAGGAGCCGCATATTCATTGCTGTAAATGATCGGTGCCATGTGACCGCTCAATTACAGGAAGAAGCTGCAGCGCCGGAGAAGCCAGGGACTGCAGGGACCGCGCCGCAGCAGGTAAGGGGAGCGCAGCGCTATAATTACCTGCTCCTCGCTCCGGCTCCGTCTGCAGCGTCCTCTAGCAGTGACGCTCAGGTTAGAGGGCGCTGTGACGTAGTCAGTGCGCGCCCTCTGCTGAGCGTCAGTGCTGGAGACGGAGCCGCAGAGGAGCAGGTAATTATTGAAAGCGCCGGCGTCCTGAGAAGAGAGGTGAGTATGTGATTTTTTTTTTTTTATGGCAGCACCAGCAGCATTCTAAGGAGCACCTATGGGGCTATAAAGGTGCAGAGCATATAAGGGGCACAGCATTATAAGGAGCACCTATGGGGCCATAAAGGTGCAGAGCATATATGGGGCACAGCATTATAAGGAGCACCTATGGGGCCATAAAGGTGCAGAGCATATATGGGGCACAGCATTATAAGGAGCACCTATGGGGCCATAAAGGTGCAGAGCATATATGGCACAGCATTATAAGGGGCATCTATGGGGCCATAATCAAAGGTGCAGAGCATATATGGCACAGCATTATAAGGAGCATCTATGGGGCCATAATCAACGGTGCAGAGCATTCTATATAGCACAGTTGTATATGGAGCATCTATGGGGCAATAATGAACGGTATGGAGCATCTATTTTTATTTTTGAAATTCACCGGTAAATGCTGCATTTTCTACCCTAGGCTTATACTCGAGTCAATAAGTTTTCCCAGTTTTTTGTGGCAAAATTAGGGGGGTCGGCTTATACTCGGGTCGGCTTATACTCGAGTATATACGGTACTCATTATGCTGTACATCTCTTCTATAGATCACATATAAAATATATATAGTAAGCTTAATAAAATTTTAAGTAACATTTTTTTGAGCATAGAAGCCTTAAAGGGTATCTGTCAACAGGTTTCTGTCATCTGAGTGCATTATAAAGTAGATCCTGAGAAATTGATTTCAGCAATGTGTGTGCTGTTGTTTCAATACATTGATTGTTTTATCAACAGGAGATTATCACTCCCGGACTCGTTGCCCTAGTGCATCCTGGGCCATCTCCACCCCCAACACCTACAGAGCCCTGTGACAAAAAAGTGATTTCACCCACCTTCTTAAGCTGAGTTCAATGTCCCTAGCCACACTCAGGGCAGATTACTGCCACACATGTTCTCAATCAAGAAATCACTTAAATAGGACCTGCCTGACAAAGTGAAGTAGACCAAAATATCATCAAAAGCTAGACATCATGCTGCAATCTAAAGGAATTGAGGAACAAATAAGTAACAAAGTAATTGAGATCTATCGCTCTGGAAAAGAACCACAGTAAGAGCCATTATCCATAAATGGTGAAAACATGGAACAGTGTGAACCTTCCCTGGAGTGTCCAGTCAACTAAAATTACCCCAAGAGTGTTGCAACGATTCATCCAAGAAGTCACTAAAGACCCCACAACAATATCCTCCCCTGCCTTAGTTAAGGTCAGTGTTCATGACTCCACCATAAAAAAGAGACTTGGCAAAATTGGCCTGCATGGCAGAGTTCCAAGACATAAACTACTGCTGAGCAAGAATAACATAAAGGCTCGCCTTAGTTTTGCTCTAAAAACTTCTTGATAATCACCAAGACTTTTGGAAGAATACTCTGTGGACTGATGAGACAAAAGTTGAACTTTTTGGAATGTGTATGGTATAAAAGTTTAGCCAAAAAAAAAAACCTGAAGACCCACCTCTTCCGACAAGCCTACAACCTGCAGTAACCACCGATCGACCAAACCGCTGCATGACCAGCTCTATCCTCGCCTACTGTACTCTCACCCATCCCTTGTAGATTGTGAGCCTTCGCGGGCAGGGTCCTCCCTCCTCCTGTACCAGTTGTGACTTGTATTGTTTAAGATTATTGTACTTGTTTTTATTATGTATACCCCTCCTCACATGTAAAGCGCCATGGAATAAATGGCACTATAACAATAAATAATAATAATAATCCAACCAAGTAGTTTATATCAGTGTTTTGGATTAAAAAGTAACTTTTAATGTAAATATTCTAAAATATGTCCAAAAAATAATAATAATAACCACACGAAAGTGCAAGGTGCATAAGACATACAATACTAAAAAATGTGGAGTTCACATAATTGATGGGGTGCTTATTGTGTAAACCCCTTATATGCGAAAAGATTGATCCTTAAATACACTCTTGAATAACATGCAATATGTTCCAAAAGCCTTCCTTTATATGATCAGGTTTTAATGGGCAATCATAAACAACCTAATGTCGCCCTTAGGTACTGAAGCCTTCGGCGCACCCAACGTGAATCAATGATGCGCCCAACCTCGTACTCCAGCTGACCCTCTACCAACACTGGAGGAGCATAGGATGAGGAATCTTCTCTAACTGTCCCCACAGGTTTTAATAGGGATCTGTGGAAGACATTAGATATTTTGAAGGAGATGGGGAACTGTAATCTATAGGCCAACGGACTGATCACCTCCACAATCTTGTACGGACCTATAAACCTGGGGGCCAGCTTCATAGAGGGTATCTTAAGCTTGATGTTACGGGTAGACAACCACACCTTCTACCCCACTGCCGACACTGGAGCTGACCCCTTCCACCTGTCTGCAAATCATTTGTACCTTTTCTGGGCTTTAGAGATGTTCCACTTGACCTCCGTCCAAAGGGTTCTCAAATGTTGTACCATGGCCTCAGCACCAGGACAATGATCTGAAACACACCAGCAAGTCCAACTCTGAATGGCTTAAGGAAAACAAAATTAAGACTTTGGAGTGGCCTAGATAAAGTCCTGACCTTAATCCGATTGAGATGCTGTAGCATGACTTTAAAAAGGTGGTTCACTCATGGAAACCCTCCAATGTGGCTAAATTACAACAGTTCTGCAAAGAGGAGTGGGATAAAATTCCCCCAGAGCATTGCAAAAGTCTCATTGCCAGTTATCACAAACGCTTGATTACAGATTTTGCGGCTAAGGGTGGCTCAACCAGTTATTAGGTTTACGGGGCAATCACTTTTTCACACAGGGCCCTGTAGGTTTACATTTATTTTTACCTTAGTGATAAAGACTCTAATTTAAAAACTCAGGGTCTTTTCTCCTCTCAGATGAGGTAGTAAAATCTGGTGACAGATTCCCTTTTAAAAGGCATAATAATTAAGGGGCGTACACAAATGAGAGTTCACCAAATTAAAGCTCTCATCTGAGTTCATAGCAGCCAAACATAAAAACCCCCATATAAATCTGGTATCACTGTAATCACACTGACCTGAAGAATTAAGTCGTCTAATCACTTAGCACAAGGAACGGCGTGAAAAAAAATAAAACTAATTTTTTACCTGCTGTTGATTTTTTCATTCTGCCTCCCAAAGATCACAATAAGGCTCAGCACCATTTATCCTGCTCTCTGCGCTGAGTGCTTGCACCAGGGTTTCCTGGCAGAAGATCCCTTATAATGAGGTATATGGAGACACTGTGGATGCCGTCTGGCCGCTTGTGATTCTCCTTGTGGAGAGCGACATACCTGGCCTGGCATGCCATTGTGAGGAGGCTTATAAGCCATGCATTGCTCCTCTGGGAAATTAAATATTAAATATGTGAATTGCCTCTTCAGAGAGGAAGAGGACTTGCTTCACATAAATGTAAATCAGATGGATTTCTTTTGGAACAATGTTTCATTTTATTTCCCCCGTGATTTTTACATATTACCATATCACCATTGGTACTGTTATGACGGTATTATTATTATTATTATTATTATTATTATTATTATACATTTTTATTATTTTATTATTTTTATTATTTACATTTTATTCTCATCATCCTACACATATAATTCTAAAACAAGCAACTTTTTACTTATATGTTCAAAATCCCCTCTGTTCTCAATAATGTTATAATGTTACTTTTAATTTTATAGTTTACTCCTCATTGCCTAGGCTACTGGCCACCACTTCAATCTACAAGTGGTGGCTGTGCTTACAAGCCCTTTTCTATAGAGCAGGTTGTTACGAACACCGCCAACTTGTTGCACACGTGACTCACATGTGACTGTAAAGGGGGACTCCACTCTCTCATTTACTCACCTATCACAATAGGCTAACAATGAGAGAAGTGCACCCCAGAACCAGTTCACACATCCATACTACATTTTTTGCTGCCACCATTTGCCGTTTTGTTAGAACAGAGAGACTCCTGCCCTGGGTGATACACGAGTACACACGCACACCCTGCGTTCCCAAAAATCAGATAGGAACACTGATTGTACTCTTGCACAGGGTAACACGGTCAGACCATACTTTCCCTCCTTGAGATTGTAGGTACGTTTGGAGAAGCAAGGAATAAACTTATTATATTTTAGATTTAATATGCAAAACAGTGCAGTGCTTACAAAAATATGAAATGATAAAAAGACATACACACAATCCAAAAACAGTGTAAAAATAAAAAGGATAAAACACAGAAACATCTTATGGATTGTAAAACATACAGAACTACAATACTCATCATCGTTTTTCCTGGGTCTTACAATGAGATCGTGGATGAGAGATTTTAATGGGTTCCATCCAAATCCCTCACCCTTCCTCCAGGTCAGATGAGAAGAGAATGGCTAATTGTATGCAAGGAAAAATAGGTGCAGGTAATACTTCAAATTTGTCATATTTTCCCACAGGATAATTTTAGTGGAATAATATGATAATAATATCTCCCAGCATACTTTCACTATCTTAGACACACCAAACACGACTTTGATATATCCATAATTTGGGTTGATATTCTTTTGGGATTCCCAATGCCGAAAACCCTGGTGTTTGGAACCTCAGAAGCGACTATGTCCCGTGATGGACAATCTTATGTCAACACAAGCCATGAATATATTTGTTATAGAGATGTCATTTCCATTGTGCCATGTGATGTCCTTAGTATGGACTGGAGATGTCCAGTCTACTTTGGGGCAATTTTTTTGGCCTTGATATATTAGAATGTCTTTGCAAGAGAGAAAAAAAAGAAAGTTTGCTCTTGCTGAGACTTTTGGTTCCTCGCCAAGTTAATTATCTACTCTCGGAGGACATTATTATTATTATTATCTATTGTTATAGCGCCATTTATTCCATGGCGCTTTACATGTAAGGAGGGGTATGCATAATAAAAACAAGTACAATAATCTTAAACAATACAAGTCACAACTGGTACAGGAGGAGAGAGGACCCTGCCCGCGAGGGCTCACAATCTACAAGGGATGGGTGAGGATACAGTAGGCGAGGGTAGAGCTGGTCGTGCAGCGGTTTGGTCGATCGGTGGTTACTGCAGGTTGTAGGCTTGTCGGAAGAGGTGGGTCTTCAGGCTCTTTTTGAAGGTTTCAATGGTAGGTGAGAGTCTGATATGTTGGGGTAGAGGGCTCCAGAGTAGGGGTGAGCACATGCTGCCAGGTGTCCAGTGATATCAGATTTTCCATAACTCTGGCAAACGTTGTTCTGAAGTGAGCCAGATCTTCAGCTTCAGAACCACTGGTCTCTGCCAAAGCTGTAGATGGAAATCTGTATCTGCTTGAAGCATTGAAGAGTACACTACATGAGAAGTTCAATTGGCCTGATTGACAGTTCGGACCAGGGACGTTACTTCGCTGCTGGTCCAGACTGTCAGGAAGGCAGGTGCTTTCTGCATCTCAGTATGGCGGGAGTCGGGAGAACGGAATGCTCCAGAAAAATAAGATGAGACATCCAATTTTAAGAAAAGGAACCCATCAACTGTTCACAACACCACTGTGGAAGAACAGAACTGGTGCCTCCTCTCCATGAACACCATAAAACTATATAGCCCCAGGTGCTGGCTCTATGCCTTTGCTTATACAGAAATAATAGTTGTTTCCTGATATAATAATATATCATATATGTTATAACACTATTACACAGACATTATTTAGGTCAAAAATGTATAAAATAGCCATTTGAGACTTCAGTCTATGTGCATAGTATAACACTGCTGAAAACCAACAGAACCTATAAAATATTTTAAAGCCATTGCTTTATTTTACATTTACTGCCCTTTTCAAGATTACATGGTTTCTTCCACATTCATCTTTGTAATAATGTCAGCATTATGACAGCTATTGTGGCAGAAGCCAATGCTGAATACCATCAGCTATTCATGAGGCTGTGATGGTGAACTGTACACTCGCACTGCAGCACCACAATGTTATTTCTGAGAACTTCACACCAACTCCCACCATTTTGAACATGTTGTGGGCTTTAGTAGGAAAACAATCTCATATCACTCCTAATTTTATATTTTCTAAAATTTACAATTTATGGCACATGAATTCTTCAATTGTTCCTATTTGCAAATCTCTGTAACTACTTAAAGGAATTGTCCACCTTATCTTTAGTTTAACATGTGTGTTGTGGACATGAATTTGTGACACTTACTAATATATAAGTATTCCAGGTTCTCTTCCTGCACTTTTCAGTGCCGCCTTCCTCACAGACTGCACAGCTCTCCTGTTCTCAAGAGGACCGCTAATGGAGGAGCATGTGACCAGACCTGCCAATCAGCCTGATGACAGGCCTGGTGAGATCATCCTCTATTCGAAGTCATTATAGACAGATCTGTGAACATGTCCCCAACACATTTGTTAATGTAAAGACATAGGGGGCGATTCATTAAGATCAGTGTAGTGCACACCAGTCTTAATGAAGCACACTGACCCGATTCATTAAGTTCCGTGCCCCACATAATGAATCAGGCGTGGACCGTCACTGTAAATCAGGTGTGGTGTACATTTTTGGAGTAAACTACGTCTCTTTGGTGGATAAACTTATGATGAATTTGACAGGTGGCCATGATCACGCCATGTTCCACTCATACTACGCCCATATTAGCATAGCTGGCCAGGACTGGTGTATAAACGACAAAAATTGCAATATTTTTGCACAGCTACCAAGCTGAGCACAGATATTGCGACTTATCAAGGTGTTGACTCAAGATTTCTGGCATAAGCACCCTAATAAATCGCCCCAAAGGTGATCCATCCCTTTACAGACATTGAACCTTATTGATCAAAAGTGAAAATTTTTGCAACTGCAAAACTCAAAAAGCATGCATTAGGTAAAAACATAAATAAAAAAGACACCAAAGTTGTCTATGTTCTTTAATGTTCTTAAAAATCGTAAACCAATAAATCATCAGATAACAAAGGTATGATACGACTGAGGAGGACTACAGATCACTTGGCAATAATTGCCATAGATCTCAAACCTTGTAACATCACACATTCTTCTCTTCTGTTTGTGTTCAGTTCTTCATTTTTTTTCTAATCTCTTGTCATCTCTCTCTCTTATTTCTTCTTTCAGTCCTCTTGCTCATCGATCTCCATTAACTACAGAAGTGTTTGTCTCTCTCATTTTTCTCACACGGGCATTTATCAGCTGCCCCTGTTTATGTTCTGCGTTCTTATACGTGTGCATTAATCTTCAGTTCTCCATTATGTGGTTAAGGTTCAGCGCATGCTACAATGTGTCCATCTCCGATCTTTCTCCACATTCTCCATGTTTGATGATAGAAAGGCGATACACCCATAGACTTGGAGTAGAGGATATCCCCTTTAGATTTAGCTTTCAGAACAATTATGTGGATTTTTATTGATTCGATGATTTTTTTTGTTTTCATATCTGATTCTTGCTTTTCGGGTAATGTGAATTGAGATATATTGCATGAAGTGTTGAACTGGGGTGCCAATGGCCCACCAGTAACCAACCTTAGGGCCCCACTTTTCAACTACATGAAAATGTGACATTATCCTCAATCACAAATTTATATATAACAGTGAACTGGGTAGATTGTTAAATGAATACGATGCTGCCTTTGTCTGTACATAGTAATTCATATATATTGTGCCAAGAGGGTGGTGCTCCAGTCTTGCAAAGAGGCCCACCAGAGGATTCTCCTGTGGGCCTGTCCAATCCTGATTGCATGCAATGTAATACCACTAAGCATTGCTTTTTCATTTTCGCTGTAGACTCTTAAAGGGGTGTCCTTTAACAAATATTTTGGGGATATGACACATAGTTCCCTCACCTATTAGCTTTTTTGCAGCTCCATAGTGACCAGATGTAAACAATGTGGACAACCTCAACTCCATGATACTGTTTAGTGGTTGGTGCCGGGTACTACAAACCCTAAATAAGGATATGTTCACACGTTGCGTTTTGCAACTTTTTTTTAATTTTGCTGCTTTTTTTTGTGTGTGCAAATTTTCATCTGCAGTTTACAGTACCAGCAATGTCTATGAGAGTTCAGAAATCTCATGCGCACTGACCGATTGGAAAAACTGCTGCATTTTTTAAAACTGCAGCATGTCACTTCTTTCAGCATTTTTTCTGCATATTTTTGATGTTTTTTTCACCTATAGGAAACAATGGGTAAGGGCAAAAATTCAGCAAAGCCTGCTTTTAGTAAGCAGCTTCTTTACTGCCAAGACAGCAGGTTTTGCCTGTGGAAATAAACGCAGCAAAAATGCAATGTGTGAACATGGCCTTATTAATCTGCCCCAGTTTGTTTAGAAACCACACACAGTGCTAGGTGAAACACTTGGCGTCTTTAGACCAGGGCCGGACTGGCCATCAGGCACTTCTGGCAAGTACAGTTCAATGCAATGATGGAGAAGAGAGCGCTGCTGTCGCTCCCTCTCCCATCATTCCCCGCTCTGCCTCTGACACTGCGGGTGCGCGATGACGTCATATCATCGCGTACCTGCTGTGTGCCGGCAGACTGCAGCCGCCGAGACCGGAGTCAGGAGCAGCGCGGGGCACAAGGAGAGGTGAGGATTGTGGTTTTTTTTTCTAATTATATCAATGAGTGAAAACTGGATTGTGGGGCTATTGGGGGGAGCGCTACATGTGCTATTTATAGCACCACGTGTGCTATTTATATGGGCATTGGATGGCATTCTCCAGCACTATGTGTACTATTGGTGTGGGCACTGGATGGCATTCTCCAGCATTATGTGTGCTATTTATATGGGCAGTGGATGGCATTTTCCAGCACCACGTGTGCTATTTATATGGGTATTGGATGGCATTCTCCAGCACTATGTGTGCTATTTATAAAGGCATTGGATGGCATTATAATATAATAATAATAATAATTTTTATTTATATAGCGCCAACATATTCCGCAGCGCTTTACAAATTATAGAGGGGACTTGTACAGACAATAGACATTACAGCAAAACAGAAATACAGTTCAAAACAGATACCAGGAGGAATGAGGGCCCTGCTCGCAAGCTTACAGACTATGAGGAAAAGGGGAGACACGAGAGGTGGATGGTCCCAGCACTATGTGTACTATTGGTGTGGGCACTGGATGGCATTCTCCAGCACTATGTGTGCTATTTATATGGGCAGTGGATGGCATTTTCCAGCACCACGTGTGCTATTTATATGGGTATTGGATGGCATTCTCCAGCACTATGTGTGCTATTTATAAGGGCATTGGATGGCATTCTCCAGCACTATGTGTACTATTGGTGTGGGCACTGGATGGCATTCTCCATCACATGTGTGTTATTTATATGGGCAGTGGATGGCATTCTCCATTTGTCCTCCTTTTTGAGATACTGTTTAGCAATATGTAGACATAGACATTGTATGACATCACTGAGAAAAGTGTTCTCTATGCAACTGACCAGAACTCCTCCTGCATGTTCTATTGGTGGGCAGTAGATGGCATTCTCCAGCACTTTGTGTGCTATTTATATGGGCAGTGGATGGCATTTTCCAGCACCATGTGTACTATTTATATAGGCAGTGGATGGTCTGTGAGAGCCAGAAATCTTACATGGTTTTAAGTGACCCAATACTTATTTTCTCCAATACTTATATTCTCTGGGATGCTACATTATATTCCATGGAGGGCTGCATTATATTCTATGAGGGAGGATTGCATCATACTCTTCTATGGGGCTACATTATATTCTATGGGGAGGTAGGCTGTATTATATTCTATGTACTAAATGTATTCTATGTATTAAATTTATCATATTCTATGAGGGGTGATTGCATCACACTCTATGAGGGGGCTGCATTATATTCTATGGGGAGCTGCATTATACTATATGAGGACGGCTGCATTGTATTCTATGGAGGGGCTACATTATATTATATGGGGGGCTGCATTATGCTCTATGAGGGGGCTACCATATATTATATATGCAGGGGCTGCATTATACTCAGGGAGCTACAATATATTCTGTGGGGTGGCTGCATTATACTCTGGGGTGGCATCATTATACTATATGTGGGCTGAATTATACTGTATCGAGGACTATGGGGAATACATTATACTATATGAAGAACTATGGGGTGTATTATACTATGGGAAGTGAATTGTACTACATGGATGACTATGGCGGTGCATTATACTATATGGAGCACTTTGAGGAGTGTATTATACTATATGAAGGACTGAGGAGTGTATTATACTATATGGGGGACTGAGGTGCACATTATAATATATGGAAGACTATGGGGTGTATTATACTAAACAAGCAAAATGCTGCCTATTCATTGAGTGATTGGATGGTTTATGTGGGAACAGAATTCCTTGTTCTCAGCCTATGCCTATGCAGCATCAATAGTAAAAACATCTAATGTTAAAAATAATTAAAAAAAAATGAAAAATCATCATATACTCACCTTCCAGCGCCTTTCCCGCTCCTCACGACGCTCGGGTGACCGGTCCATGCATTGCGATCTCGCGAGATGATGACGTAGCGGTCTTGCTACGTCATCATCTCGCTAGACCACAATGCACTCTTGAGACCGGAGCGCGCAAGGAGCGTCGGTAAACGCTTCCTGGATCCAAGGGCCAACAGAAGGTGAGTATATAACTATTTTTTATTTTAATTCTTTTTTTTAACAGGGATATGATGCCCACATTGCTATATACTACGTGACTGGGCAATATAATACGTGACTGGGCAATATACTACGTGACTGGGCAATATACTACGTGACTGGGCAATATACTACGTGGCTGGGCAATATACTATGTGGCTGGGCAATATACTACGTTACTGGGCAATATACTACGTGGCTGGGCAATATACTACGTGGCTGGGCAATATACTACGTGACTGGGCAATATACTATGTGGCTGGGCAATATACTACGTGGCTGGGCAATATACTACGTGGCTGGGCAATATACTACGTGACTGGACAATATACTAAGTGGCTGGGCAATATACTACGTGGCTGGGCAATATACTACGTGGCTGGGCAATATACTATGTGGCTGGGCAATATACTACGTAGCTGGGCAATATACTACGTGACTGGGCAATATACTATGTGGCTGGGCAATATACTACTTAGCTGGGCAATATACTACGTGACTGGGCAATATATTACGTGACTGGGCAATATACTATGTGGCTGGGCAATATACTACGTGGCTGGGCAATATACTACGTGACTGGGCAATATACTATGTGGCTGGGCTTTATACTATGTGGATGGGCAATATACTATGTGGCTGGGCAATATAGTACGTGACTGGGCAATATACTACGTGACTGGGCAATATACTACATAACTGGGCAATATACTACATGTCTGGGCAATATACTACTTAGCTGGGCAATATACTACGTGACTGGGCAATATATTACATGACTGGGCAATATACTATGTGGCTGGGCAATATACTATGTGGCTGGGCAATATACTAAGTGACTGGGCAATATACTATGTGACTGGGCTTTATACTATGTGGATGGGCAATATACTATGTGGCTGGGCAATATAGTACGTGACTGGGCAATATACTACGTGGCTGGGCAATATACTAAGTGACTGGGCAATATACTATGTGACTGGGCTTTATACTATGTGGATGGGCAATATACTATGTGACTGGGCAATATACTACGTGACTGGGAAATATAATATGTGGCTGGGCAATATAGTACGTGACTGGGCACTATACTATGTGACTGGGCAATATACTACATGGCTGGACAATATACTACGTGGCTGGGCAATATACTATGTGGCTGGGCAATATACTATGTAGCTGGGCAATATACTACGTGGCTGGGCCATATACTACGTTACTGGGCAATATACTATGTGGCTGGGCAATATACTACGTGGCTGGGCAATATACTACGTGACTGGGCAATATACTATGTGGCTGGGCAATATACTACGTGGCTGGGCAATATACTACGTGGCTGGGCAATATACTACGTGGCTGGGCAATATACTATGTGGCTGGGCAATATACTATGTGGCTGGGCAATATACTACGTGGCTGGGCAATATACTAAGTGGCTGGGCAATATACTACGTAGCTGGGCAATATACTACGTGACTGGGTAATATACTACGTGACTGGGCAATATAATATGTGGCTGGGCAATATAGTACGTGACTGGGCAATATACTACGTGACTAGGCAATATACTACGTGGCTGGGCAATATACTACGTGGCTGGGCAATATAATACGTGGCTGGGCAATATACTATGTGGCTGGGCAATATACTACGTGGCTGGGCAATATAGTACGTGACTGGGCAATATACTACGTGAGTGGGCAATATACTACGTGATTGGGCAATATAATAATAATAATAATAATAATCTTTATTTTTATATAGCGCTAACATATTACGCAGCGCTTTACAGTTTGCACACATTATCACTACGTGACTGGGCAATATACTATGTGGCTTGGCAATATACTACGTGGCTGGGCAATATAGTACGTGACTGGGCAATATACTACGTGACTGGGCAATATACTACGTGGCTGGGCAATATACTACGTGGCTGGGCAATATACTATGTGGCTGGGCAATATGCTACGTGGCTGGGCAATATACTACGTGGCTGGGCCATATACTACGTTACTGGGCAACATACTACGTGGCTTGGCAATATACTACGTGGCTGGGCAATATACTACGTGACTGGGCAATATACTATGTGGCTGGGCAATATACTACGTGGCTGGGCAATATACTACGTGGCTGGGCAATATAGTACGTGACTGGGCAATATACTATGTGGCTGGGCAATATACTATGTGGCTGGGCAATATACTATGTGGCTGGGCAATATAGTACGTGACTGGGCAATATACTACGTGACTGGGCAATATAATATGTGGCTGGGCAATATAGTACGTGACTGGTCAATATACTACGTGACTGGGCAATATAATATGTGGCTGGGCAATATACTACGTGGCTGGGCAATATACTACGTGGCTGGGCAATATACTATGTGGCTGGGCAATATACTACGTAGCTGGGCAATATACTACGTGGCTGGGCCATATACTACGTTACTGGGCAATATACTATGTGGCTGAGCAATATACTACGTGGCTGGGCAATATACTACGTAGCTGGGCAATATACTACGTAGCTGGGCAATATACTACGTGACTGGGCAATATACTATGTGACTGGGCAATATACTACATGACTGGGCAATATACTACATGTCTTGGCAATATACTACTTAGCTGGGCAATATACTACGTGACTGGGCAATATACCACGTTACTGGGCAATATACTATGTGGCTGGGCAATATACTATGTGGCTGGGCAATCTACTACGTGACTGGGCAATATACTATGTGGCTGGGCAATATACTATGTGGCTGGGCAATATACTATGTGGCTGGGCAATATACTATGTGGCTGGGCAATATACTACGTGACTGGGCAATATACTACGTGACTGGGCAATGTGGCTGGGCAATATAGTACGTGACTGGGGAATGTACTACGTGACTGGGCAATATACTACGTGGCTGGGCAATATACTACGTGGCTGGGCAATATACTGTGTGGCTGGGCAATATACTACGTGACTGGACAATATACTACGTGGCTGGGCAATATACTATGTGGCTGGGCAATATACTATGTGGCTGGGCAATATAGTACGTGACTGGGCAATATAGTACGTGACTGGGCAATATACTACGTGGTTGGGCAATATACTACGTAGCTGGGCAATATACTACGTGGCTGGGCAATATACTACGTGGTTGGGCAATATACTACGTAGCTGGGCAATATAGTACGTGACTGGGCAATATACTACGTGGTTGGGCAATATACTACGTAGCTGGGCAATATACTACGTGGCTGGGCAATATACTACGTGACTGGGCAATATAGTACGTGACTGGGCAATATACTACGTGGTTGGGCAATATACTACTTGGGCTGTGCAATATACTACGTGGACATGCATATTCTACAATACCCGATGCGTTAGAATCGGGCCACCATCTAGTCTATATATATAATCGTCTAAGGGGCACTTCCATCTGTTTGTCTGTTTGTCTGTTTGTCTGTCTGTCACGGAAATCCCGCGTCGCTGATCAGGGATGGGCACAGTCCGGCCGCGAATTCGCCCCTTCCTACTCTCTGTCAGTGCCCCCTCCAGTCAGTGCTCACACAGGGTTAATGGCTGCGTTATACCGCGTTATGCCGCGGTGTAACGCAGTCCATTAACGCTGCTATTAACCCTGTGTGACCAACTTTTTACTATTGATACTGCCTATGCAGCATCAATAGTGAAAAGATCTAATGTTAAAAATAATTTTAAAAAAATTAAAAATCATTATATACTCACCTTCCGGAGCCTTTCCTGCTCCTCGCGACGCTCCAGGCCATGCATTGCGGTCTCGTGAGATGATGACATAGCAGTCTCGCGAGACCGCTACATCATCATCTCGTGAGACCGCAATGCATTCTTGGGACCGGAGTGTCGCGAGAAGCATCGCTAAACGTCTCGCCTGGATCCGGGGGCCGCCGGAAGGTGAGTATATAACTATTTTTTATTTTAATTCTTTTTTTTAATAGGGATATGGTGCCCACATTGCTATAAACTACGTGGGCTGTGCTATATACTATGTAGTTGTGCAATATATTACGTGGCTGGGCAATATACTACGTGGCTGTGTTATATACTGCGTGAGCTGTGCTATATACTACATATGCTGTGTTATATACTACGTGGCTGTGTTATATACTACGTAGCTGTGTTATATACTACGTGGGCTGTGTTATATACTGCGTGAGCTGTGCTATAAACTATGTGGGCTGTGCTATATACTACGTGGCTCTGCTATATACTACCTGGGCTGTGCTATATACTACATGGTTGTGCTATATGCTATGTGGGCTGTGTTATATGCTACGTGGACTGTGTTATATACTACGTGGCCTGTGCTATATACTACATGGCCTGTGCTATATGCTACGTGGCTGTGCTTTATGCTACGTGGGCTGTGTTATATGCTACGTGGGCTGTGCTATATACTGCGTGGGTTGTGCTATATACTGCGTGGGCTGTGCTATATAATGCATGGGCTGTGTTATATACTACATGGACTGTACTATATACTACGTGGCTGTGCTATATACGTGGCTGTACTATATACTACGTGGCTGTGCAATATACGACGTGGGCTGTGTTATATACTACGTGGGCTGTGTTATATGCTACTTGGCTGTGATATATTTCTCTGCTGTATCTGTTCATCATGAATCGTGGTATGTGTTAAAGAGTGGGCCCATTGAGACTTTTTTGCCCCGGGCCCTCAAAAACCTGGAGCCGGCCCTGGCTTCACTGATTGGTCACGCCTGGCCGCGAACAATTAGCGACAGGTGCAGTCTGGCTGTGAATTAGCGTGGAATTTGAACCACACTTCGCTAATTGGTCATGCCCAGGTGGCCGAATCCTGTGTATAAATTGCATTATTCTGAAAACTTCATAAATAAACTACATACATATTCTAGAATACCCGATGCGTTAGAATCGGCCACCATTTAGTTGCTTATATCCAGCTGCTGCCAGAGCTGGAAACAGCTAATAGATGGGGGTGCTGAGTGTCAGGTCTGATAGTAATGACTTGTCCGATGCGGGCGATCAATGTCATAGTACAGGAAAATGCTTTAATGGTAAAGTCCTGTAACATAATGTGTGTAGTTCCATGCAAAAGTGCTGTGCCCAGTGCCCAGGCGCGGTAGCACCCATACTTTAAAGACATCAGATTGCAAGTAAAATCCAGGTGACATTGCCTCAAAGAAAAATATTTTAGAATTTCTTAACACAAAAAACACTTTAATGACGAAAGCTGTATCACTTCAAGCTAAACTCCAAATTCCTAAATGAAATCATAATAATTGGAATTGAGAGTCCTCAGTGCTTGATACCTTTTAATGGCTAACTGAAAAGATGGTAACAAATTGCAAGCTTTGGAGACTACTAAGGCCTCTTCATCCTCTGGGAAATATGCTTATTATGCAAATTGTCTCTCCAGAGCGGAAGAGAACTAGTGCAAAGCGGAGATCTGGTTTGGCTGTGTGAGAGGCGTCCGACTGATATCCAAGAAGTATCGTTTCTCCTTACAGAGATTGACATGCTAAGCATGCGCTTTGCATTGACGAGCGGCAGTACCCCAAAGCACAGTGTCTGCAAATTGAGGTTCTGGTTTGGCTTTTATCCTAAGTCATGTGACAAGGCTTGTTAAAGGGTCGGCATTGACTTGTAGGATTGCTACCTTCCAATAGGTGGCACTAGAGTTTTAATTCTCTTCCTCTCTGAACTGACAATTTGCACGATTAGTATATTTCCCACAGGAGCATTGCGGCTTTAAGTCTCCTCATCTCGGCATGCTTAGCATGTCAATCTCCGCAAGGAGAAACGATACGTTTTGGATATCGGTTGGACGCCTCTCACACAGCCAAACCAGATCTCCGCTTTGCACTGACGATTGGCAGTACCCCGAAACACAGTGTCAGCAAACTGAGATTGTGGTTTGGCTATTATCCTAAGTCATGTGCAAAGGCTCATTAAAGGGTCGACATTAACTTATAGGATTGCCACCTTCCAATAGGTGGCACTAGAGTTCTAGTTCTCTTCCTCTCTGAAGAGACAATTTGCATAATTAGCATATTTCCCAGAGGAGCATTGCGGCTTTAAGCCTCCTCATCTCAGCATGCTTAGCATGTCAATCTCCGCAAGGAGAAATGATACTTCTTTCAAATCCCTTACACACATGATGAGCATGCATGTGTGTTACACACCTGTCTTGGGTATCCTAGGATCTGCTTCCTTCACCTGGGTCCACTGCCCTCTGTTGTGCTCCACATTTGATTTTACAGGTTGCCCAGTGTGACTCATCTCCCTAATCCTATTTAAGGCCCACTGATACCCACTGATACACACACCTGCGACTCCAGAGTCCTATGTTGATGTGCTCTGCCACCTGTGTTTATTGGGCTTTAACTGTTATTCATCTCTGCTGGATTCTACTTCATCAGTCCTTCTGCATCTGTAATTGCTGTCTCTCCAAGTCCTAACAGTTCCATGTGTCCTCTAGGTAGCTGCACCAAAGCCCGGGGTCCGTGTGCTCACCTAGACCAGAGGCTGAGTGGATCCACCTCATGAGGGTATGTTTAGGGGCTGTTAGGATGCCAACTCTGCCTTGATTGATATCCTGCCCAGCATAGTCAGTACTGATATCTTATGCCGTAGTGGGGCCTTAAGCAAGGCAGAGTGGGTATGCTAACAGAGAGAATACAACGACTGTTGACAGTGAAAGATTAAAATTTTTAACTTCGATAACTTTATCCTTATAAAAACGTATTTTAACAAAGGAGCATCTACAAAGGTGCAGAGGTCCTGGGTTCAAATCCCACCAAGGACAACATCTGCAAGGAGTTTGTATGTTCTCCCCGTATGTTTCCTCAGGTTTCCTCCCACACTCCAAAGTCATACTGAAAAGGAATCTAGATTGTGAGCCCCTATGGAGACAGTGTCAGATTACAGATTATGTCAGTAAAGTGCTGTGGAATATAAGTGAGTACAATAAAATATACATGGGACCTCTAGGATCCTGGCAGTGCTTTATTAAACACAACTTTGTTGACAGGTTCCCTTTAATTGTCAATAATAGGTGAAAATACCCTGGTTCTGGTACCACAGGAAGCGAATAATTACACTTACCGTATGTATTAAAATATTTTATCGGAGGAAACCATAATATCTGATGAGAGACCACACAATCACGGCAAATACACACAAACCCCACATGGATGATGCAAAAGGCAGATTTGGCTTGGGGCTTTAAGGTAAGGACGCTAACCAAAGTCATGCCATCTACCTATAAAATCACTGTAATATTGATGTTATATCTGACTAATACGAATAGAGGAATACATTTAACCATGTATCATATTTATTGTCAGTTCCCCTTTAAATAAGTATATTTCTGTCCCGAGCTAAGTGCGCCTGTCCACATGTTGCCTGCTTTCTATCATAAAACCTGGCTGCAGATGATGACAGATGTATATGTGAGACAGTTACCTTTGGAGATACCATAAAGAGATGCTTTGTGATGTTTTGCAGGTCTCCCTGAGCCGGAGTGAGGTGTATGTGTATATATAACATACACTCCCCGGTATTCCTGCCCTACACATGGGCTCTGTGTTCTTCCAGACATAACTCTTCAATTCATCTGGGGATCAATGCTTCTCTGACAGCTTGAAACATAAAAAACATGGTCCTAAAATAATTTAATTTGTATAGTTCTTGTGAGCACTTTTCGCTATATTGGCAGATGGATACTCTATTTGAGGTTTGCTTTTTTATAGCGTGGGGTAAGGGTGGGTAAATAATCAGAAATCTCTTTTACAGAGTCGTTGAATCTTTTAGGAATGATTAAATAATAATGTATATAATAAATATGTATGCATGTATTAAATATCTGTCTCAGCTGGTGCCGTAACTTTTATCATTTCCAGAGCCATGACAGTTAAAAGGATTATTTGGAGTTTAAATTTTTTTACTTAAAAACATTACCCGTGCAGATAAGTTATGGCGAACCTAACTGTAGTGTGATCAGAGCCTGGCTGATTGTGGTATTTTATGTAAGCATCTGAAAGCCACTTTTATATTACCTTACATCTGCTGCTCCGCTTTATCTGCCAAATACTCATCTTCTGTTTTCAGCACCATTGTATTTTACTCCTAATGACAACTTTAGGAACCTGACAAGTCCACCATAGCCTCTTCTAATATGATCTGTCATTCTTTCACAGCAAAAGTAAAGACAAACTGACATTAATTATAAGGTTGAATATCGTCAAATAACAGCAATAATGTAAATAAATATTGGAATAATTTCTTTCACAAGCAGTTTTTGGAATTATACAATGAGGCTGTAGAAAGAAACATTAAGGACCTAATTCATCAAAGCTTTTATAACAGATGTCAAAAGCTTTGAAAAATACCTTTTATTTTTGTTCTTAAAAGCGTTGCCACTTTGGGTTTTTCTTACCATTTTAAACCCAGCTCTGATAAAGTGGGCTGAGCTGAAGCAGAACAAGGCGAGGTGATCCCTGCTGATCAAATTCATGACTATCGGTGGCATACCTTAAGCCACAAATCTTACTCCAGTGTCTGACTGGAGTAAGATTTGTAGCTTTCATAAATACCGCTCACTGTACAGTGAGTGCAGCTGTAATCACCCCCAGCACTTTGATTGACAACATGCGCTCCACACATATACTGTACAGATGTCAATTAGTGTGCAGAGACAAAATGACAGTGCACTTAGTCTATAGCGAGCGGTGACTATTATAGCACAGCCCTGATAACTGACTGGAAGTGAGCGGCTGCAGGGAGAATATAACTTCATTTTCTCCCTGTAGCCACAGTTCCAGTAAGGCAGCCAGGCATGCTATAAACATTATTTTCCTGCATTTAATAATAATAATAATAATAATAATAGTAATAATAATGTTATTTCTATAGTGTCAACATTTTCCGCAGCTCTTTACATTTTACCACAATATCTGCTGGTAAATCCTGTTTGTAGAGGTGGCAGGTTCCGTTTAATGCTCAGAGACAGCTAAGCTGAGCTGTTAGTTCATGTGTCTGACAGTGGAAACAAACCACTGGTCCTTCAATATGAATTACAGTACATACAATTTATAAATTAAAAAAATTACCCTAAAAGTTCTACAAAAATAATAGAGGAAAAATTATTTGCAAATCTGAAAAAGCCTAGCTCTGCAGCATCTGTACATAGTAATTTGGCCTTCTCTACAAAAGTAAAATGCAATGATTCTGGAAACACTATGGGGGGATTCATCATATACGTTACAATATGTTTGCAGTACTGGAATCTCGGTTTCAAACCTAACAACCACTGCAACATTTGCATGAATATTGTATGTTCTCCTGATCAATGAGTGGGGTTTCTCCAGGCATTTTATCTTCATAGGTTAAATGGTTTCTAATAAAATTGTCACTGGTGCAAAATAAAAAGGTTAATTTAGTGTTTGATGCAACACCGAGGCTTCCTGTGATTCGCTGGAGCCTGAGTTTGAGTCATTTCTAGCTCAGTTCTGAAGGAAATCAGGGTCTTGCACATTTAATCAGGCATTGAAAAAAAGCACCCATATTTCTAAAATCATTCAAAGGGTATGTGGTATTCTGCCAGAAGAGCTGCTGAAGTTTCCTAGGCAAAGCCCCTTCAAGTAAAAGCTGGAGGTCTTTTTTCTGAAGCGACTTTGCTGGCAATTTTGCAGACTTTTTTGCAGTGCCTCTGCCTCCTGTGCATTATATTCACTTTTACGCCGGTATAGGCTGTTGAGTTCGGGTCTGCAGTTTCAGCGTTAGTCCTTACATCATGATCCGTACAATGAGAATTGTGTTACAGGTGTTGTCCACTACTCGGACAATTACTTCTGAAATCACTTTTTTTTAATAAATAGTAATAATTATTAATTATTATTTTATTTATATAGCACTAACATATTCCACAGCACTTTGCAATTATGAAGAGACGTGCAAACAATCAAGACATAGAGTAACACATAATTCGACAGTTACAGGAGGAGTGAGGGTCCAGCTAGCAAGTTTACAATCTATATCAAAAGAGGGGGACATAATACGTAAAAAAAAAAAAGTGTTTGTCATGTATGGTTCAGCCATCATTATAATAAATGGGGCATTTCAAATAAGCTGCATGATCCGGTCACCAGCCAGTATCTGTCAGAGTACAGTTACCAAGTGCTATTGGGTGCATGGAGGATGTGGAGACAGATGAATAGGAGAGATAAGATTCTGAGGAAAAATTAGAAAGAGAGAGCAGGGCTGATTTACATTAGTGAGGTGATAGGCCTGTTTACATAGATGTGATTTAAAAGCACACTTAAAAATGTGGAGGATATGTATTCATCGGATTGTCCAGAGTAGTACATTCTAGAAAACTGGTGCAGCACTAGAGATGTCTTATAGATGGAGGTGGGAGGTTTGTATTCTGGAAGATTCCACTTTACTCTCTGTGTGTCTTTATTAAATTTGTCTATTTGGTTAGTAATGGGGTTGTCTGATAGACACCGCTCCACCTGGGCTTGATGTCAGTGGACATAAAACAGCTGATATCAACCCCACAACTATCACCCCACTTGCCACCGTACCAGAGCATGTGAGAAGAGCAGCAGCTAAGCTCCAGAATTGGCGCATCTAATGGATGCGCCATTTGTGAAGCGGCTGAAGGCTGATGCTCTTTGTCTGGGAGGTGGCCAATATCCATGGCACCATCCCAGCCCATTAATATCAGCCTGAATCTGTCTGTTTAGCCTTTGCTGGTTAGTAAATATAGGGGGACCCCATTTCATTTTTTGGGAGGTTCCCCTTTGAGAACCAATAAAGACTAAGCAAGCAACTGTGAGCTGTTATTAATACGCTGGGAACCTTTTTGGCTATTGGCGCCTTCCCAGAATATTAACACCAGTTCCCAGCTGTTCCTCAGCTGGTTAGAAAAATTAATTTAATTATTTATTAAATACACGCGATACACAGTATGTGCTAAGTACAAGTCTCATCAGGGTCGCCTGGTCTCGCAGATCGCAGGGGGACCAGGCAACAATGATGAGAGCTGCTATCACCACCCTGAGCCTGTGATCAGCGCTAACTATACTGCTTTTCCCAGGCGCGGGTACTTGTCACACTGACACATGGATGTCATCTGTGTGTCATAAGTGTACATGTGTGCAGGATGTTTTTCAGACCGCACTGCCTGTAAAAAATGGACATGTCAACGAGCTTTGCACACGGACACATAATCCATGGAAACACACGGATATGTGCACAGACCCATAGATTTTAAAGGGTCTATGTGTGTTTCTCCTGTATGTATGGAAACTCTCACCACACAAACCAGAGACACTGATGTGTGAAAGAGGCCTAATATCATTAGTAGTCATTGTCTCTTTCATCAATCGTCTGTCTGATTGTGTGATTTTCCAGACAATTGGTGGCAGCAGTGGGATCGGTAGTTTCAGTCCTTGATAATTTGGTGGCAGCACAGTGCTGTTCCTAACAAATTGGTGGCTGCAGTGGTATATGTTAGTGATCACCCTGACATTTCTTCCGCGTAAATAAAATAGTAGCTCTTCCGGGGCTCTCCCGCAATTCCTAAGGCCAATCAGTGCTGGCTTCACTCTCCTCTCTTGCCGACATAATTGACATCTAGAGGAAGTGAAAGTTGTTGCTGCTTTCTCACTTTTTTAAATGTTTTGACTTGTCCAAAGGGAAGCCAGCAGTGATTGGCTGCAGGGATTGTGTGACACGACAATGTCACATGACCCCAGAGAGAGAGCCAGTGCCAACATTCTGGGACGGCACTCACATCTGAGGTGAGTATAGGTGTTATTATTTTACTGGGGGGGTGTGACAAAGTACTAGATGGGAGATATGTTTCACTGAGGCTGTTAGCTTCAATGATCTGAAACCTAGAACTTCGCTCCAGTGCTGAGAGGGGTTAATTTTAATGGCTAGACTTTTTAGTGAACAGCTAAAGAGTGGGTGGGAGACTGTTCAGAGAAATGTTTGTGTTAAACCATACTAAACCAGGTGGTAATATCCTGAGAGGTCAGATCGCCGCAGCTGCAGAGGCTACATACCATTTTGTTTTGTTGTCCTGTTTTGCCCGAAGATCCATGTTTATTTTCACTTCACACTGGTTATGGTGCATGTATATAATAAACCAGTGGAAGATTTGATGAGACAGCATACCTGTGTCTACCTCCGTGTGCAGCAAAGTGAGCTGATCTACCACAGTTTGTGTTAGAAGTGTGGGCAATTTCCCCAGGAAGCACGTGTGACTGGTGTGTACAAACCGCATGTCCTGGGTGAAAACAGCCATAAGCCGGGAACCAAAGTCAGACAGCATGGAGGAGCTCATCAAGGCACACCAAGAAACAAATAAACTGTTGGTGCGGCAGCTCCAACAGCAGCAGCAGCAGCAGAGACAGCAACAGGAGGTGCTTACATAGCAGATGGAACTCCTCGCAGAGGCAGCTCGTGGGAGGCCAGTAGTCCCTCCCCCAAGTCTAGGTGACAACACATAGGTCCGGAAGGCAAAAAGTAACCCCAAGCGATGATGTGGAAGCTTTTTTGACTGTGTTCGAAAGGATAGCAGAGTAGAAGAAACTGTCGCCGGAGCAGCGGGCAGAGGTGCTGGTCCTTTAACTGACGAGCCCCAGAAGGCTTATTATAACTCGGCCTTACAAAATGCCTGGGAATATGCCAAACTAAAAACTGAGAATCTGACATTCTCAGGGGTGACAATGTCTGTCTGAGTTCAAAGGTCCACCACTGAGCGTATTGCAGTGACAAACCCTTTCACTGATCGATGTGCTGCATCAGGTACAGAAGTAGTTGCAGCTGGAGTCCTCCATCCCAGCCCAGCTGGTAGAGCGGGTCTTAATGGACAGGTTTACCCACTCCCTTTCAAGGCCAGTGCAGACCTGGGTTGCTCAGGGGGACCCCCGAAACGCAGATGACCTGGTTGGCCTAGTGGAAAGGTACCAGGTGGTCAACAGGTCCCTAAGGAAGCCGGGTGTTGTTGCATCCCCTTACTAGGGTACCCAGAAGGAGCCCAAATATCAAAAGAGAGGTAATAGAGGCTTTACTGTGGGGAAATCGAGGTCCCAAGGGGTTGCTGAGGGGTTGCCAAAGACCGCAGGTAAAGACTTGCTCTGCTGGAGATGTCACAGTCCTGGACACATAACCACCCGTTTTCCTATGTCCTCCTAACAGATGGACTGCGGCCTAGGGATGTGTTGTTGGTACTTTGCCTATCCCGCCTGCAGTGTGGACTATCAGCCTGGTGAGGGCCCGCAGGCATGTCCTGTAACAATAAATGGGATACTGGTGTCGGGACACTTGGACACGGGGAGTTTGGCGACCCTGGTAAGGGCCACACTCCCCCACCAGTTTATTGAGTCCCATGAGGTCGGAGTGGTTAATGACCTCCTTTACCCAGTGATAATAGGGAGGGACTTTAGCTTGTTCTGGGACTTATGGTGGAAGGCGGGCCTATCAAGTGACTCAGACAGGAGCCAGTTCAACCATGATGAATCTCCATTGCAGTCATAGGCGGAAGCGTTTCCAGTGTTGCCGGTGACGAGGATGAGGCGGTAACAAATGAGGCCGAGATTCCTGAAATGGGGGTTTCTAGGGGGAATTTTGGGACTTCTCAAATACTGTATCTTACTTTAAAAGGAGCCTTTGACAATGTGACTGTCATAAATGGGGTCGCTCAAAAGCCCATGGTCGACAGTAGCTTTCCACATTTCGCTTTAAATGAGGAACTGCAATATTGGGTCACTAAACTGAGAAAGTGATAGATCAGTTGTTAGTACCGAGTCCCTATAGGCATAGGGTACTAGACCTGACCCATTCTCATGTCATGGCAGCACGATGGCTCAGTGTTTAGCATTGCAGCACTGGGGTCCTCGGTTCAAATCCCACCAAGGACAACATCTGCAAGGAGTTTCCTCCCACATTCCAAAAGACATACTGATAGGGAATTTAGATTGTGAGCCCCAACGGGGACAGCGATGATAATGTGTGCAAACTGTAAAGCATGGTGGAATATGTTAGCGCTATATAAAAATAGAGATTATTGTTATTATGTCTTGGGTGGGCATCTGGGAGTAGACAAATCTCAAGAGCGGGTCCTTCAGCGAACTGCTCCAATATTCCTCTTACGGATTCCCCAAGTGCCATTGCCTGTTATAAAGGTCTCATTTGACCGGAATACCATGGACCTTGTTGGGCCCTTAGTTAAGTCCACCAGGGGACACCAATACATCCTGGTGGTGATGAACTATGCAACACAGTACCTGGAGGTGGTACCACTGAGAAACTCCTCCACCAGGAGTATAGCTCGAGAGCTAGTCCATATTTTCTCCCAGATGGGCTTGCCAGAAGAGATTCTGATGAACCAAGGAAATCCTTTTATGTCCAAAGTGATGAGGGAGTAGTGTAAGGCTCTCCAGATTAAAGAACTCCGGACTTCGATGTACCATCGACAGACAGACAGCCTGGTGAAAAGGTTCAACAAGACATTGAAGTCCATACTTAAGAAGGTCATGGAGAAGGATGGCCGAGACTGGGACTGCCTACTGCCGTGCCTGCGGTTCTCGATTAGGGAAGTCCTACAGTCCTCTTCGGGGTTCTCATAGTTCGAGCTGCTATACAGACGGCATCCTCGGGGACTTATGGATATTGTGAAGGAAACCTGGGAAGCAGAGGTTACACCCCACCGCAGCACCAGCACCTTTGAGCATGTGGCCCAGATGCAGGACTGGATCGCAAATGTGATGTCGATTGTGAAGGAAAGCATCATTCAAGCACAAGAGGCACAGGCAAGGGTCTACAATAGGGCAGAGAGGCTGAGAGAGAGAGGAACCGAGACCTATTTTCCGAGTTGCCAGGACATACACAGGTTGTGGAGAATTAAATCCTGACAGAACCGCACGTGCGGGTGAATCACAATTTGCAGACACTATGTTTCGAGGTACTGCCCCTCCTCAGTGCAAAGTGTGAGATCTGGTTTGGTGGGGTGAGAGGCATCTGACCAGGATCTCGGTATGCATGACATGTCACTCACCGCAAGGAGAAACATTACCCCTTGGATCCATGCTATAAATCTACAATTTTAAATGGGCAGGTAGGAACCAGCACTAATTAAAATCACTTTTGGGCTGATGCGAGGAGTGCAGAATCAAAAAGGAGGCAGTCACGACCTCCAATGGCAAACTGCAAAAAACAAGAAACATGACCATCAGCCCAAGAGTGCTGTTAATTAGTGCTAGTTCCTACCTGCCTATTTAAAATTGTAGGTTTCTAACCTGAGAGAAGCATGTTTGCCCATTTAAATTGTAGGCTTATAGCCAAAGAGAGGCATGTTTAGGATGTTAGGACCCATCAGAGAAGTGTCACCTTGCTGTGGTTGATGGGCAAACATGAATTGGCCAATTTATGCGCTAACCTTCATTTTTTGTAAGTACTTCTTTTTGTAAGAATATTTTATTCAGTAAGAATGTAGTTTAGATCTCATGTTTGCATATATCTTGGTCCTTACAGAGTGCTGCTGTGTCCCTTTTTTGTTTTTCAAATATATATTTTAATATAATGGGGAAGTGAGGAAACACACAAAAAGGGGAGATAGGAGGGGTGGGAGGGGTATATAACTTGGTTAAGGACTATAAAGGAAAGTGGTACCAAGTTAGAGAATGTGTCCCTTTTTTTGCAACCCAAGAGGTATAGTCATTTTTGGCACAGAGGGAGCAGTAGCTCCTATGCCCTGGTGTCTGAGGGGACCCAAAAAAAAGGCACTATGTTGCATGAGGTGTTACCAGTGTTATATATGGCATGTGGTAGATTTTGCACTGAGGTCCGCCTCTGTTTACAACATATCCTTAGATATTGGTAAATCCCCGTAACCTCCAGAGAATGTATTTACACTACTCACATACCCATTTTCTCTTCTCACACAATCTGCCTGTCTGTTCCAAGATCCTGTTTATCTGTCTGGTCTCTATTATCTAAATGATCCAAGCCCATGTGTCCATGCTATCTGTATGGCGTACATTCTTTCCGTCAGTGCCTCTTAACATTCACTCTCTACTTCTGAGCCTTTGTCTCTCCACCTTTATCTCCGCATATACAGTTCTATCAGTCTCCTTGCCTCCCTTTCCTTTGTATCCTCATGGATATATATATATTATAGTCATTCTGTCGATTTTTTAGTTGTTTAGTTTGTTTTGATCTATTTTTTGTAGTTACAATGTACCTTTTGTCCTATCTGTTTTGTAAGGGGTACTTAGTTTGGTCCATTATTTAGATGCCCTAAAATATTGATTCTCTTTTTGAAGATTTGTCCTATAGCTGCAACTTTGGTCTCTTTCTTCCTTTGTCTCTAGCTCTCTGCTTTCTTGTCCATCTATTCCCTCCCTCGCCCTCTCATCAGTTCTTGCTCTAATTGTCTCAATCACTTGACCTCTCATCTCTTTTTAGCTCCAGTCTTCATGTTCTCATGCCATTATTGATCTATTCAATTTCTTCCCCTCATTTCCCCACTTGTGCATGCGTTATAATGCATCAATTTATCTATGTCAGCCTTGCACTTCTTTCTTTGCTGATTTTTGCCAGACTTGATATTCGTTTTAATCTAATATTCTTCGTTCCTCACTGCCACACTAGTTAATTGGTATTGTTTCACGTTCTGTCCTGTTTAAAATCTGGCAAGCTAAAGGTTAATGTCCAGACGGGCTCTGTGACCTTTTTGCAATCTGGATATGGGAAGTGGAGGATGGGCAGACATCTGGTTGCAGTTCTTTCTCTATGCAATGCTCTGTTCACATTGCTACTGAACTCTGGAACACTTTGCCAGATCCTTGAAACTGATTAGTTACGAAGTTCAGGGTGCTGTGCAATGACAGAGACTCTTTCATCTCTAGGATATTGTAAAGAGTGTGGGTGACATATACAGGAATGCAAAGTCTATCTGTCATCTCCAAGGTTTGTGGGATGTTGGGGTAATATTCTAATAGGTATTCTCTCCGAAAATGGTAATCAAGAATATACTTGAGAGAAGAACTACCTACAAGCAGGTCTGGCTGTATGTGAGCCATAGACCTTGGTTACAATAATCATAAAATTCTTTGACATAAACTTTCTCCTTCAAGAAATGAGAGTATAAGAGTTGGATGCAATGCAGAAGTCCTGAAGGAGACAGTAGGATGTGATGAGACAAGATGATATTTTATTTGTAGTCAATTGACCAAATACAAGAAACACACTCCATTGCAATGATTTTCATCTCTAAACAAAAAATTTCACCACTGAAAAAATAGGTTTAATTTATACAAAAACCCATTGGGCTGAATTGATGCATTTTCATATGCAGTGCCTTGCGAAAGTATTCGGTCCCCTGGAACCTTTCAACCTTTTCCCACATATCATGCTTCAAACATAAAGATACCAAATGTAAATTTTTGGTGAAGAATCAACTACAAATGGAACACAATTGTGAAGTTGAACGAAATTTATTGGTTATTTAAAATTTTTGTGGAAATTCAACAACTGAAAAGTGGGGCGTGCAATATTATTCGGCCCATTTAACTTAATACTTTGTTGTGCCACCTTTTGCTGCGATTACAGCTGCAAGTCGCTTGGTGTCTGTCTCTATCAGTTTTGTACATTGAGAGACTGAAATTTTTGCCCATTCTTCCTTGGCAAACAGCTCGAGCTCATTGAGGTTTGATGGAGATCGTTTGTGAACAGCAGTTTTCAGCTCTTTCCACAGATTCTCAATTGGATTGAGGTCTGGACTTTGACTTGGCCATTCTAACACCTGGATACGTTTATTTGTGAACTATTTCATTGTAGATTTTGCTTTATGTTTGGGATCACTGTCTTGTTGGAAGACAAATCTCCGTCCCAGTCTCAGGTCCTTTGCAGACTCCAACAGGTTTTCTTCAAGAATGGTCCTATATTTGGCTCCATCCATCTTCCCATCAATTTTAACCATCCTCCCTGTCCCTGCTGAAGAAAAGCAGGCCCAAACCATGATGCTGCCACCACAATATTTGACAGTGGGGATCGTGTGTTCAGGGTGATGAGCTGTGTTGCCTTTACGCCAAAAATATCATTTGGCATTGTTGCCAAAAAGTTCGATTTTGGTTTCATCTGACCAGAGCACCTTCTTCCACATGTTTGGTGTGTCTCCCAGGTGGCTCGTTGCAAACTTTAAATGACACTTTTTATGGATATCGTTGAGAAATGGCTTTCTTCTTGCCACTCTTCCATAAAGGCCAGATTTGTGCAGTGTACGACTGATTGTTGTCCTATGGACAGACAGTCCCACCTCAGCTGTAGATCTCTGCAGTTCATCTAGAGTGATCATGGGCCTCTTGGCTGCATCTCTGATCAGTCTTCTCCTTGTTTGAGGTGAAAGTTTAGAGGGACGGCCGGGTCTTGGTAGATTTGCAGTGGTATGATACTCCTTCCATTTCAATGTGATTGCTTAGTCTTCATATTCTTCACGATGCTCTCTGTGCTTCAAACAGAACCCTGAGACTGTCACAGAGCAGGTGCATTTATAAGGAGACTTGATTACACACAGGTGGATTATATTTATCATCATTAGGCATTTAGGACAACATTGGCTCATTCCCAGATCCACAATGAACTTCTAGAGTGAGTTTGCTGCACTGAATGTAAAGGGGCCGAATAATATTACACGTCCCACTTCTCAGTTTATGAATTTCCACAAAAATTTAAAATAACCAATAAATTTCGTTCAACTTCACAATTGTGTTCCACTTGTTGTTGATTCTTCACCAAAAATTTACATTTGCTATCTTTATGTTTGTAGCATGATATGTGAGAAAAGGTTGAAAAGTTCCAGGGGGCCGAATATTTTCGCAAGGCACTGTATGTTTCTACAATATCTAATATATAAAGCTGAATGTGTGTGTGTATGTGTGTGTGTGTGTGTGTGTGTGTATGTATGTCCGGGATTGGCATCTGCACCGTCGCAGCTACAGCCACAAAATTTTGCACAGTCACACGTCTGGAGCGTCATAGGCTATGTTGTGAGGTGAAATTTTAACCCCGCGCGTTCCAATTAACCAAACAATTTTGCCCCTATCTACATAATGGGGAGAAAAGTGAAAGGAAAAGTGTTGGAGGCGTCGCAGCTACAGCCACAAAATTTTGCACAGTCACACGTCTGGACCCCAAGAGCATCATAGGCTATGTTATGAGGTGAAAGTTTAACCCCGCGCTTTCCAATTCACCAAACAATTTTGCCCCTATCTACATAATGGGGAAAAAGTGAAAGGAAAAGTGTTGGAGGCGTCGTAGTTACAGCCACAAAATTTTGCACAGTCACACGTCTGGACCCCAAGAGCATCATAGGCTATGCTGTGAGGTGAAATTTTAACCCCGCGTTTTCCAATTCACCAAACAATTTTGCCCCTATTTACATAATGGGGAAAAGTGAAAGGAAAAGTGTTGGAGGCAAATTAACAGCTGCCAGATGTGAACAAAGGGGACTTAAAGAATGAGAGCGATGGCGCAAAAGAGTATATACCGTTCAGTTGCTAAGGTGGGGCCCCGACATGGGATACTCACCACACACGGGGATATGAACACACACACAAAATGCGCCACACACTACCATGTGCTTGAACACATATTACCCTCAGCACACATTTCACCACACATACACCAACCTCGCCACATAAAAGTCGAAACACAAAAGTCGCCGCTCAAAACTCGCCACATGCAAAAACTAGGCTCACGCAAAACTCGCCACAAGTGCAAAACTCACCTCATGGAAAACTCGCCACACGCAAAACTTGCACACGGGGAAAAATTGCCACATGCACAAAAGTTGCAACACATGCAAAAGTTGCCTCACACAAAACTTGCACATACTCAAAAGGCACCACACATAAAACTCGCCACGCGCAAAAATCACCATGCGCAAAACTTGCTGCACACATCTTGCTACACTAAACTGTCACATGCAACTTGACACACAAAAAGTTGCTACACGCATGTTGCCACACAAAACTCATCTCACAAAAGTCGCTACATGCATGTCGCCACATGCAACTCAACACACACAACTTGACAAACGAAACTCGCCCTAAAACACACACAAGTCTGGTATTATCCTTCAAAAATAAAAATCTGATTAATAAGCAGACAAACTACAAGAGCAACAAATGTACCATATAGGAAATATGGCAGCTGTCAGTCACATGACCTGTCTATTATGTGTATGTGTGAGCTAATATATACTGCCAGGGGGAGGGCTTCCTATTGGCTGGGGATTTATCAGGCTGCCAATTTATCTTACAAATACTGAGGTAAAAATACTGAGCAAATAACGTGTGAACGAGGTCTAATACAGGAGATGACACAGGTATATACTATATACAGGAGGAGATGACACACAGATATATACTATATACAGGAGTGATGACACACAGGTATATACTATATAGAGGTGATGACATACAGGTATATGCTATATACAGAAGATGACATACAGGTATATACTATATACAGGAGGAGATGACACACAGATATATACTATATACAGGGGAGATGACACACAGGTATATACTATATACAGAAGGAGATGACATACAGGTATATACTATATATAGAAGGAGATGACATACAGGTATATACTATATATAGGAGGAGATGACATACAGGTACATACTATATACAGGGGAGATGACACACAGCAGGTACATACTATATACAGGGGAGATGACATACAGGTATATAATATATACAGGAGATGACATACAGGTGTACACTATATATAAGGGAGATGACAAACATGTATATACTGAGGTGAAAATGAGAGGTGTGAGGTGAAAATGAAAAGGTGTGAGTGCAAAATGAAAGGAGTGAGGGAAAATAGTGGAGTGATCTGAAAATGACAGATGTGAGGTCGAAATGACAAGTGTTAGGGGGGAATGAGAGGAGTGAGGGAGAAAATGAGAGATGTGAGGGGGAAAATGAAAGATGTGATTGGGAAAATGAGAGGCGTGATGGGAAAATAAGAGAAGTGAGGTGCTCTAACTAACCACAGATATTTACTATGCCCAGGCAACGCCGGGCTCTTCAGCTAGTTCCTTTAATAAAGAAATTCACTTATGTAATATCTGATATTTCTGGACTTACTGGTTAAACTGATGACCAGACCTAGAGACCATCTAGATACCGATAATGTTAATAAAAGCGCAGGGTTGTGAAGAGATTGGAGTCAATTCTTTTTATGAAAAATGTTATGTGTTTTCATAGGTGATAAATACTTTTCTGTCAAAAAAGGCAAAAACTTTCTATCAATGATATCTTTATTGGCTGCTCAGAAAAATTATATTTTATGTATTTTCATTACATTCATGTTGAGTTTAGTTGTTTTTTAATATCATGTTTGCACTTAAAAGCTACAAATGTAAATGTTAAAATACAGTTGAGGGAACATCTGCTTAAGATGCAAGACAAGTTAGTTATATTCTCACATAACTTACCTTACAAACCTGAACCCCCAATACGATGCTGAAAAATTAAGCAATTCTTTTGTATATCACTCAACTCTGCCAATATCAAGGAGGTTATAATCTGGCATGAGGGGGTATGAAATGGCTTAGGCCAATTTATACACCAGAGTTTAATTTGGCCTAGGTGTTGGGAATACCTGCCATGGACGCGATTGTCCTCCTCCTGTTTCCAAACTGCTTTGCCAGTCTGTCTACGCTGGAAGCAGAGCTAGCATGCCCTTGGGTGGTGTGACTACACATGGTGGTGCCTCGTGTGTGGAAGTGGTGAGCCATGTTGGAACACCGTCCTTTCCACTGGTTTCGTTGTTTCTCCTGGTTGCCAGGCAACGCAGGACGCTGCCTTGCCTAACAGCGGTGGCTTGCGCAAAGTGCGTTTGTGACTGTGATTTTGCTGGGCCGCATAACACTAGGTCATAATACACCTGGGGTATAATCAAGCCTAGGCCACTTTAACCCAAGGTATAGTCAGGACTCGGGGTATACTATTGCCTGTTACACTCACGAGTAGAATAAACTGCTTGTAATCCAGCACACACAAAGAAATCCAATTAGACGTTTCAGCCCATCCCAATCTTTCATCAATTTGCTGAAATATCTAATTGGATTTCTATGTGCTGGATTAAAAGCAGTTTATTGTACACATGAGTATCGGCACCTTCCTTATTCAATAAAAAAATCCATACGAAAATGGCACCCGCAGTAGCAGCTATCGACGATCGCCAATAGCTGCTATTGCACAGGCTCCGGCGGCGCCATCTTGTTACAGAAAAAAATGTCCTCCTCCAAGATGGTGCTGCCTGTGCTTGTGCAGTATCAGCTATCGATGATCTCCAATAGCTGCTATTGCGCATGCGCCGGCGGCATCATCTTGATTGAGAAAAAAAAAATTTCCTTCAAGATGGCACCGGAGGAATAAAAATAAGTTCCACAATTGGATGTGTTAAATAAAATGTTCCTGTGCTGAGAAAATCTTATAAATATGCCCCTGCTGTGTACTTTGTAATGGCTGTGTCTGACCGTACAGGAACATGGTCTGATCATACCACAGCTCCTGGGCAGGGGAGGAAGCAAAAGAGAGTATACAGACATTATAGCAAAAGATACATCCAATTATGGATCTTATTTTTACTTAAGGATCTATTGATTAAAGTTCACTTTGGTTCTGGGGCACCCCTTTTAATTTTTTTTACAATTTGGATAGTATCAGTAATGATGTTACCATTGTCTGAATATACTATACAGTATATATATTTAAAATAAAAAAATCTTTTGCAAGTAAAGAAACGCTATACATGAGTTAGAATCCGCATCTAAAGAGAGCATTACTATATAAATACGGCTGGAACAGAACAGCTGTTTTATATAGATCACTGACTAGGGCAAATTAATTAGAATAACATATGATAGCGTTCCTTTTTATGTGGTATGCCGACTTTGAAAGAGCAAATATTTGGAAATCATTGCGTTATATTGAAGTTGTATATCTTCTTTTCCTACGATTAATCAAAATGTTGTTTTACCCAAGGATTTCTAGACTTATTGGAGTTTACTAAAATTTACTGACTGCAAAACCTGGTCCAAAGTAAATCTCTGCTCTTCACAGAGAAGGGAAAAATTGCAGAAATTAACTGGAGCTTCCCTTTCATCAATAACTCTCCAGGACAGTTTCATGAATAACTCTATTTTTTTTGCGATGATCATACGTTCTTGGGGGGGTTTAGCCGTTTTAAAAATGTATTCTGGACTTTTTTTTCTAGGCAGAGGATGTTTGTGACTCATGATCTGCTGATTGTTCTAGCCAACATAGGCTTTAGGAAACACATTCAAATCTGAGCTCATGCAGAACAGTAAGAACTTTTGATTGACATATCTTCCATGGGGCAGACATAAAATCGATGAAAGACCTGGCAGAAAATTGACCGTATTCCAAATTGTGTGTCCCTAAAATTCAATGTTCCAAATATGAAAGATTGGAGAAGATAATTTTGGTCACAAGTTCTGAAATTCTGCTGATCTTAATGGAGATAGGATAAAGGTAGTCAGATACAGTCATGCGTGAGCGAGGCAGAAATAGGAGGTCTTAGCACTCATTCAGAAGTGAATTTTCGCCTACGCAAATAATTGTCTGAGTTTTATCTTGGTTGTTGACCAGAGTCTAATTAGAGTTTGGTCAGATAGTCAGTTTTTACACTCAAGAATTTTGGTCAGAGTTTTATCAGTTTTCCATGGATGAAAAATTCAAAAAAAACATAGGAGGTTTCTTAAGCTTTTTCTACAAAACAGTCTGTGAAAAAAGGAAAGGGCATGGACATGCGTCTTTCACAAATATATTATCTTGGATTGGCGAGTTTGATCTAAGGGCTCTTTTCCATTTGCGAGAAACACGTCCGTGTCTCGCATGTGAAAACCAAGCTCTGGCGCCGGCACTTGGGAGCGGAGTGTGCGGCTGCATAGTAACACATGGAGCCGACGCTCCGCTCTGGAGTGCCAGCGCCAGAGCTTGGTTTTCACATGCGAGACACGGACGTGTTTCTCGCAAATGGAAACAAGCCCTTACACTCAATATTGGATAAGTTTAGTTTCTTTTATGTGGGCCACTCGGTCTGAGGAAATAATTATACATGTAAACAAACCCATAGACTATCATAGCTACGTACATAGCTATGACGTCTGAATGAGTCCTCAGACTTAAGGTACCGTTACACTCAGCGACGCTGCAGTGATATAGGCAAAGAGCCGATCGCTGGAGCGTCGCTGTTTAGGTCGTTGTAGAGACGTCAAACACAGCAACTCCAGAATGATGCAGGAGCGATCCAGTGACGTAACGGCGACTCACTTATTGTTCTCGCTGGTTGTTAGCTCCATGTAAAACGTTGCTGGCATCGTTGCTTTTGATGTCAAACATGACGATACACGCCGACCTGATGACGAAATAAAGTTCTGGACTTCTAGCTCCGACCAGCGATGGCACAGCGGGATCCAGATCGCTGCTGCGTGTCAAACACAACGAGATCGCTATCCAGGACGCTGCAACGTCACGGATCGTTGTCGTTCTCGTTGCAAAGTTGCTGAGTGTGACGGTACCTTTAGGCTATGAAAGTATTTAATTTTTATTTGCCTATTTTATCCCTTCTTGAGTGGATGTTTAGTTGGTAATAGGCTTGTTGATATGGATAACACTATTGATGTACATCATTAGTACAGGGTGCCACCATATAGTCTCCTTACATATTATTTGGCGGTTTAGAAGCTCCATTTGTCTATTTTTTTTTCTTTTTTAAATAGAGAAATTGGAGTTCATGCATAAAATGGATCTATTTGCTAACTAATGCAAATTGAAACAGAAGGATTTCATTGATTATTATAGGGGTCCGTCTGGTTTCCATTAAGTGTCAGTTTTTCAGAATAGAAGAAAAAGCACAGCATGTACAATATTTTCTTTCTTTCTAAAAAACTGACTCCAACTGAAACCATATGGACCCCATAATAATCAATGATCAAGGGAATTTACTATACAGCATATATCCCCATTAATAAGCACCTAAAAAGGAACTGGACCATACAACACAAGCACTTTTACCTTTTGGGTCACCGCTTTTTCCTTACAGATTGGAAACTTGCGAGCAGAGTCCTCACTCCTCTTCTTGCTTAAATTGCAGAATTATGTGTTACTCTGTAAGGTCTAATATTGGTCGTACATGTACCCTGTAATTGTAAAGTGCAGAGTAATATGTTGTCGCTAAAGAAATAAAATTATTATTGTATTACTAACTGGTTTTATCAGAACTAACTACAGTGTTGGTGGATCAGGGTATTGCCTAATTTTTTCTAGTTTTCCATTTTGGACTGTTATACAGGAACTTTTGTCTGGGAATTTACTTTGATTTTCATATTTACCAAAATTTAGAATGTAATTTTTGATACATTTTTGTCCAGAAATGAATAGAAAAATCACCAAAATATGAATTTTAGGTTAAAGGGAACCTGTCACCCCATCCCAGGCATTTGTAACTAAAAGAGCCACCTTGTGCAGCACTAATGCTGCATTTGGACCAGGTGGCTCTTTTAGTTATGCTCCCTGCATACGCTGAAATAAACACTTCTAAAATGTGCCCCCTCATACCGTGAAATCGCCAGGGAGGCGGGACTTTCCTTCCTAATCAGACACAGCACAGCCGTCATTCATACCCCCTTGGTGCCGGGCGCTGCCTCCTCAGCGTTGTTTGAATCTGTCCCGGAGCCTACGCTGTTATCCCTTGGGCATGCACAGTTAGCGCTGCCTGTCTTCTGACATCATTTACTGTCGGGCTGACTGCGCTGGTGCGGCCGCTCTGCCCGAGATTCCGCCCCACAGTGTCTTCTGATTTATTCATACTGCGGGGCTGGGATTCATGGGCATGCGCAGTGCATATCTTCGCCTCTCATTCATCTCCCTCTGCCTTCTTCAGACTGTGCGGCGTCAGCTGATCCCTAATCGCCGTGGCCAAGGGGGTATGAATGATGGCTGTGCTGCGTCTGATTAGGAAGGAAAGTCCCGCCTCCCTGGCAATTTCACGGTATGAGGGGGTACATTTTATAAGTGTTTATTTCAGCGTATGCAAGGATTTGCATAGCATTTAGTTACAAACACCTGGGGGGGTGACAGGTTCCCTTTAACCGTGACTCCTTTTCAGGTTTGGTTTGCAACTTCTCAGACTTACCCCAACATAATTGTGACTTTTGACATATACCGTATGTATTGTTTAATGCATTACTTCTTGTGTCGAGTTCCCGCCTCTGCACAGGGGGAATCTCGAGCCATCTCCGCTGCGGTCTCCCATCCTTCTCCAGCCGCAGTGGAGCCTGCTCAGCGGAGACATCGGTCCCAGCGTCTGGCTCAGGCAGATACTCTGTGCCTGGTTACTGCTGTTCTTCCAGGTTCTGCCATTATAGCCAGTACTGGTCAGCGGCGAGCAGACGTCTCTGGGACTAAGTCCTGCTTTTCCTCTTCTGAGCATGCCCAAGGTAAGACCTCTCATTGGCGGTCAGGGGTCACATGCTCAGGTACTGTAGCAGCTCCCATTGGTCCTCTAGGAAGGTCCTGAAGTTGCTGCAGCTATAAAAGGTTTGCATGGCCATGCATTAGTATCAACATGTTTATGAGCTTTGCTATTGTGGTCACTAGGGTTGAGCGAAATGGGTCGTTCATTTTCAAAAGTCGCCGACTTTTGGCAAAGTCGGGTTTCATGAAACCCGATCCGACCCCTGTGCGGGGTCGGCCATGCGGTACGCGACTTTCGCGCCAAAGTCGCGTTTCAATGACGCGAAAAGCGCCATTTCTCAGCCAATGAAGGTAAACGCAGAGTGTGGGCAGCGTGATGACATAGGTCCTGGTCCCCACCATCTTAGAGAAGGGCATTGCAGTGATTGGCTTGCTGTCCGCGGCGTCACAGGGGCTATAAAGGGGCGTTCCCGCCGACCGCCATGTTACTGCTGCTGATCTGAGCTTAGGGAGAGGTTGCTGCCGCTTCGTCAGAAGCAGGGATAGCGTTAGGCAGGGTCCATTAACCACCAAACCGCTTGTGCTGTAGCGATTTCCACTGCCCAACACCACCTTCGGTGTGCAGGGATAGTGGAAGCTACATTTTTTTTTTTCCTCAGCGCTGTAGCTCATTGGGCTGCCCTAGAAGGCTCCCTGATAGCTGCATTGCTGTGTGTATGCCGCTGTGCAAACCAACTGCTTTTTTCAAAGCACAAATCCTCTTGTTCCTTCCTTTCTGCACAGCTATCTTGTTTGTTTGTCCACACTTTTTATTTAATTTGTGCATCAGTCCACTCCTTATTGCTGCCTGCCATACCTGGCTGAGATTACTGCAGGGAGATAGTAATTGAAGGACAGTTCCTTTTTTTTTTTTTTTTTTGTGGGAGATTAAGATTGGCATTTCTGCTAGAGTGCCATCCCTGTCTGTGTCATCTCTCACTCAGTGGGCCATAGAAAGCCTATTTATTTTTTTGCTTGATTTGGGTTCTAAAATCTACCTGAAAAAATCACTACATCAATCAGTGGGAGAAAAATATTGGCCTCAGGGCTTGTGTGCCACTCCTTACTCCTGTGTGTGCCATCTCTCACTCAGTGGGCCATAGAAAGCCTATTTATTTTTTTGCTTGATTTGGGTTCCAAAATCTACCTGAAAAAATCACAACATCAATCAGTGGGAGAAAAATATTGGCCTCAGGGCTTGTGTGCCACTCCTGACTCCTGTGTGTGCCATCTCTCACTCAGTGGGCCATAGAAAGCCTATTAATTTTTTTGCTTGATTTGGGTTCTAAATTCTACCTGAAAAAATCAATAAATCAATCAGTGGGAGATTAATATTGGCCTTTGGGCTTGTGTGCCAGTCCTAAGCGTGCCATCTCTCTCTCTCAGATAGTGGGCCATAGAAAGCCTATTTATTATTTTTTTTATTGGGTTTATAAATTTTCCCTGGAAAAAAAAAAAAAAAGTGGGAGATTAATATTGGCCTCTGGGCTTGTGTGCCAGTCCTGAGCGTGCCATCTCTCTCACAAATAGTGGGCCATAGAAAGCCTATTTATTTTTTGGGTTGATTTGGGTTCTAAATTCTACCTGAAAAAATCAATAAATCAATCAGTGGGAGATAAATATTGGCCTCTGGGCTTGTGTGCCACTCCTGACTCCTGTGTGCGTCATCTCTCACTCAGTGGGCCCTAGAAAGCCTATTTTTTGTTTTATTTGTTTTCTAAATTCTCCCTGAAAAAATCATTTTATTTTATTTGGTTTCTAAATTATTCCTGAAAAAATCATTTTTTTTGTATTTTTTTTTTCTAAAGTCTCCCTGAAACAAAAAAAAAAAAAATCAAATCAGTGGTAGATTAATATTGCCCTTTCTGCTTGTGTGCCAGTCTTGACTCATGGGTGTGCCATCTCTCTCTCTCCAATTGTGGGCCATAGAAAGCCTATTAATTTTTTTGCTTGATTTGGGTTCCAAAATCTACCTGAAAAAATCACTAAATCAATCAGTGGGAGATAAATATTGGCCTCTGGGCTTGTGTGCCACTCCTGACTCCTGTGTGCGTCCTCTCTCACTCAGTGGGCCCTACAAAGCCTATTTTTTTTTTTTTGTTTTCTAAATTCTCCCTGAAACAATCATTTTATTTTATTTTGTTTCTAAATTCTTCCTGAAAAATTCATTTTTTTGTATTTTTTTTTCTAAAGTCTCCCTGAAAAAAAAAAAAAAAATCAAATCAGTGGGAGATTAATATTGCCCTTTCTGCTTGTGTGCCAGTCTTGACTCCTGGGTGTGCCATCTCTCTCTCTCTCTCCAATTGTGGGCCATAGAAAGCCTATTTATTTTTTTGCTTGATTTGGGTTCCAAAATCTACCTGAAAAAATCACTAAATCAATCAGTGGGAGATAAATATTGGCCTCTGGGCTTGTGTGCCACTCCTGACTCCTGTGTGCGTCATCTCTCACTCAGTGGGCCCTAGAAAGCCTATTTTTTGTTTTATTTGTTTTCTAAATTCTCCCTGAAAAAATCATTTTATTTTATTTGGTTTCTAAATTATTCCTGAAAAAATCATTTTTTTTGTATTTTTTTTTTTCTAAAGTCTCCCTGAAACAAAAAAAAAAATCAAATCAGTGGGAGATTAATATTGCCCTTTCTGCTTGTGTGCCAGTCTTGACTCCTGGGTGTGCCATCTCTCTCTCTCTCTCTCTCCAATTGTGGGCCATAGAAAGCCTATTTATTTTTTTGCTTGATTTGGGTTCCAAAATCTACCTGAAAAAATCACTAAATCAATCAGTGGGAGATAAATATTGGCCTCTGGGCTTGTGTGCCACTCCTGACTCCTGTGTGCGTCATCTCTCACTCAGTGGGCCCTAGAAAGCCTATTTTTTGTTTTATTTGTTTTCTAAATTCTCCCTGAAACAATCATTTTATTTTATTTGGTTTCTAAATTATTCCTGAAAAAATCATTTTTTTTGTATTTTTTTTTCTTTCTAAAGTCTCCCTGAAACAAAAAAAAAAAAAATCAAATCAGTGGGAGATTAATATTGCCCTTTCTGCTTGTGTGCCAGTCTTGACTCCTGGGTGTGCCATCTCTCTCTCTCCAATTGTGGGCCATAGAAAGCCTATTAATTTTTTTGCTTGATTTGGGTTCCAAAATCTACCTGAAAAAATCACTAAATCAATCAGTGGGAGATAAATATTGGCCTCTGGGCTTGTGTGCCACTCCTGACTCCTGTGTGCGTCCTCTCTCACTCAGTGGGCCCTACAAAGCCTATTTTTTTTTTTTTTTGTTTTCTAAATTCTCCCTGAAACAATCATTTTATTTTATTTTGTTTCTAAATTCTTCCTGAAAAATTCATTTTTTTGTATTTTTTTTTTCTAAAGTCTCCCTGAAAAAAAAAAAAAAAATCAAATCAGTGGGAAATTAATATTGCCCTTTCTGCTTGTGTGCCAGTCTTGACTCCTGGGTGTGCCATCTCTCTCTCTCTCTCCAATTGTGGGCCATAGAAAGCCTATTTATTTTTTTGCTTGATTTGGGTTCCAAAATCTACCTGAAAAAATCACTAAATCAATCAGTGGGAGATAAATATTGGCCTCTGGGCTTGTGTGCCACTCCTGACTCCTGTGTGCGTCATCTCTCACTCAGTGGGCCCTAGAAAGCCTATTTTTTGTTTTATTTGTTTTCTAAATTCTCCCTGAAAAAATCATTTTATTTTATTTGGTTTCTAAATTATTCCTGAAAAAATCATTTTTTTTGTATTTTTTTTTTCTAAAGTCTCCCTGAAACAAAAAAAAAAATCAAATCAGTGGGAGATTAATATTGCCCTTTCTGCTTGTGTGCCAGTCTTGACTCCTGGGTGTGCCATCTCTCTCTCTCCAATTGTGGGCCATAGAAAGCCTAATAATTTTTTTGCTTGATTTGGGTTCCAAAATCTACCTGAAAAAATCACTAAATCAATCAGTGGGAGATAAATATTGGCCTCTGGGCTTGTGTGCCACTCCTGACTCCTGTGTGCGTCCTCTCTCACTCAGTGGGCCATAGAAAGCCTATTTTTTTTTATTTGTTTTCTAAATTCTCCCTGAAACAATCATTTCATTTTATTTGGTTTATAAATTCTTCCTTAAAAAATCATTTTTTTTAATTATTTTTTTTTTCTAAAGTCTCCCTGTTAAAAAAAAAAAAAAATCAGTGGGAGATTAATATTTACATTTGCGCTTCAGTGACAGTCCTGTGTGTGTGGCATCTCTCTCATTTGTTGCCACCAACAACAGAGTGTGTAACATTGTGCCTGATTTTCGTTGTGGTCTCACCCACCTGTAAAGGGGTAGCTAAATCATACTGAAGTTATAGCTCACCGTGTAAGTTGTGTGACAGCAACAAATACTGTTAGTTTGGTAACGTTTTTAAAAAAATGAGGAAGTCTGGTGGAAGAGGTCGTGGCCGGGGGCGTTCATTGTCAGCTGGTAATGAGGGTAGTGGTAGTGGTGGAGCATCAGGTGGTCGTGGGAAAAAAAATATTGCACCTAAGTCTGGAGCTGTGGAGCCAGGTTCGACGTCTGGCTACACAAGGCCTCGAACGCTCCCTTTTCTGGGAGTAGGAAAACCGCTTTTAAAGCCGGAGCAGCAAGAGCAAGTTTTGGCTTATCTTGCTGACTCAGCCTCTAGCTCTTTTGCCTCCTCTCGTGAAACTGGTAAAAGTAAAAGCAGCGCGTCGTTAGTGGATGTTCACGGTCAGGGACAAGTCGCTTCCTTGTCCTCTTCAGCAAAAACAACAACAGAGAAGAATGCAGCAGGCGACACAATGGGTTACTCCATGGAGCTCTTTACACATACCGTCCCTGGCTTAGAAAGTGAAGCAGTTAACAGTCCATGCCCATTACAAGTTGAATCTGACATGGAGTGCACTGATGCACAGCCACAGCCAGACTACTATGCTGGTCCTTTGACTCAGACCACAACATTGCCCTCGCAGGGTGCTGATCAAGAATCAGACCCTGATGAGACTATGTTGCCCCATCACGAACGCTATACCACCGACCAACACGGTGACACAGACGAAGTTGCACACGAGCTACAAGAAGAGGTAATAGATGACCCAGTTCTTGACCCCGATTGGCAGCCATTGGGGGAACAGGGTGCAGGCGGCAGCAGTTCTGAAGCGGAGGAGGAGGGGCCGCAGCAGGCATCAACATCGCAACAGGTTCCATCTGCCGGGCCCGTATCTTGCCCAAAACGCGTGGCAAAGTCAAAACCTGTTGGAGGACAGCGTGGCCATCCGGTTAAAGCTCAGTCTGCAATGCCTGAAAAGGTATCCGATGCTAGAAAGAGTGCAGTCTGGCATTTTTTTAAACAACATCCAATTGATCAGCGCAAAGTCATCTGTCAAAAATGTTCAACTACCTTAAGCAGAGGGCAGAATCTGATAAGTCTCAATACAAGTTGCATGCATAGACATTTAACCACCATGCATTTGCAAGCTTGGACTAACTACCAAACGTCCCTTAAGGTTGTAGCACCCTCGGCCAATGAAGCTAGTCATCAACGCAACATCCCTCCCGGCAGTGTAGGGCCACCATTTTCTGCACCACCTGCAGTATCTGTGCAGGTTTCTTTGCCAGGCCAAAGCAGTCAGGGTCAGGGAATCACCAGTTTCGTAGTAGGAAACACTGCATCTAGGGCACCGGCGGCAACAATACCATCTCCCACCGTCTCTCAGTCTGCCATGTCCACCGGCACCCCCGCTAGTTCCACGATCTCCAGCTCTCCAGTCCAGCTCACCCTACATGAGACTATGGTTAGAAAAAGGAAGTACTTAGCCTCGCATCCGCGTACACAGGGTTTGAATGCCCACATAGCTAGACTAATCTCGTTAGAGATGATGCCCTACCGGTTAGTTGAAAGCGAAGCTTTCAAAGCCCTGATGGACTACGCTGTACCACGCTACGAGCTACCCAGTCGACACTTTTTTTCCAGAAAAGCCATCCCAGCCCTCCACCAGCATGTTAAAGAGCGCATCGTCCATGCACTCAGGCAATGTGTGAGCACAAAGGTGCACCTGACAACAGATGCATGGACCAGTAGGCATGGCCAGGGACGTTACGTGTCCATCACGGCACACTGGGTAAATGTGGTGGATGCAGGGTCCACAGGGGACAGCAAGTTTGGGACAGTTCTGCCTAGCCCACGGTCTAGGAAACAGTTGGCTGTAGCCGTTCGCACCCCCTCCTCCTCCTCCTCGTCCTCCTGCAGAAGCGAGACCTCGTCCACAGACCGCAGTCGCACAACCACTCCATCCGCAGCTGCCACTGTTGCACACCAGGTCTCCCATTATGGGGCAGCTACTGGCAAACGTCAGCAGGCTGTATTGGCTATGAAGTGTTTGGGCGACAACAGACACACCGCTGAAGTTCTGTCCGAGTTCTTGCAGAAAGAAACGCAGTCGTGGCTGGCCACTGTAGATCTTGAGGCAGGCAAGGTAGTGAGTGATAACGGAAGGAATTTCATGGCTGCCATCTCCCTTTCCCAACTGAAACACATTCCTTGCCTGGCTCACACCTTAAACCTGGTGGAGCAGTGCTTCCTGAAAAGTTATCCGGGGTTATCCGACCTGCTCCTCAAAGTGCGTGGACTTTGCTCACATATCCGCCGTTCGCCCGTACACTCCAGCCGTATGCAGACCTATCAGCGTTCTTTGAACCTTCCCCAGCATCGCCTAATCATAGACGTTGCAACAAGGTGGAACTCAACACTGCACATGCTTCAGAGACTGTGTGAACAGAGGCGGGCTGTTATGTTTTTGTGGGAGGATACACATACACGGGCAGGCAGTAGGATGGCAGACATGGAGTTGTCAGGTGTGCAGTGGTCGAAGATTCAAGACATGTGTCAAGTCCTTCAGTGTTTTGAGGAATGCACACGGCTGGTTAGTGCAGACAACGCCATAATAAGCATGAGCATCCCCCTAATGCGTCTGCTGATGCAAAGTTTGACGCACATAAAGGATCAGGCGTCTGCAGCTGAGGAAGAGGAAAGCCTTGATGACAGTCAGCCATTGTCTGGCCAGGGCAGTGTACAGGACGAGGTAGCGGGCGAACAGGAGGAGGAGGACGAGGAGGATGATGGGGATGATTATATTTTTAATGAGGAAGCTTTTCCGGGGCCAGTGGAAATTGTTGGCGCGGCAAGGCCGGGTTCTGGTTTTTGGAGGGACACAAGTGACGTGGATTTGCCTGAAACTGCCCCTCAACCAAGCACAACCACAGATTTGAGAACTGGAACTTTGGGCCACATGGCGGATTATGCCTTACGTATCCTCAAAAGGGACACACGCATAACAAAAATGATGAACGATGACGATTACTGGTTGGCCTGCCTCCTTGATCCTCGCTATAAAGGCAAATTGCAAAATATAATGCCACATGAGAACTTGGAACTAATATTAGCAACCAAACAATCAACTCTTATTGACCGTTTGCTTCTGGCATTCCCTGCACACAGCGCCCGTGATCGTTCTAACACGAGCTGCAGGGGCCAGCAGACCAGAGGTGTTAGAGGGGCAGAAATCAGAAGTGGCGTTGGCCAGAGGGGTTTTCTGACCAGGTTGTGGAGTGATTATACTATGACCGCAGACAGGACAGGTACTGCAGCATCAATTCAAAGTGACAGGAGACAACATTTGTCCAGTATGGTTACTAACTATTTTTCATCCCTTATCGACGTTCTCCCTCAACCGTCATTCCCATTTGATTACTGGGCATCAAAATTAGACACCTGGCCAGAATTGGCAGAATATGCATTGCAGGAGCTTGCTTGCCCGGCAGCTAGTGTCCTATCAGAAAGAGTATTCAGTGCTGCAGGTTCAATACTAACAGAAAAAAGGACTCGTCTGGCTACCCAAAATGTAGATGATCTAACCTTCATTAAAATGAACCACAACTGGATTTCGAAATCTTTTGCCCCACCTTGCCCGGCTGACACCTAGCTTTCCTATGTAAAGGTCTTGCCTGTGGACTATTCTGAACGACTTTTCCAATCTCGTAATTTGCAGCACCTGATTGTCCAGCATCCGACATGTTAACACCTCCCTAAATGGCCAAAGTCCCCACACGGGGCCGTGGTATCGCCACTTGGCGCCAGCACCCGTGAGAGTACTGTTTGTCTGAAGAGGTGGGTGTGCCCGCTTTTGGTCGACGGCACTGCCACTAGGTCCCTCATAGTACAATAAAGTGTCTGGCGGTGGTGGTGCGCACCCAACCTCAGACACACCGTTGTAATATGAGGGGCCCTGGGCCTGTACCGCCGGCCACAAGACAGTCCCCCCCCCAGGTCAAACAGTGCTCTACCACTTGCAAAATTTTCTCTCACAGCTCCACCAATGTTTAGTCTATGCGCTGACATCCTTCAATGCCTGGCACTGTCAATACCATTGTATTGACATTTTTCTTATGTTAGGCCTTTGAAGCCTGTCTGCGGTCACTCCTTCCACTAGGCCTCCACTGACCTGTCTACTGCTGCCCGTGTTCCCCTGGAACCAATTTTAAATTGCCTACAGCCAGCCCAATTTATTATGTTAGGGCTTCGAAGCCTGTCTGCGGTCCCTCCTTCCACTAGGCCTCCACTGACCTGTCTACTGCCGCCCGTGTTCCCCTGGAACCAATTTTAAATTGCCTACAGCCCAATTTTTGTTATGTTAGGCCTTCGAAACCTGTCTGCGGCCTGTTCTTTCCACTACTACTACACTGACCTGGCTACTGCCGCCCGTGTTCCCCTGGAACCAATTTTAAATTGCCTACAGCCAGCCCAATTTATTATGTTAGGGCTTCGAAGCCTGTCTGCGGTCCCTCCTTCCACTAGGCCTCCACTGACCTGTCTACTGCCGCCCGTGTTCCCCTGGAACCAATTTTAAATTGCCTACAGCCAGCCCAATTTATTATGTTAGGGCTTCGAAGCCTGTCTGCGGTCCCTCCTTCCACTAGGCCTCCACTGACCTGTCTACTGCCGCCCGTGTTCCCCTGGAACCAATTTTAAATTGCCTACAGCCCAATTTTTGTTATGTTAGGCCTTCAAAGCCTGTCTGCGGCCCGTTCTTTCCACTACTACTACACTGACCTGGCTACTGCCGCCCGTGTTCCCCTGGAACCAATTTTAAATTGCCTACAGCCAGCCCAATTTATTATGTTAGGGCTTCGAAGCCTGTCTGCGGTCCCTCCTTCCACTAGGCCTCCACTGACCTGTCTACTGCTGCCCGGGTTCCCCTGGAACCAATTTTAAATTGCCTACAGCCAGCCCAATTTATTATGTTAGGGCTTCGAAGCCTGTCTGCGGTCCCTCCTTCCACTAGGCCTCCACTGACCTGTCTACTGCTGTCCGTGTTCCCCTGGAACCAATTTTAAATTGCCTACAGCCAGCCCAATTTATTATGTTAGCGCTTCGAAGCCTGTCTGCGGTCCCTCCTTCCACTAGGCCTCCACTGACCTGTCTACTGCCGCCCGTGTTCCCCTGGAACCAATTTTAAATTGCCTACAGCCAGCCCAATTTATTATGTTAGGGCTTCGAAGCCTGTCTGCGGTCCCTCCTTCCACTAGGCCTCCACTGACCTGTCTACTGCCGCCCGTGTTCCCCTGGAACCAATTTTAAATTGCCTACAGCCAGCCCAATTTATTATGTTAGGGCTTCGAAGCCTGTCTGCGGTCCCTCCTTCCACTAGGCCTCCACTGACCTGTCTACTGCCGCCCGTGTTCCCCTGGAACCAATTTTAAATTGCCTACAGCCAGCCCAATTTATTATGTTAGGGCTTCGAAGCCTGTTTGCGGTCCCTCCTTCCACTAGGCCTCCACTGACCTGTCTACTGCTGCCCGGGTTCCCCTGGAACCAATTTTAAATTGCCTACAGCCAGCCCAATTTATTATGTTAGGGCTTCGAAGCCTGTCTGCGGTCCCTCCTTCCACTAGGCCTCCACTGACCTGTCTACTGCTGCCCGTGTACCCCTTGAACCAACATCAGAAAATATAAAAATAAGTATTTTGCTTATAAAAAAAGAAAATACTGGAGAGATATCAAATGCAGACATTTTAACATTACAAACAAACACATACAACAAAAATCTGGTACAGTACTAAAAATGGCCACCAGCTACAATAACTTTCTCCTGCAAGTAGTTAACTGAAAGTTTTTTTCAATTTAAAACACAGATATGGCATCCACCGAGTGTTGTCCTGTCGCGTCTTCTTTATATTATTGCCAAGAAGATGCAAAACAATGAAAATAATAAAATCATTATTTACCAAAAAAATAGAGTAAGTCAAAACCACATTGCAAATAAACATTCATTACAAATAAAGAAGCAGGGCGCGTCCGAGGGTGAGTATATACCTAATAAGAATATAATCACCCTCGGACGCGCCCTGCTTCTTTCCGACAGCCTTCCTTCCTAAGAATCAGCCCTTCCGTGGTGTAGAGAGAGGGTGTGTTACACTCCAAGGTGTTCCCCAGGTTGCCTTTCCTGAGCTTCGATCTTCATGCTCTCGTTTAGTAGTTGTCGGAAAGTAGGCTGCATTAGGCCTACAAATTGGGTATGGGGTGGAGAGAGATGGTGTGTTACACTCCAAGGTGTTCCCCAGGTTTCCTTGCCATTGCTTCGGTCTTCCGACTCTCGTTTAGTAGTTGTAGAAAACTACACTGCATTAGGCCTACAAAATGGGTATCGGGTGGAGAGAGATGGTGTGTTACACTCCAAGGTGTTCCCCAGGTTTCCTTGCCATTGCTTTGGTCTTCCGACTCTCGTTTAGTAGTTGTAGAAAACTACACTGCATTAGGCCTACAAAATGGGTATCGGGTGGAGAGAGATGGTGTGTTACACTCCAAGGTGTTCCCCAGGTTTCCTTGCCATTGCTTCGGTCTTCCGACTCTCGTTTAGTAGTTGTAGAAAACTACACTGCATTAGGCCTACAAATTGGGTATCGGGTGGAGAGAGATGGTGTGTTACACTCCAAGGTGTTCTCCAGGTTGCCTTTCCTGAGCTTCTATCTTCAGGCTCTCGTTAAATTGTGGTTAAATGGAACAACTGCATTTGGCGTACTAGTTGGTTTGGGGACTACTAACAGTGTCTGCCGCTCCTTGCTGTTCTCCTGGTTTCCTGTCCTGAAATTCCGTTTTCAGGCGCTCGTTAAGTAGTTGTTAATGTTAGACTGCATTTGGCCTACTAGTTGGGTTGGGGCCTACTATCGGTGTCTGCCTCTCATTCCAGTTGTCCTCCACTGCAATGCCCCCTGGTTATTCCTGTGTTACCAATTTTGAACTGCATTTAGCCAACTTTATTCTTTGGGCCTATATCTGTGTTTCCTCCTCATCCTGCCCATTGCCCAGCCAGTGATAGATGAGTCTGCTGGTACATTGACCCATAACGCAACATTCCCCGTGCACGCTACACAACAACATTGTGACCCTGCTGAAAGTCAGGTTGCTCTTCCCGCATACCATACCACCTTACACGGGGACAAAGAGGAAGGTGCAGATGAAAGTGCAGGTTCCTTCATCAGGTGGGGGGAGGAATACTAGTTGGCGACGTCACTGGCACAGGGCCTCTCATAGTACGCAAAAGTGTTGCTGCCGGTGGGAGGCGCCCCCGCCGTGCAAACACACCGCTGTACTTTGAGGGGCCCTGTGCCAGTGCCAATGCCAACGAGTGGGCCCCCCCTGCTTGCTCAGGTTCATAGCACTTGCAAAGTTGAAATACTTACCTCTCCCTGCTCCACTGCCGTGACGTGGTCCAGATTTCCTGGGCCCACTAATTACTTGAACCAGCCCTACCCACCACAACTTTAGCCAAATGACCCCCAATTTCAAATGCCTTCCAATTATTATAAGGTAAATTACGCTTGACAAGCTTCATTAAGAAGAATGGATGGTTTTGACATTAAAATGGGCACTCTAGGTGTTTTCCTGGCCCCCACTCACTGCCGACTATGCTGCCCCATTGACTTGCATTGGGTTTCGTGTTTCGGTCGATCCCGACTTTACGTCATAATCGGCCGATTTCACTCGACCCGACTTTTGAGATAGTCGGGTTTCGCGAAACCCGGCTCGACTCTAAAAAGGTCAAGGTCGCTCAACTCTAGTGGTCACGAATGTATGTGGACAGGTTTTGGCTGAAATAAGCCCCTAGAATACCGGCACCTCTGGTGAGGAGTTTTGTATGAATGTATTCAGGGCTGGCTCATAGCCTCTAGAATACCGGCTCCTCCGGTGAAGAGTGTTTGTATGCTTCTCTGAGTGAGTGACCACTGACTGCCATCAGCTCAGCAGTTACCTGTGTTCCCCTGTGACGTTAACAGGACACAGCGTCTTCTTTCTGTGCAACTCTGTGAAGTAACAGAGTTCGCGTATACCGCCATATAGTGCCGTCATTTGCTAGCAGCAGGTTCCTCCTGCACGGTGGACCCCAGGCTGTGAACACACCAATAATAATAATATCTACAGGTCCTTCTCAAAAAATTAGCATATAGTGTTAAATTTCATTATTTACCATAATGTAATGATTACAATTAAACTTTCATATATTATAGATTCATTATCCACCAACTGAAATTTGTCAGGTCTTTTATTATTTTAATACTGATGATTTTGGCATACAACTCCTGATAACCCAAAAAACCTGTCTCAATAAATTAGCATATCAAGAAAAGGTTCTCTAAACGACCTATTACCCTAATCTTCTGAATCAACTAATTAACTCTAAACACATGCAAAAGATACCTGAGGCTTTTATAAACTCCCTGCCTGGTTCATTACTCAAAACCCCCATCATGGGTAAGACTAGCGACCTGACAGATGTCAAGAAGGCCATCATTGACACCCTCAAGCAAGAGGGTAAGACCCAGAAAGAAATTTCTCAACAAATAGGCTGTTCCCAGAGTGCTGTATCAAGGCACCTCAATGGTAAGTCTGTTGGAAGGAAACAATGTGGCAGAAAACGCTGTACAACGAGAAGAGGAGACCGGACCCTGAGGAAGATTGTGGAGAAGGACCGATTCCAGACCTTGGGGAACCTGAGGAAGCAGTGGACTGAGTCTGGTGTGGAAACATCCAGAGCCACCGTGCACAGGCGTGTGCAGGAAATGGGCTACAGGTGCCGCATTCCCCAGGTAAAGCCACTTTTGAGCTACAGAGAAGCAGCACTGGACTGTTGCTAAGTGGTCCCAAGTACTTTTTTCTGATGAAAGCAAATTTTGCATGTCATTCGGAAATCAAGGTGCCAGAGTCTGGAGGAAGACTGGGGAGAAGGAAATGCCAAAATGCCTGAAGTCCAGTGTCAAGTACCCACAGTCAGTGATGGTGTGGGGTGCCATGTCAGCTGCTGGTGTTGGTCCACTGTGTTTCATCAAGGGCAGGGTCAATACAGCTAGCTATCAGGAGATTTTGGAGCACTTCATGCTTCCATCGGCTGAAATGCTTTATGAAGATGAAGATTTCATTTTTCAGCACGACCTGGCACCTGCTCACAGTGCCAAAACCACTGGTAAATGGTTTACTGACCATGGTATTACTGTGCTCAATTGGCCTGCCAACTCTCCTGACCTAAACCCCATAGAGAATCTGTGGGATATTGTGAAGAGAAAGTTGAGAGACGCAAGACCCAACACTCTGGATGAGCTTAAGGCCGCTATTGAAGCATCCTGGGCCTCCATAACATCTCAGCAGTGTCACAGGCTGATTGCCTCCATGCCACGCCGCATTGAAGCAGTCATTTCTGCCAAAGGATTCCCGACCAAGTATTGAGTGCATAACTGAACATTATTATTTGTTGGTTTTTTTGTTTGTTATTAAAAAACACTTTTATTTGATTGGATGGGTGAAATATGCTAATTTATTGAGACAGGTTTTTTGGGTTATCAGGAGTTGTATGCCAAAATCATCAGTATTAAAACAATAAAAGACCTGACAAATTTCAGTTGGTGGATAATGAATCTATAATATATGAAAGTTTAATTGTAATCATTACATTATGGCAAATAATGAAATTTAACACTATATGCTAATTTTTTGAGAAGGACCTGTATATTTACTCGGTGCATTCCGCCAGCCCTAACACACAGGAGTGATACGGCAGGTCACAAAATGTGGGAGACCGAATGGGGTGGCACTGACATAAGATGAAGACGGCAGCTGGTAAATAGGAGACTAGGGATGGTGAACTTAGATTTGTAGCTCCAATCCAGCACTACAATAAAAAAAACACTGGAGTGGTGCTTGAAACAGCCAAATGTCATCATTTACATTAATTAGCTATTAGCCCCATATAGACCTGCATACTCAGCTTAGCCACATGTGCATGTAGTCTAAATGGGGAGAGGAGAGTAACCTGCTAGTAGACATTTCTGGCAGCAGGTTGTCTCTCTCAAAAACAAATGACCCAGCATTTTTAAATCCAAAATGATTCTTTTTCCCCCATCATCTGCATTTAGGAAAGTCAGGACACATACAGAATAAGGGGAATCTGTCACTAGGTTTTTGAACCTAATCTGAGAGCAGCATAATGTAGAGACTGAGAACCTGATTACAGTGATGTATCACTTAGTCTACGTTCACATTAGCGTCGCGTCGCCGTTGCGTCGGCGACGCACGGAAAAACGCGCGCAAACGCGCGCAAAAACACGCGCGTTTTGCGACGCGTGCGTCGTTTTTGACGAAAATCGGACGCACAGAAAATGCTACATGTAGCGTTTTCTTGCGTCCGACGCTAGCGTCGGAAACGACGCACGTGGCGAAAAACGCCACCAAAACAACGCACGCGTCCCCTATGTTAAACATAGGGGCGCGTCGCCGCTGCGTCGCCGCTGTGTCGCCGACGCAACAGCGACGCACATTAGCGTAACGCTAATGTGAACGTAGCCTTACTGGGCTGCTTAGTGTAGTTTTGATAAAATCGCTGTTTTATCAGCAGGAGATTATCACCAGAGGAATAGTCAATTCTAGCTAGTCCTCCATATTCATGAACTCTGTATAACCTCACATCCTCCACTGATTGGCAGCTTTATGCCTATGTACAGTGTACACAGAAAGCTGCCAAACAGTGATGTGGGTGGGATTATACACAGTTTAGCATTCAGAGAACTGGTAGATCTGTAGCAGACAAAACAGAGATTTTATCAAAACTAAAGCAAGCAGCCCAGAAAGTGATACATCACTGGAATCAAGGTATCTGCCTCCACATTAGGCTGCTCTCAGATGTGAAAGCAAAAGCTTGGTGGAAAATCCCCTTTAAATGGTTATCTCATCCCCCAAATTAGTGGGTTTGGCTGATGTTAATCTTATATGAATTACCACTTTAAGACCCTTCAGCAGCTCATACGCCCTGACAAGGCCTTGAAGACAGCTCTTTTTAGCAGAGTAGAATCATTTTGCTATGATGCTTGATAAATCAAAAATGAAGCTTTAGGAGGAGGACTCACAAGACGACTCCTTCCTTCAACATACTCTCAGTTGTTATTTGAATCCCTACTATAGGGATTAAGCTCCTCAATTGGTTTGATATCCAAATTTTATAGCGCTATTAATTTTTTATCACATTATAATTATTTATTATTATTATAGCACCATTTATTCCATGGCCCTTTATGTGTGACAAGGGGTGTACATAATAAAAACTATTACGATAATCATGAACAATACAAGTCATCAACTGGTACAGGAGGAGAGAGGACCCTGCCCGCGAGGGCTCACCCTCTACAAGGGATGAGTGAGGATACAGAAGGTACAGTCCAATTTTTCACTATTAGATGTTTGGCTAAAATCTCAGGTTTCTAAAATCTCTATTTGGCCATAAGGAAAAAGACTAGCAAAGTATCTGTACTCAATATGTAGCCAACATTTTCTCCACTCTCTGTTGGTCCATGCCATTGAAAAGTAGTGATAGTCTACCGATCTTTTTTTCTGTCTATGCCTCTCCATCATGGCTCCATCCAAGTTATACTTGGCTCTCCGTGGTGCACTTGACCTTTCCAGACATTTTATGTGCATCGATACAAATAGACTCTTCATCTTCCCTAAGAAAAGAGTCATTGTTTTACCTATGTGTGATGGTTACTCTTGGCTTTCGGGTGATGCTTTATAGACACGTTTAATTATGATTTAGTAACCTCTGCTTCTGTTGCTCGCAAACATAACTCAACTCTAATCCTTTGAATCCCATCACAAATTATACTATAAACTGTCCACTTACAATGAAGTATATAGCTCTTTGTCACCACCAACATACCACAACAGGAATATGCACAGCACCGGAGGAAGTCAGATCCTTACAGCTACTGCCCCCCAGCACCCAGTGCGGGACGGAATAAACTGTGGGATTTCTATGCAAATAATGCATAGAAATAATATAGTCAATGCTGTGTCGTGTCCATTTCTACAAAGTTCTCTGCAGTTTTTTTTTCTGCAAAGCGCTGCAGTCCATTCCACTGCAAAGCCTCCCCCTCCCTAATCCTTGTTCTGTGTAATGTGGAAAATAACATTGGCAAACAGGCTCGGCGATGTGAGCAGAATATTTTTTGCCATAAACGCACCTGCAGTTTGTCCGCAGAAAGCCTCGGGGATGGGAGGGGGTAGCGTTGGCTTTATTTATTTACATTGTGCAGATGCTAAGATGTAGCTGGAAAAATGTGAGACGCAGGAGAGGAGGAAAAAGCCACAAGAGAAAATGAAAGAAACTAAGGGGGAAAAAAAAGAGAGAGACACGGTGATAAAAAATGAACGGCAGGCGCACAAAAACTGTCATTACAAAGGCCATGAATCTGTACAAGCACAATGGCAGACAAACAGCTAAAAAGATGAAATATATCGGAGACGTAAAAAGTCTGCAAAGTAAGAAAATAGGGAGAGAAATGAAGCAGGTTGATTAGAGTATTGAGTGGAGGAGATAAGGGTTCTGTAAAGGGAACAGCACAATGGATGAAAAGGAATATTGACAGGACGAAGGGAGAAAAGGAGCAAGGAATGAACACACCATAGGACGAGAAAAAGGTGAATAATGGATAGAGGTGCAATCAGATCCTTGCAGTAATGACTATGCTCCTTACAACTATGAGGAGCAGGGTTGCCAACTTGACTTTTTATTTTTTTTCTGGACAGCTCATTTAAAACTCATGGACAGATCATGTTTGTTACGGACACATTGGAAAAGCATAATAAACCACTATGATAAGTGATACATGTCTATAGACGGTTCTGAGATGAAGACATCGGCTTCTTTCACTATGAACTATAAAATGATAATTACAGTCAAAATAATCTTCAGAAATTTCTTCAGCTTCAACAAAATTACACATGACTTTCATTTTTTTTTGCAGACTTAGTGCCTTAGTTTTATTGACTTTCCTGGACAGTTGGCAACCGTGTTAATAGAGCAAAATATTGCATTATTAAGGGTTAAGAGAATGGATGGTCGGGGGTATGCAAACACGAGTTATAGAATGTTACTGTGTTTACTGCACCTAGACAGAATAGTCCAAGGCTAAAGGCAGAGATATGTGCTTAAGTGTAAGAAAGAAAAGTGTAGCATGCGTACCCTGCTTATATTATTTTCAAGGGGTTTCCAACGTTCTCGGAGCTGAAGATATTGGGATAAAACAGTGATCATGACAGCAGACATTGTCCTGGACTTCCGGGAAGTTACATATTTGAAGAACAGAACAGTTACCACTCCTCAACCTGAAATGGCTCATAACTGGGAGTCAAAACTGCTATCAGGTAACATAAATTGCCACCATGGAGCAAATACAGCAAATATCTGATCAGGTATCATCCAGTGCTCAGGGGTTGCATGCACTGTAGACATACACATGATGTAAAAAGTTCTCCAGCTACAATATATTTTTAGAAAGGTCTTATTAATATTTTAGCCTCAGGCGGGTAATGGCATGCTTTCATGTCTGCTGTCAAAACAATTGTAACTTTTAAAGAGAATTGTAATGTCATCAAACTTAGCATAAATCATTAGTACATGTTTATACAAGAAACGTTGTTTTATATCTTATCAGATCATTTTTCTTCTTTCTCCACGTATGAGCCTCTTTTTCCTCTACTACCAGCTTCGGGAACTCACTGTGGAAAAAAACTGCTCAAATTCATCTTGTTGAACTGGCAACGCAGTGTGGTTTAAGGTTTCACCTCCTGTTATACTCTATAGAAAGGGGAGGAGATATGAGAAGAGTGAGAAAATAAGCAGAAGGAGATCCTACTGCGCTGTCTAACCACTCTTTTCCCTTAACCCAGAGCTGGATACACATATACACAGCTAAGTACTGCTGTATCCTTTTCTCAATGCATTTTAGGAGTAGGGTTCCGTATTTGTATGTGCTGCTGTGTATAGGAAACCTCATAGTAGCTGGTCTCCTCACACCAGCTCAGAGTCAATCATACAAAATGGTGAAAATGCAGCATATAAGCCCTACAATAGTCAGGAAAAGTGTTATTCCCAACTTAAACATACATAACAGCTAATGTTAAAATATTACTTGAAAGTACAGCCACCCTTTAAGCTGATTAACTGAGTCATGATTGACAGTCATGTTGCTAAGGAGACAACGTATAAAAATTGGGGGGATCTATTCGTGGGACTCTGGTTCATAGGCTAGTTCACGGGACGGAAATTCAGCGAAACCCTTCCTTCTTGGATCCCCAGTGCAGCTCTTGATTACCAGGGCTGGCACAATGTGCTCATTTTGGAGTGACCCACAGATGATGACAAGGAACAGAGAGAGCATGAGCTGCATGCACAGAGCAGTCTACAGGCACAGTAGTAATTATGGGCGCATTCACAGCTCTATGAGAGTTGAAAGCCAATGTACAAATGCATAAACTTACCATTCAGCTCATATAGGAGCTGCACATTTCAGAGAGGTTGTTTTGACCAATCTCTAGTGGTCTCAGGACCTGGACCTCTACCAATCAGCTTTTATAAAGTGACAGTTACACTTTAATCTTATTATTATTCTCTTTTGAAAGAGAATATATTAAAAATACTATGGATAATTTGCACAAGAGTCTGTATAGTCTGGATCATCTTCCTGAAGCTCTTAGAAACCGTTAAACTAATAGTGGTCATGACTAATTAACTAAATCGCTCATATAGTGCAGGTATTTTTTTTTTTTTTAAAAGCCCAAAAAATTTGCAGCAGGAAGATGGAGCAGAAATACCTCGCTAAGGGGAGGGAGTTTTGTGTTTTTTTGCAGAGTGGTGTGGCAAATCAGGTATTCAGGAGGCACATTATGACATATTATATATACATTGACTACTGTGTCGTTAATTAAATATTCAAGAGTCACAGTGAATCAAATTATACATCCCCAATTCTAAAAAAGTCGCGCCTCTGTGTAGAATACATAGAAAACAAGAATGCAATGATTTGGAAATCTCTTATAGACATATTTTATTCACAAGAGACCATTGGACACAGATCAGAAGGTGAAGTTTAGAAATGTTTCTATATCATTTGAAAAAAATCATTAGTTTAAAATTGATGGCAGCAACACATCTGAAAAAAATTGGGACAGGGCGATGTCTACCATTGCGTAGCATCCCCTCTTCTGTTTACACTGGTCTGTAAAGGCCTAGGAAGTGAGGAGACCAATGGCTGGAGGTTTGGGAGAGGAATGTCGTCCCATTCTTGTCTGATTCTAGCTGATAAGTCCAGGTTCTTCTTTGCCGGAATTTTGGTTTTATAATGTGCTAAATATTTTCTGTAGGAAAAAGGTCTGGACTGCAGGCGGCCAGTTCATTAACCGATCTCTTCTTATGTGAAGCCATTCTGTTGTGATAGATGTAGTATGTGGTTTAACAATGTCTTGCTGAAATATGCAAGGCCTTTCCTGAAAGAGACATTAATTGGATTGGAGAATATGTTGTTCTAGAACTTCTATATAAAGTTCAGAATTCAAAGTGGCTTTCAAATGTATAGCCAGCTCTTCCCATAGGCACTAATGTGACCTCATACCCTTAGAGATGCAGACGTTTGAACTGGGCACTGATAACAAGCTGGATGGTACCTCTTCTCGAGTCCACACTGTCTGTGGTTTCCATGAAGATTTTCAAATTTCGATTCATCTGACCACAAAACAGTTTTCTATTTTATGTCAGACCATTTTAAATGAGTTTTGGCTCAGATAAATTTTCAGTTCAATTTTCAAAGCCTCCATCTGAATATCATGGATATAGCAAAGTGATCAGTTGGAACTAACCTCCGGTGCCCAGCACATAAGGGCCATGTCCCTGTAACCCACTCCCCCCTCTTCAGCAACTGCCTTATACTAGTACATCAAATTATTTTACACGTTAAATTAAACCAGGATCCTCAGTAAAGCAAAACCCCATTTGGCTTTAACCAAAAAAATCAGTGACACCAGTCAAGTTTCATCTGAGCTGGTAGCAACCGTCTCAAACAGCCGAAGAGAACTGAGACTGAGAAAGTCTAAGGATGTACATGAAGCCACCCTGCTCCGGTCATTCCGTGCTTTAGCTGTGTGTGCTCTGACCGATTTGCATGGACATCTAATAATAATCTTTATTTTTATAAAGCGCTAACATATTCCGCAGCGCTTTACAGTTCACACACATTATCATCGCTGTCCCCAATGGGGCTCACAATCTAGAATCCCTATCAGTATGTTATTGGAATGTGGGAGGAAACCGAAGTACCCGGAGGAAACCCACGCAAACACGGGGAGAACATACAAACTCCTTGCAGATGTTGGCCTTGGTGGGATTTGAACCCAGGACTCCAGCGCTGCAGTGCTATCCACTGCGCCACCGTGCTGCCCATCTGTATGAACCCTGAGAGTCTGTTTCTTTGGGCTCAAATGGAACGTGGCAGCTGCAGCCAATCAGTGGTCGACAATTGCCGCAGCAGTAAGGCTAGGTTCACATTGCGTTAGGGCAATCCGTTAAGCGCATAGCGCTAGCGGATTGCGCTAACGCAATGTTTGTTTAGGGTCCGCGTTCGGCATCCCCGCTAACGCAGATCCCCGATCTGCGCTAGCGAGGGACGGACCTCGGACGCAACTCGGACACTGCAAGCCGCGGACGCACCTCGGACGCTGCAAGCAGCGTCTGAGGTCCGTCACAAAAGAATGGCACACCGCTAGTGCGTGACAAAAATGGCATGCGCTAGCGATGCGCTACAGCAAAAAATAACATTGCTGTCAATGGGTGCGCTTACGGACCCGTTGCACGGCGTTAATTGCGACATTTTCGCCATGCAACGCAGTCCGTTAGCGTTAACCTATTAACGCAATGTGAACCTAGCCTAACTTGACCAAAGACTCACCAGCACCTCCTAACAGATGAAGTTAATCTGAAAAGGTGCAAGCTGCTATAACTGAATTATATACAAGCCAAATAATGTAGCAGCAGCACACTGTATATGCCAAAATATATGCACATATTAAATATAGTAAGAATTTTACATGGCATAGAATATACTTATAAAATTGAAATACTCAGCACAGAACTTTGCCAATTCATGTATGTCCACCAGCTACGACAAGACGATCTGATGCTCAGTAGACCAGCGTGGGACAGCAACAGTAGTGCACAGAAGCGGCATCTGATGGGTGAGCATATTTTTATTTATTTATTATTTGAGTTTTTTTATTTTTACATCAACATGGATCTTATAGATTATATATAAAGGAATTCCTTCACTCTCACATATTCCTTTGGTTACCTGTAGGGAAAAAAGCCTGGTAGTAATAATTGCTTCTGTAGTCTGTATTTAGCTTCTCCGTATGACATTGTGTAAATTAATCTTCATATTTGCCTCTAGCTAAAAAACATTGCAACTGATGTTTACATTTATGCTGTCAAGGACCGGCAGCACGATGTACAGAAAAAATCTGGGAATGATTTATGTAATAACGTACAAGTCTCAAATGTAGCAAGAATATGCTATGATTTGTGGCTAAAATATGGTTCTGCACAGCTCTATGCTTTTTGTACAAAATGCTTATTTTCCTGATACACTGCGATTAATGGATATAGGAAATTATGGCTGTTTTATGATATTACAGCAAAACCTAGTAGTCATATGGAAAAGACCTAGAACAGTACGCATGGTCGCCCCATGATCCTAACCCAAAATGGTGTGGAAATATAGAAAAAAAAGAGTAATTCCCAACTTCACAGATTAATATATATATTTTTAGATATTAATGCTTTTAATTTTTTTTTTGTTCATTGCCTAGGAGACCGGCCACTGCTGCCTTCTAGCTTGTAAACACTATGCTGAAGTGGGCTGGGATTAGTAGTTAGCAGCATACTCCAGTGATCAAGGCCAGCTTCTAAACAGTGCTTACAAGCTCAATGAAAAAGAGTTTGTAAGCACTGCTTATGTTTTGCTCTCTATCTGCGGTGGTCACTCATCAAGGCATATCTGTGCCAGCTCCTGTCACCTCTGTTTATGTTTTGGCCGCTGGCGCCTTTGTTGCGGGCGCCGCTTAACAGCAACATTACTGTGACTTTTGGTGCCATTAGATTAGAGATCTATGGGATTAATTCTTGTCTGGTTTTGATCACTCCTTCCTGAGAGTCCTGGATAGCCACTTATAAACTCTTGCTGCCAACTTGCTTCAGTGGTCAGCAACTGACTCATAGTAACATAGTAACATAGTTAGTAAGGCTGAAAAAAGACATTTGTCCATCCAGTTCAGCCTATATTCCATCATAATAAATCCCCAGATCTACGTCCTTCTACAGAACCTAATTGTATGATACAATATTGTTCTGCTCCAGAAAGACATCCAGGCCTCTCTTGAACCCCTCGACTGAGTTCGCCATCACCACCTCCTCAGGCAAGCAATTCCAGATTCTCACTGCCCTAACAGTAAAGAATCCTCTTCTATGTTGGTGGAAAAACCTTCTCTCCTCCAGACGCAAAGAATGCCCCCTTGTGCCCGTCACCTTCCTTGGTATAAACAGATCCTCAGCGAGATATTTGTATTGTCCCCTTATATACTTATACATGGTTATTAGATCGCCCCTCAGTCGTCTTTTTTCTAGACTAAATAATCCTAATTTCGCTAATCTATCTGGGTATTGTAGTTCTCCCATCCCCTTTATTAATTTTGTTGCCCTCCTTTGTACTCTCTCTAGTTCCATTATATCCTTCCTGAGCACCAGTGCCCAAAACTGGACACAGTACTCCATGTGCGGTCTAACTAGGGATTTGTACAGAGGCAGTATAATGCTCTCATCATGTGTATCCAGACCTCAATGGCCCAAGCCTAGGGATCCCTTAGTAAGTCTAGATCCTTGTACAAGGTTTAAAGGTTGAAGTCCAAGGCAATCCCTGGGATATGGAAAATGGAATGGCTTGCACTAAGCTTGTCCATGGAAGCTCTACTAAAGGCGGCCACGAATGGTGCATGTGTGACAGTACCAATGTGTCCAATAGAGCCTAGTTTAAGGAGATTTGTAACTGCCTTCAATGCTTATTTTTTGTTGTGTAACTAGCAACTCACCCTCACATAGACTGTGCAAAACAGCAAGATGTGACTGAAAACAGCAAGTAAAGAGTAATGATGCTGCGAATTAACTTCATGAATGAAGAATCAGACTTTTTCTATTTTCTATTAAAATAAGTGATGAAGTCAAAAGTAAGGGGTCAGGACCACAAGGGACAGTCCTGAGAGCACTGGGGAGTGGGGACCAGAAGGATCAGTGTTAAGACTAATTCTTTATGAATTCTTTATTAATGACCTTGTGGAAAGGATTTATTTGCAGATGACCCAAAACTTTGTAGGAGAATAACTGAGCTTCACTGTATAATATTACAGAACGATCTGGATAAAATGTCTAAACGGCCAAACACATGGCAGATGAAGTTTAATGCTGATAAATATAAAGTAATGCACCTAGGCTGGAGTATTCGTATTACTGCATGTACATTAAATGGAAATATACTTGGAACTACAGGAGAGCAGAAGGACTTGGGTATCCTCGTTACCAGTAAGCTAAGTAGCAGTACTCAATGTCAGGCAGCAGCCACAAAAGCAAACAACATTTTAGGGTGTATAAAAAAGAGATAAAATCCTGTGATCCAAATATATTATTACCCCTCTATAAATCACTTGCAAGACACACACATCTAGAATATGGGATCCAGTTTTGGGCTCCAGATCTTAAAAAAAGATATGGAACGTTAATGGGAGTTTCAATTCACGGAACTAGAATATTATATGGGATGGAAGGTCTCTTCTATAATGAGAGATTAGAAAAGTTGAGATTGTTTAACTTAGAAGAAAGACGCCTCAGATATTATCTCATTTAGAGTTCTCTCACATTTGCGTATAAATCGAAGAAAAAAAATCGCTCTGCATGCTGACCAATGTTATTTAATGAGTCAGTGCTGATCTGTGAGTTCTTCCTCAGCAGTAATCGGGCTGAGGAAAAAAATTGCACCATGCTGTGTATGGCCGCGTGTATCGGACAAGACTCGCCAATGCAAGTCAATGAGTGCAAGAAAAGAAACGGACAGCACAAGGACCATGCGGCTGCCATCCATTTTTTCTCGCACATGTGGCACCCCAGGAGTCCGGTTGCCACAGTGGCAGTCCCTTCCTCAGGGGGGTGAAGCCATGCCTGGAAGCAAGAGGGATCCCCTTAGCAGGTAATACAATCAGCATACAACACCTTTCCTGACTCCAGACCAGAAGGGGGAGCTCTAACACCTGTTTTAGGGGAACTTCCCTATAAATTCTGGCCTGGAGGCGGGGTTAGTCAGTTCAGTGTGAGAGAGTAGACAGTGAAGGAGGAAGAGGCAAGAAGTGAGGAGAATCTGGGGGATAGGAGCTGCCACAAAGCTCATCCCAGGAGTAAGCGCCGAAGACTGGACACCGGAGTCCATGTTTGTGAGTGAACTTCAGGCCCCACAATCAAATCTGGAGGACAGGAGATTGCAGGTCTCCTGGCCCCAGCAGACACCCGAAGGCACAGCAGCATACGAGAGCCCAGAGTCACCACAAGGGAGTGACCCCTGGAACAGGCTCAAGCTGCCTGCCATGCGGGTAGTGTTTAACTTAGTGGACAGACTGAGAAAGGGAATTGAGGAGAACTAAATGCACCAAGCACCCAGAGAACAGCACAGCAGGAAGACCTCCAACCCCACCTGGCTAGGGGGACTATGAATTGCTTCCAGGCTGCCTGGATCTCCATCACCAGCTGTGACTTGTGCCCCAGACTGCACCTTCAACATGGGATTAAAGGTAAAGAAACTGCAACCCTTGTGTCTTCTAGTTATTCCCTCACGCTCAGTCCTGGACCCTCAGTCCTGCACCCAACATCCACAATTCCCTTACAGTGCTGCATCGGTAACCCGGGGCCCCATTCCACATGTGAGGAGCAGAACCATCCCAGCTGCATCACCCTCAGCCCCAGCGGTCTCCTTAAGCAGCGTCGGCCATTTATAGCCGAACACCACAGGTGGCGTCACGAACACCCCCCCCCCCCCCTTTCCCCATACATACTTTATTCCCATTTCCACCATCATCCATTTTCTATTCCCCTCATCACTGTTATTGCGCACCCAGGGCCACGGACCGGGTCACCGCTGCCGTGACCACCACTTTTTAGAGCCGTGCGACCCGTTTCCGTGTACCCCACAGCCCTAGCGGGTGTTGCACACACATTTCAAAGGAACCAGGAAATTTTAGCAGCCAAATACCGTAAATTCACAGCCAGAACCCTCAGAATAGATGTATGGATAGAATAGATAGATATCCTGTAGATATATAATTTCACAAGCCCCATACATATAATAAAATAGCACCCTTTAGCGCCTTTCATGAGGCACTAAAGGGTGTTTGGCCTTGTTTAAACTAATAAAGAAATAATTTAAAAAAATGATGTGGCGTCCCCCCTATTTTTGATGACCAGCAAAGGTAAAGCCGACAGCTGTGAGCTGCTATGATCATGCTGGGAAGTTCCATGGCTATTGGGGCCCTTTCCAGCCTAAAAATACCAGTCCATAGATGCCCCAGAAGTGGCTGATCACATGAGATGCGTCAATTCTGGCGCCTTGCATTGGCTATTCCCGATTGCTCTGGTTCATTGGCAATCGATGTAATGGAGCTTGGGGTTGATTTTTTTTATCAAAAATCCCAGCTGGCATCAAGCAGTGTTGTTAGTAATGGAGAGGTGTCTATCAGACACCTCCATTACTAACCCAGCAATCAAAAATAAAAACTGATTCACCAATTTATTAAAAAGAAAACAAAAAAAAACATGTAGATCTGCTGTAGTCCTGGGAATCCAGCGTGATTGTGGCATGCAAATGGGTTGTCATGACAGTTGGGGGTCTGCCAATGACCCCCATGCCTGTCATTTAGAATCTCCTGTGAACTCTGGTACGTGACAATGAAATTGTAAATACTTGTAGCTAGGAGGCTAAATGTTGCCGTCGGGCATAATCTGTGTCTCCTTTTCTCTGAAGGTCAGGAGGTATGTTTTACACGGTCTCAACTTTGTGGCTGAGTTGCTGCAGTTCCTAAACGCATCCAATTTTCAATAATTCCACTCACAGATGATTGTAGAATATTTAGGAGGGAAGAAATTTCATCTGTCATGTTACATTGGTGACGTCCTATTACAGTATTAAGCCGGGGTAACACTTGCAAGTGCAATGCGAGAAACTTGCACAAGTCTCTCGCTTCAATACCCGGCACTATTGCCGGCACTGGGGACCGAAGTGCAGGGCTGCCACTAGAAATTTCGGGGCCCCATACTGGCAAAATTTTCAGGGCCCCCTTGACACTCTGCCCAAGCTCCACCCCAGCCCCGCCTCCATGCTACACCCCTCAAACAGTCCACAGTCCCACCGCTCTCTCTTGGAAAAACTCCATGTCACGGATCCTTTCTCCGTGGTGTCACTTATTTGTCACGTGCCTGCTCTGACACGTGACTTGGGGTTGTGCCTGCAAGGGTTAATCTACCTCCCCACTCTCAGTCCCAGCATTCAACCTCTGTCCTATGCTGTAATGGGAGCATAAATCACACACTGACCCAGGCCACACACCCGCTCATACGCGTTGCCACCACTCATCGAATACACGGGCGATGAGTCCCGGAACTAACAATAATACTAATAAAAATATGTCTATCACTCTTAAGGCTCACACACCTTTAGGCTATGGATTCTTTAAGAACATTCAAGGTTCAACTTGTTAAAGTTTTATACTTTAATAGCAAAAGGTTCAATGCTTACAATAAGAAAAGGTATAAAAATATGATAATAAAAAGACATACAACTTACGCAAACAATGTCAAAATAAACAGGAGAAAACTTACAGAAATTATCTAACTGGTAGTTGCTTTCTGCTCCAGGAGGGAAGGAAGAATGTAGATTGGATCACATCAGCTTCTCAGGCTGCCCCCATCATGTGAACACAATTCTCTGTCTGCAGCCTAAATTTATAACTTTGGTCTGAGGTCAGGTTTCTAGACCGGCCTCCCAGGTTAATATCATAATTGCGGTCTGTTTGATTGGGCACGGCCGCTCTACTAATGAATATATATTATTTTCCTCTGGAGACACGTGTGAGATAGTTCCCAGGGATAGCTTCCCTCAGACCGCAATTTAGCATCTCCCCTCCAAGACCTAGAAGGTGCCAAATGTTGCTTTTCTTTTCGGCCCTAGCTAGACCTCCTGGTGAGATGTGGAGACAGAATTTCTACTAGTCCCAAGGAATTACCTATTAACACCTAGGTGCGAATTGCCTTCAGGACAATGTTAAATTATCCCTAGTCACACATATAACCCTAGACATATGTCCCTACACACATATAGATATATATATATATATATATATAAAAAATAAATAAATCTTTATTTTTATATAGCGCTGACATATTCCGCAGCGCTTTACATTTTTGCACACATTATCATCACTGTCCCCGATGGGGCTCACAATCTAAGTTCCCTATCAGTATGTCTTTGGAATGTGGGAGGAAACCCACGCAAACACGGAGAGAACATACAAACTCTTTGCAGATGTTGTCCTTGGTGGGGGTTGAACCCAGGACTCCAACGCTGCAATGCTAACCACTACGCCACCGTGCCGCCCCATATATATATACACATATTTCACCACACTCCATTTCCCACCTATCACACATTAACAGTTCCCATCACCAGATAACACATATAGCCGGCAGCTTTTGTTTTGGCCAAAAGATTTTTTAAGCCGCCACCATAACACGGTAGACACTTTTGGCCAGGCCCTACTCTACTGTAACCTATTAAATATTTGTTAAAATATGCAATACAATTTAGGTATATTTTTATTTATTTTTCAGTTTTTAAAATGACCAATAATATCACATTCAAAGAACAAATACCGCCACACCATGACCAGACCACATATTACCACCATAGTGATCGAATAATATCAAATACAGGGAACAAATACCACAACACCATGACCAGACCACATATTATCACCACCAGTGACCAAATAATATCACATACAAGGAACAAATACCATCTCACCATGAGCAGACCACATATTACCACCAGTGACCAAATAATACCACATACAAGGAACAAATACCACCGCACCATGACCAGACACTATATTACCACCACAAAGTGACCAAATAGCACATACAAGGAACAAATAGCACACCATGTCCAGACCACATATTATCACCACCAGTGACCAAATAATATCACATACAAGTAACAAATACCATCTCACCATGAGCAGACCACATATTACCACCAGTGACCGAATAATACCACATACAAGGAACAAATACCACCGCACCATGACCAGACACTATATTACCACCACAAAGTGACCAAATAGCACATACAAGGGACAAATACCGCAACACCATGTCCAGACCACATATTACCACCACATAGTGACTGAATACTACAATACTGATCAGTAATAAAAAACAACAACACAATACTATCACCATCAGTGCCATTATACACAGGAGATCTGTACTTAGTATGCAGTGTCTGTGTATAGGTAATAGTGATCACTGGTGATATACACAGGAGCTCTGTATATAATGTACTGGTAACACAGTGATCACTGGTGACATTATACACAGGATCTCTGTATATAGTATACAGTGTATAGTGTCAGTGTATAGGTAACACACTGACTCACCAGTGACGTCTCTAGGTGAATTCCTTCATCTTTCATCCAGTAGAGACCGTCATCACTTATTCCAGCCAGGGCTCATCTCTGCAGGAAATAACACAGTTATCTCGAACTCTGCTTGCAGAACACATTAATTAATTTTTTCCCAACTTCTACATTACACCACATGAAGAAAAAAAGGTGACATAGTATCACTCTACACAGTAACAGGACTGCCTCCCCCCCCATTTAAAACAGTATACTCAAAAAATAAAATAAATACATCACTGCAGTAATAATATCCCTTAATTAGCCCCTATGGTAATAATATTCACCATCCTGGCCCCCGTGTGTCTCATTCCTGGCGTCAGCCATATGTTCTCCCATCCTGCCCTCATGAGTATCCATTCTGCCCCATATGATCTCCCCATCCTGCCCCATCTGTCCCCATCGTATCCATCCTGCCCCATGATCCAATCATACCCCGTATCTCCATTATGCCCCCTATGTGTCCAGCATTGTGCCCCAGTGTCTCCAGCATTCTGCCCCCAGTGTCTCCAGCATTCTGCCCCAGTGTCTCCAGCATTCTGCCCCTAGTGTCTCCAGCATTCTGTTCCCAGTGTCTCCAGCATTCTGCCCCAGTGTCTCCAGCATTCTGCCCCAGTGTCTCCAGCATTCTGCCCCCAGTGTGTCCATTCTGCCCCTAATGTGTCTTCAGCATTCTGCCCCAGTGTCTCCAGAATTCTGTCCCAGTGTCTCCAGCATTCTGCCCCAGTGTCTCCAGCATTCTGCCCCCAGTGTGTCCAGCATTCTGCCCCCAGTGTGTCCATCATTCTGCCTTCAGAGTCTCCAGCATTGTGCCCCTAGTGTGTCCAGAATTGTGCCCCCAGTGTGTCCAGCAGTCTGCCTCCAGTGTGTCCAGCATTGAGCCCCAGTGTCTCCAGCATTGTGCCCCCAGTGTGTCCAGCATTGTGCCCCCAGTGTGTCCAGCATTCTGCCCCAGTGTGTCCAGCATTCGGCCCCCGTGTGTCCAGCATTGTGCTCCCAGTGTCTCCAGCATTCTGCCCCAGTGTCTCCAGCATTCTGCCCCAATGTGTCCAGCATTCTGCCCCCAGTGTGTCCAGCATTCTGCCCCAGTGTGTCCAGCATTGTGCCTCCAGTGTGTCCAGCAGTCTGCCTCCAGTGTGTCCAGCATTCTGCCCCAGTGTGTCCAGCATTGTGCCCCAGTGTGTCCAGCATTGTGCCCCCAGTGTGTTCAGCATTTTGCCCCAGTGTGTCCAGCATTGTGCCCCAGTGTGTCCAGCAGTCTGCCTCCAGTGTGTTCAGCATTGTGCCCCAGTGTGTCCAGCAGTCTGCCCCCAGTGTGTCCGGCATTGTGCCCCAGTGTGTCCAGCATTGTGCCCCAGTGTGTCCAGCATTGTGCCCCCAGTGTGTCCAGCAGTCTGCCTCCAGTGTGTCCAGCATTGTGCCCCCAGTGTCTCCAACATTCTTCCACAGTGTGTCCAGCATTGTGCCCCCAGTGTGTTCAGCAGTCTGCCTCCAGTGTGTCCAGCATTCTGCCCAAGTGTGTCCAGCAATTTGCCCCAGTGTGTCCAGCATTGTGCCCCCAGTGTGTCCAGCATTTTGCCCCAGTGTGTCCAGCTTTGTGCCCCAGTGTGTCCTGCAGTCTGCCTCCAGTGTGTCCAGCATTGTGCCCCAGTGTGTCCAGCAGTCTGCCCCCAGTGTGTCCAGCAGTCTGCCCCCAGTGTGTCGAGCATTGTGCCCCAGTGTGTCCAGCATTGTTCCCCAGTGTGTCCAGCATTGTGCCCCAGTGTGTCAAGCATTGTGCCCCCAGTGTGTCCAGCATTGTGCCCCCAGTGTGTCCAGCAGTCTGCCTCCAGTGTGTCCAGCATTGTGCCCCAGTGTGTCCAGCAGTCTGCCCCCAGTGTGTCCAGCAGTCTGCCCCCAGTGTGTCGAGCATTGTGCCCCAGTGTGTCCAGCATTGTTCCCCAGTGTGTCCAGCATTGTGCCCCAGTGTGTCAAGCATTGTGCCCCCAGTGTGTCCAGCATTGTGCCCCCAGTGTGTCCAGCAGTCTGCCTCCAGTGTGTCCAGCATTGTGCCCCCAGTGTCTGCAGCATTCTGCTCCAGTGTGTCCAGCATTCTGCCCCAGTGTGTCCAGCATTCTGCCCCCAGTGTAATAGGAAAAGCAAAAGCTGACAGCACTCACAGTACTGGGGCGCCCGTTCAACATCCAGGGAACCGTCCCGGATATAGCCAGACCAATCAATATATAATGAACATCGCTCCATCCAGGTGTAGAAATCTTCAAAATAAGCTTTATTCAGCTATGACACAGCAACGTTTCGACCAACACTTGGTCTTTGTCAAGCATGTTTGTATTTCGCAGCATAGGTGGGGAATCAGGATACACTACATACACTATTGTAACGCACAGCGCAGGCCCTATTTAACAGTATTTTTATCTCAATCTGAAAAAACGGGGTGACAGGTTCCCTTTAAGCTCAAATTCAGCGAGCATTTATAACAAGCCACAAATGTTAGTAAAGGATGATTGCATGGCCAAGGGCTGGGTTTTGATGCAATGGCAAAGGGGCTGAAAGAAAAATCCGAATGTAAGGATTAATCAGTTTGTCCCAATACTTTTATCCATATAGTGTATCAAATTAGATGAAATTTAGTAATGGTGTAATCGATTTACCCATGATTTACACTTTGGATAATCATTAGAGAAAAAACATGTAAAGATTTGCACATCTATAATTATAAGTTTATATGAGACAATGGGACAAGAAGGAAATTCCAGCAGAATGGCGGGGAGACCCTCGCTGTGGGTGGGAGGTCAAACATGAACACTTATTTTTCAGCACAGATCATAACCTTTCATCTTCAGTTTCATTCCCTATTTTCCCCATTTCCCTTGGAGACCCTGGAGGGAATTTCCCGCTTTTCTCCCTCCCTCAACTTTTCTGGCTGCACACCCCTTACCTCCTCCTTCCTAGCCCAGCTTGCTGTTACTGTCAAACTGCTTGTTCCTCTGGTGTCCCTGGAGGCACTTTAACAACACAAGAATGTGCTTCCCAGGCCCTGTCAGATGGGGAAAACAGCCTCTGATTAACAATGACTGTAATTAGGCCTCGGCCAGCTGCTGCAGCCATCTCAGGTCCCATGGCAATGGACCTACTTCTTACAAGCAGTGGGCCTCAGTGACTACAGAGGGGGGCATAACATAGGAAGAGAGGATGCTGGGAGAGGGACTAATGGAGGGCAGTGTTGATGCTGCCATTAGACAGTCTCCAGGGACTGGCCAACCAAAAGTGTAAATGTTAAAAAAACAAAACAAAACATATATATGTATATATATATATATATATATATATATATATATATATATATATATACATATATATATATATATATATATATATATATGCTTCTTTGTGCAGAAGACCGGCCCTTGCCTAAAGAACGTAAGTATTTTTCCTGTGTATTAGGTTGTGTTGTATTGCCATAATCTGTATGTTTCTATTCAACAGGAGTTCGTGTTTTTTTTAGTTTTTGGTATTAATTTTTTTTTCCTTTTTTCACAGCACATGGAGCAGCACTGTTGACCCAGGTTCTGGAGCGGTCCTTCATCAGACAGCCACGGACCCGTCCCAGCCATCCAGCAGCGCTGCAGCAAGTGGGTCTGCCACACTAACTGGAGACCAGGAAGCTGGTCCATCAAGTCTTCCCCTTTCCCAGTCCTCTGCCTCTGCCTCTTTTTTGGGGGGGCTCCTCCCGGCAGCAGCAGAGAGCATCGGACAGGTCACTCATGCCTGAGTTTTTGCACTTGAGCTCGGTTTTTCACGATGGACTCAAGGCTTTGGGTGACCGACTGGATACTGCCATTAGCCATATGAATACACCTATCCAGGAGATCACCAAAAGCCTTGACCAAGTAAAAGCCGACCTTCGGAGGCCAGCACATCATTTTTTTAACCAAATTGAACAGGGCATGTCGGAACACCTTGCTCCTGATCTCCAGCTTAGTGTCATGCAGACCTGCAATGCTGCTTACGTGCAGGCTATGCAGCAGAGTCGGTATTTTCAGCAGACAGTGGCGGCATATCCACCTGTGCCTACACTGTCAAGCTTTACCTCAATGCCGACCTCTGCTGCACAGCACTGCACAGCCACCTCCATTTCTAGCACTGCCGGACACCACTACAGCACCACCACCATGCTGAGTGCTGTTGGACAGCCCACCGCCACCACCATGACAACTGCTGCTCCTGCTTGGACTTCCTCTACTGCCACCACCATGCAGCAGCAGGACCCTGGCATGGCCTTCCGCTCCACGATGATGCAGCAGGACCCAGGCAAGGCCTTCCGCTCTACCACCACCACGATGCAGCAGGACTCAGGCTTGACCTTCCACTCTATGAGCACAATGGACCCTGGCATGGCCTTCCGCTCTAAGAGCACTATGGACTGTGATATGGCTGCCCGATCTACGAGCACAATGGACCCTGGCATGGCCTTCCGCTCTACGAGCACTATGGACTCTGGCATGGCTGCACGCTCTACCAGCACTATAGACTGTGATATGGCTGCCTGCTCTACGAGCACAATGGACCCTGGCATGGCCTTCTGCTCTACGAGCACTATGGACTGTGATATGGCTGCCCGATCTACAAGCACAATGGACCCTGGCATGGCCTTCCGCTCTACGAGCACTATGGACTCTGGCATGGCTGCACGCTCTACGAGCACTATAGACTGTGATATGGCTGCCTGCTCTACGAGCACAATGGACCCTGGCATGGCCTTCCTCTCTACAAGCACTATGGACTCTGGCATGGCTGCACGCTCTACGAGCACTATGAACTCTGGCATGGCTGCATGGTCTACAAGCACAGTGCAGCCGGACCCTGACAGGTCACCCACCACGACCATGCCGCGACAAATGAGCCCACCGAGGCTTCCCAGAACACGTAGATCCCAGAAATGGAAAAAAATAAAAAACTGCGTACTATGAGTATTCTTCCCACTCACCTCCCAGTGTGTCTGTAATGTCAGGTTTAAATACAAGTAGAGGAGCTGCGGAGACACCATCACGTGTTTCTCAACGCAGGCAGTGAATAGCCAGGCCTTTCCCCGGGAAGGAACAACCAAGGGAAGGGCAGCATCCAATAAAGGAAAACATCCAATAAAGGAAAACCACCTATGCCAAGCATGGTATCCATCCACAGACAGCTGTTTCGGGGTTTTTTGCCCCTCATCAGTGTGGAGTAGGAAACTGGCTATCAGGAGCAGTGCCTAGTAGAAAGTCTATAAAGGCACGGATGATTGACCTCATTGAGACCATAACATCCAACACCGCGGAGACACCATCACGTGTTTCTCAACGCAGTGATCCAGAACACTGCCCCCAAATATGCAAATGCAAGTAGAGGAGCTGCGGAGACACCATCACGTGTTTCTCAACGCAGGCAGTGAATAGCCAGGCCTTTCCCCGGGAAGGAACAACCAAGGGAAGGGCAGCATCCAATAAAGGAAAACATCCAATAAAGGAAAACCACCTATGCCAAGCATGGTATCCATCCACAGACAGCTGTTTCGGGGTTTTTTGCCCCTCATCAGTGTGGAGTAGGAAACTGGCTATCAGGAGCAGTGCCTAGTAGAAAGTCTATAAAGGCACGGATGATTGACCTCATTGAGACCATAACATCCAACACCGCGGAGACACCATCACGTGTTTCTCAACGCAGTGATCCAGAACACTGCCCGAAAACCCCGAAACAGCTGTCTGTGGATGGATACCATGCTTGGCATAGGTGGTTTTCCTTTATTGGATGTTTTCCTTTATTGGATGCTGCCCTTCCCTTGGTTGTTCCTTCCCGGGGAAAGGCCTGGCTATTCACTGCCTGCGTTGAGAAACACGTGATGGTGTCTCCGCAGCTCCTCTACTTGCATTTGCATATTTGGGGGCAGTGTTCTGGATCACTGCGTTGAGAAACACGTGATGGTGTCTCCGCGGTGTTGGATGTTATGGTCTCAATGAGGTCAATCATCCGTGCCTTTATAGACTTTCTACTAGGCACTGCTCCTGATAGCCAGTTTCCTACTCCACACTGATGAGAGGAAAAAACCCCGAAACAGCTGTCTGTGGATGGATACCATGCTTGGCATAGGTGGTTTTCCTTTATTGGATGTTTTCCTTTATTGGATGCTGCCCTTCCCTTGGTTGTTCCTTCCCGGGGAAAGGCCTGGCTATTCACTGCCTGCGTTGAGAAACACGTGATGGTGTCTCCGCAGCTCCTCTACTTGCATTTGCATATTTGGGGGCAGTGTTCTGGATCACTGCGTTGAGAAACACGTGATGGTGTCTCCGCGGTGTTGGATGTTATGGTCTCAATGAGGTCAATCATCCGTGCCTTTATATGTAATGTCAGGTTTGTCTCACCCTTCCAGTACGTCTCAGGCCTCTCATGTGTCAAGCCCCATCCTCGAACTACCAGACCCCACTAGTTTAATTGCCCCTTCTCCTGCCACCCCTGCATCATTCACACTTAGCCACTCCTCACAGCTACACACCCCCATTTCCATCACTCTACCCCAAGCAGGCGCAGATAAATAAATATTTTGTTTGTTATCAAATAAATACTATTGTTTTTTGCCCCCAATTATGTGTGGTTAATTGTGTATTTCGCCGCCGGCAACACACACCGTGTGCCAAATAAAACACTGCGCCGCACACTTTATTTTTTGGCCACATCATAACTCCAGTAGTTAGCAAGTACAACACTGCAGCTTTATAGTATGTCTTTAGTATAGAGAAATGAGGTGGGCCAAAAAATGTATACTTGTATTTTCTCCATAATCTCTTCGTTCTGCTTAGTCTGTGATTAGTGTTGCAGACTGAAGAGAAAATGGTGGCAATACAATGCAGAACTATCCTCAACAGGTCATGTGTCCAAAAACTAATTAGTTAGGACACCTGACCTGGTGAGTAGAGAACTGCCTTGTATAACCTCCATTTTCTCTTCTGTGTACGTAATCTATTTCACACAAAGTGAAGGGACGATGGCGGTCATACAAGGCGTATCTATGCTCACCTGGACATGTGTCGAAATAGTGAATTCATGAGGCTGTTATATATGCATCATGAATTCATTATTTCTGACACCTGACTTGATGAGTATAGATCTGTTTTGTATTAAACAGCCATCGTCTCTTCAGTCTGCATCCAATAGATACTGGGGCGTGTTAAGTGGCCTACCCGCAGTAAGGTGAGAATACAGTCCCCCCTTTTTATCCCTCTCCCCCCCCTTTACGTTTATAGTGGCTCATGCTAGGCACTTAGTGTGGGTGAGAGTCTCCGACTACCTATACATTATACTCTGAATTGACTTTATATGAGACTTGGACTATTGGGAGACGTTAGTGGGGATTTCTTCTTACCAGCACCTTACTATACCTTATTGTTTGGTGTTATGTTTACTATTTGTATGCGGTAGACCCAACTTTTTCTGGTGTCTTTTACTTGTTGTGTCTGTGTCTACGCTGTCAATATGTGACAGTTGTATGTATTTATGTGTGTTATTTAATAAAGTTATGTTTATTTTTTTAATGAACTTCCATGCGCCCTCCTGATTTATATATGTTAGTCATATGGAAGTATCTATGATGGCTGTGGCTGATGTCGGTCACTAAAATGAAGCTGGAAATTTTGAGATCCAATAGATACTGCAGAACAGAATCAGGATGCAATGACATCAACAACCTTACCACTAACAACCTGGCTGCCATCACGCTAGCAGTATATGGTCCGTATTTTACATCAGTATTTGTAAGCCAAAACCAGGAATGGAACAACTAGAGGAAAAGTATAATATAAACATATTTACCACTTCTGCATTTATCACACACTCCTGGTTTTGGCTTACAAATACTGATGTAAAATACTGACCAAATACTGCTAGTGTGACGGCAGCCTTGGTTTGTAGAGGATATACATAGGAGACACGGTCAAGATACCAAAAAATAAAGTTTATTAATAAGTATTAGTAACATTTAAAAAAATAACTGGTACAGAGCAAATCCCAACAGGACATTTACACAACATTGTCCTGCCATGACACACGTCCAATATCAGAATCAAAAAAGGAAGCAAATTGGTCCCGCATGTGGCCATCTTCATCAGTTGACTGCAGCGGGTGATGCTGGTAATGAGTTTCCAACTGTTTCATCCAGTTCAATGTTGGGTCGCTCCTTAGCCATTATGTAATTGTGGAGAACCACACAGGCTTTGACCACCCCATCGACTGTCTCCATTTTTAGATTAATGGCTGTTGCAAGAATGCGCCATTTTGAGACTAGAATTTCAAAGGTACACTCTACTGTTCTTCGGGCCCTGGTCAGTCTGTAGTTAAAGATCCTTTTAGTGTGGTTCAAGTCCCGAAAGGAATATGGCTTCAGTAGGTTTTCACACATCTGAAAGGCCTCATCCCCAACCATAACAAATGGCATCGGTGGACCTTGAGTGTTGGTTAGAGGTCGTGGCCGTGGAAAATTAAAATTTTTGCCATACACAAGTCGGCCCATATCCGAGTTCTTGAAAGTCTGGGAATCGTTGCCACGGCCAAAAGCTCCAATGTCCACGCCGATGAAGCGACAGTCCGCATCTGCTATTGCCATGAGCACAACAGAAAAATATATTTTAGAATTGAAGTACTCCGATCCTGTTCTGGCTGGTTTGATAATGCGTATCTGCTTTCCATCCACCGCTCCCAAACAGTTGGGGAAATCACACACACTCCAGAATTTTTCAGCAATTTCAATCCACATGTCCGCGGTGGGTAGGGGTATAAACTCATCCCGGAGAACATTCCACAAAGCCCAGCAGGTGTTCGCAACTATTCCGGACAGGGTGGAAATTCCAAGCCGGTATTGGAAGTGGAGGGATGATAAACTCTCTCCGCTTGCCAGAAATCTGGAAGAAAAAAAAAAAAAAAATTACAATCAATTCTATTTATGGTGTTGTTCTGCTAAAGACATAAAGGAAAATACAAAGAATACATGTCAGAACACCCAAAATTTGCACTGGCATTTGTTTAGAATTGTTACGTACTTTAATGTAACCAGCAGACATTCCTCTGGTGGAATCGCTCTATGGAGCTGGGTGTCTGTCTCCGGATGGCTCCTTGGACGCGAGCAAGCAAATCCCAGAAAGAGTCTTGCGACATCCTGGTATATTCCGGGAATTTGTCCGGGTTGGCATTAAGCTCGCCATATAGTGTGTGATAGGCCCCACGGCTCTCACGTAGTTTGATAATGGGTTGTCGCCAAAAACGCCTACGCCGTGTCCTTCTCCATCTTTCGCGATTTCTGTGTTGCTCCCAAGCAAACACACAGGCAAGAAACAGCTTGATGCTTAAATCCAGGTTGAAATAAAAGCTCCCCGATGCGGAGATCCATCATGACACAGGATACAGTAGCACACTGTTAAGATTTCAGCAGTCCTAGGGTCTATATATAGATATCCCATAATACAAGCCCTTTGTAGTCCCATTGGCGGTGTCTGGTTATCTAGATTTTTCTCCTGTAAAATTTTACACCATGTGCACAAAAAATGCAAACGCATGACAAAACGCATTGAAAAGCGTGAAAACGCAGCATTTTATAAACTGCATGCGTGGCCGCATGCATCTAAAAAACGTTGCGTATGTATGTGTTTCTATGCGTTTTTACCTGCACTTGCGGATGCGGATTAAACGCTGCAGATTCTAACGCAAATGTGAAACTAGCCTAAGAAATAATACCATTGTACAATACACCATCTTAAAGCAGATCTATCACCAGATATCACAATATAAAATGCATGCTATATTAAACACATCTATCAGATGTAATGAGGCTGTTATGTTTACTTTGAGCGTCCATGTCCGAATGACTGTATACTCCTTTATGAAACTTTAAAGGGAATCTGTCACCCCCTGGGATGATTTTAAGCTATTACTATGGGCATACCTGTAATAGAATGGTTAAAATATTCTTACCTGCATGCCTCAGCTGTGGTCTAGTTGCTGAGAAGTTGAGTTTTTATCTTTTATGTTAATGATTTTTTTCAGGCTCCGGGGTGAGAGGCATACAGGTAAGAATATTTTAACCATTTTGTTACCTGTATGCCCATAGTAATAGCTTAAAAGTGTTAAGGTACCTTCACACATAACGATTTCGTTAACGATATCGTTGCTTTTTGTGATGTAGCAACGATATCGTTAACGAAATCGTTATGCGTGACAACGACCAACAATCAGGCCCCTGCTGGGAGATCGTTGGTCGCTGGGAATGATCAGGACCTTTTTTTTGGTCGCTGATCACCCACTGTCATTGCTGGATCGGCGTGTATGACGCCGATCCAGCGATGTGTTCACTGGTAACCAGGGTAAACATCGGGTTACTAAGCGCAGGGCCGCACTTAGTAACCCGATGTTTACCCTGGTTACCATTGTAAAAGTTAAAAAAAACAAACAGTACATACTCACATTCCGGTGTCTGTCACGTCCCCCGGCGTCAGCTTCCCGCACTGGTTACCCGGGGACTTCGGCATCGTTGGTTGCTGGAGAGCTGTCTGTGTGACAGCTCTCCAGCGACCACACAACGACCTAAACAGCGACGCTGCAGCAATCGGCATCGTTGTCTATATCGCTGCAGCGTTACTAAATGTGATGGTACCTTTACAGGTGGTGACAGATTTCCTTTGACTCACTCTGCCTCAACGATCTAGCCTGATCAGCTCCTGGTGGAGTAAAGATTAGATACACTTTGTCATGAGCTATTTCATTCTATAGCTGGATCCATGAAATGCTCATCAGGTATAAGGAATCTATTGAATAATTTACGCAATTTCTAATGTGGCGTCTGGGGACACATCCGTATTAAGTAAACGCGACCTAGTGTGTTCCTTGTCTCTTTACACACTAAATCTAAAGTTGTCTATTCAAAATGAAACATTCCCTGCCTTTTTTTTTAGAGAAATTACCACACTCTGACATATATGGTAGTTTCAAGGGTTATTCCTCAAAATAACAAATTATACCATTATCCATAGGATAATGGTATATCTTCCTGATTGTTGGTGGTCAAACCCCTAGTGATCCCGAGATTGGTTCTGCTACCCCAAGAACAGAGCTTAGAAGCTCCATCTTGAATGGATGTGAAGAGTGTATACTCCTCTTATTCTCTACGGCAGCCATTCTTGGCTAATTCTGGTAATCCCATTGACAATGAATGGATCGGAGGTCATGCATGCTCACTTCTACCCCATTTAATACTGGGTTTATCACCCTATTCTTAGGGTTCCAGAGCCCCAATCTCAGGATCATTTGAGTTGCAAGAGGTATTTGGAAGCCCCTGTTACTTAAAATAAGCCAATTAGGCATGTTAATAAGGAATTGCCCATTTTAATCTCTCAGATGACATTTTTTTTTAAATTTCTACAGCCGGTTGATGGAAAAATGCCGCACTGGGGTGCACACATTCCTAGCTGCCAACTGGGAATATACTGTTTCTTTTCACAACCAAGGAATGTTGAAATAATATCGGTGTCACAACTTGAATATACAAGCAAGTGAACACAAGTAAAATATTGTTCGGCAGAAGAAAAACCTCAGTCCATACACTACACAGTGTCCAGCAGAGAAGACATTTCCTCAATAGAGAATTCTTGTCAAATGCAAAGAAATCATTTTAACTGCTTAATTTGCACCATGGATCAAGATAAATCTATTAGTCCTGCACATTCACCGGAGCATTTGAAACTGTTAGAAGAGCTGAGACTAGATTTTAAGATGGTTCAGTGGATATGTCAGCCGGTGAAGGATAGGCGGCAGAATCCTGTGATTAATGGACTACTATCAATGGAAGGGCACGCTACAAGTGAAGCGCCTGAGGGTTCTGTGCTCCATCCCATTCTACTTAATGTATTAGTGATGTTACAGATGGGCTGTAAGAGAGGTATGCCATTTTGCAGATGACACAAAGGTCTGAATCAGAATGGACGTTTCAAAGGCTTGTAGAAAGAAATCTTAAATACGTCTCTTATAATCTGGTAAATGTATCCCAGACCCAGCTCTGAAAATAAGGCCGGTCTAACCTAAAAACATAAATTGCATTAATAATCCAATAAAATTTCAGTTGTCACCTTTTTATGATTTGTTTCCTAAATATAATACTGTATTACATGTATATTTGCAGTTCAGCTTAATATCTGATTGTCTTTCTCTATGGCTTGGGCACATGCTTTTGTGACTACTCTTTTTTACAAATTTTAACTTACGGTATATTACTTTATTGATTTTTCATTTGCAAAGAAAGAAATTGCCAAAATATTTATGTTCAAATTATGTTACTAGGATTAATATTGTATTTATTTTCTTTAATACATTTGGATTTAGGAAAGATAAACTATTAAAGTTACATTAAAAGAATACGTCACTGCCTCAAGGATGAGATGCATCAAGCTGAGCCGCTGTCTCACATTGAGGATTTTGTCATTTGGTTTCTACAATATCAGAATAACTTGGATCAGAGATGACTGACAGACAGCAGCAAAGTTTAGAGGTCCCCATACATATTAGATGAAAGTTGTCTGGACTTGCCAGCTTCAGCAGGACCGGCTGACCATCTGAGGTGAGCTGTGGCATTCCGACTCTTCCCCGATAGATGATGTTAAGGGAGAGAATGATTGGGTAGTTGGAATTTTAACACTTGATCCTTTTTTTTTCAGAGAAGGTAAAGGGATGTCTGGGTCTCAAATACAAGTCTGCAGTTACTCTATGTGACTGCAGACTTGTGAATCCTCACATCTCCCACCGGTGTCAGCGGCGGAGAAGTGACCGTAAGTTTGCAATATGCATATTTCCAGCCACATTCCTACTAGACTGTTGGCTTCACTCAATGTACTTTATTGAGCGAGAAATGTGGCTTTGAATATGCATATCGCATACTTGCAGTCACTCGACTGCCGTTCCCAATGCTGACACCGGAGAATCCTGACAGTGTGCAGTGCGCTGAATATGAGGATTCACGAGTCTACAGTCAAATAGAGTGACTCCAGACTGGAAGTTTAAGACCAGGCAACCCCTTTAAGCCACTGCCAGAGGAGTCTAGCAACTTATTTCTTCACTCTAGCAATTGAAAACACCTAAACGCTCAGCCGAGTCAAACACTCATATCTATAGGCAGAGATGGCTTTCTGACAAATTCCGATAGCTACAGTATCTCATTTGTTTGGTCAGCTTAAAGAGGTTGTCCCCTACTTTTTTATTGATGGTCTATCCTAGGGATATTTTATTAGTGGGAGTGCAACATATGGAACCCCCGGCCGATCAGCTGTTACCGGTGGCGGACTGAGGTTCTTAGATGCTGCCACAACACAGCAGCTCTGTTATTCTATATTGGCTGTGGCCAGGTACTGCGGATAGGGGGTGAATCTGTAGTACCCATCTGCGGTCACTATAGAAATGATGGAGCTGCTGTTTTTCCTGCAGCATGTAGGGATTTCTGACAGGCACCAGTAACAGCTATTATGCAATGATGCCAGGTATCACGACCCCATCTATTAGATATTGATGGCATATCAATATCTAAAATAAGTAGATAGTACACAAGTTAAAGAATGCAGCTATTGAATTCCTTCAAATAAATAGTTTTGTGTGAGGCATATGATTTCTCGAAAGTAAATTGCTTTTATCAAATGTGACAAGCAGAAGAGTGAACTTTATGCCATTTTTAGGTTCATCACTTGGTACTGACTAATTAGGTGATAGCTGCATTTGCTCTAAATCCTCTCTAAGGACTTAGTGCTATGGGTAACCAGGGAGCCATTCCATGCTGCCCAATCCATGTACAGAATGAAATTCAGACAGGTCCTCTCTTTACAATCAACTATGTTTTAGTCTTAAATGAGAAAACATTGCATGAAAAATGAGTGGGCCACAGGGAGAAGAAGATTTTTTCTGGCTCCTCCTTGTCTGACCTCCTTGATTGTAGAGGCTCTCCCTATCTTCATATAGAGAGAAACTTGTCAATCACACTGAGCCAGGTGGGAAAAGCCCCGCAGCAGACTCTTCTCCCACCTCACTGACTTCTCTCTCCCTGTACAGTTACTAAATGTCATGCTTCCTTCAGTATGAAACAGGTTCCGTTTATGTGATGAAATCCTGGCTGCCTGCAGCTACCGATAGGGGGCACTGTAGAGCTGAATGTATACTAAACAGGATGAAGTAAGTTCACAGGCTCCCCCAAATCGTGGCCGTGCTCACCTAAAATGTTATCATATAACCCTAAGGGCCCAAATTCATCATTTGCACATTTTGCTGTCACTTTTCTTTGTCTTATAATATTCATTGACTTTTTTTTGTGCCAAATTCTTAAAAATGGGACACGTGATTGAAGAATTTTGCGTAAAATGAAAAATGTTCCTTCTTTTTGTCTCTGACCTGTTTTGCAACTTTTTAGCACAAAAAAGTTACATGTTTCCCTAAATGGCCCAACATTTGCACCAACATAGCTGGTGTACATAAAGTAACTGCAAGGGTGGGCTGGATTATAGCTATGCCAATTTGTTTTTACTAATTAAACAGTCGGAATTGATAAATCAGCTGAAAACATCTAGAAATTAAAAACTACACCCACAATGGCGAACATTAGAAATCAGATAAATACATGTAAAATTTAATTTATAAGTGGCACAAAATAAAACAAGAAGAATAAGGCGCAAATGAAAAACAGGTAAAAAACACTCAAAACTAGACAAAAAAGGAACAAATGCGAAAATGAATCAGGCCCTTTGTCTTCAAATTTCATTATTTATAAAATATCTGTTTTGATGAAAGTCAACTGACCATCTAATGTGTTTGGGAGCCCCCAACTCTCCCACACAGATGATGATGGTGGAGAGAAGAATCTGGCTACTGAATTCCAATGACCAATGAGCCTGGCAGTGGCTCTCTCAGAGGACATGAGCTCTTGGACAAGCAGAAGGTTCATGTGTATGGGAGAGTCAAAAGCGATAGCTGATAGCAGAGCAATCATTTGACTGACAGCTAGCAAATGTGTATGGCCAGCTTAAGTTATGTTTTTAAAAAATGGAGGTTATTGAGGAGATGTAAGAAGATGGAAATACTTCCCACATCCCTCCTTGAAGGCACGCGAATAGTTGTAATGTGCAATATGACATGCGTTAAAGGTGTTAATGTTGTGTATTGTCCTATGGCAGGGGGAGAGTTAGCATTAAAGTTTGGTACTAGCCCAGAGAGGAAGGGGCTAAGGTGAAGGGACAGAGACAGTTTCCTGTCAGGACATCAGATAGGGCCCAGTGTGCGTGAAAAGCAGACCTAAAGTCTGGTCAGTCAGCAGAGTTGCATAATTTGGGTGTCCCTAACATGAGAGGAGACTGTGACAGAGGATTGCAAGAGCCTAGTGGGGAGGAGAGAAGTGACTTAAAGCCGCAGTGATCGATCGGAGACAGGTCCTGTGATGGAACATCTAGCAGTACAAAAAAGAGAACATGAGCAGAAGAGAGTACCCCAGGCAGGAGTTCCAAGGTGTCAGTAGCAGAGAAGCTAAGTACCAGCCATATTTGCACACTAGTAACCAGGGATTCAAGCTTGAGGAGGCTAATTTGCATATTCCAGGTGCTTTCTGGGAAAAGCGAAGTCTCCCTAAGCTAGAAGATCGTTGGGTACAGCCGGGACCAGCTGCTTGGAAAGCATCACCAAACCGCGCGCCGTAAGGAATTTTTGCCTGTAGGATATTATTGCACGAGAGCTTGTTTGAGTAGATTACACAAGAAGGAAAGCACACAGCAAGTCAGCAGGATCTAGGAGCAACATGGCAGATGTGACAACCTACATGGTGAGCTGCAGCATGTGCTACATGTTCACAGATCGACCAGAAGAAGAATCAAATTTCACCTGTCAGAAGTGTAGACTAGTGGCCCTTTTAGAAGAAAAGGTGCGGGGTCTGGAAGAAAGAATAGCAACTTTGAAACTCATCAAAGAGAATGAAGACTTTCTAGACAGAACAGAAGCATCTCTACTGGTCACAGAAGGTGAAAAAAGTGTCAGAGATCCTCCAAAAGCAGATGAGTGGAAGCATGTGACCAAAAGAAGCAAGAAGACCATGGAGAAATCACCAACCACACAACTGAAGAACCGATATCAAATCTTTGTAGAGGATGAAGATGGCACACCTAAGGATGACGCAATACCAGCAAGCAAAAAAGAAAAGGGCACACAGCAACAAGTGACAGCAAAAAGTACAGCCAAGAAGCAACGAAGAGTGGTGGTGGTGGGAGACTCACTACTGAGAGGCACAGAAGCAGCCATCTGCAGACCGGACATAACTGCAAGAGAAGTATGCTACCTTCCAGGTGCGATGATCAAGGATGTGACCGATAGGATACCAAAGCTCTTCAGCTCCAAGGACGTCCACCCATTTCTTCTGATACATGTTGGCACCAATGACACGGCAAGGAAGGACCTACCGACAATCTGCAAAGACTTTGAAGAGTTAGGGAAGAAAGTAAAGGAACTGGATGCACAGGTAGTTTTTTCTTCTATCCTTCCAGTAGATGGGCATGGCACCAGGAGATGGAACAGGATCCTTGATGCAAACAACTGGTTAAGACGATGGTGCAGACAACAAGGATTCGGATTCCTGGACCACGGTGTGAATTACTTGTACGATGGACTCCTCGCCAGAGACAGACTACACCTCAACAAACCTGGGAAACACACATTCGCCAGAAGACTCGCTACACTCATCAGGAGGGCGTTAAACTAGAAGAAGAGGGGACGGGAAGAAAAACATTAGACTTGAACAAAGAAGACCCAGGAAAACATACTCAGAAGGGAGGTAAGAACATTTCTAAAACAATCCACAGCGAGGATATTGGAACAAAACAAAATCCTCTAAACTGCATGCTCGCAAACGCCAGAAGCCTGACAAACAAGATGGAAGAACTAGAAGCAGAAATATCTACAGGTAACTTTGACATAGTGGGAATAACCGAGACATGGTTAGATGAAAGCTATGACTGGGCAGTTAACTTACAGGGTTACAGTCTGTTTAGAAAGGATCGTAAAAATCGGAGAGGAGGAGGGGTTTGTCTCTATGTAAAGTCTTGTCTAAAGTCCACTTTAAGGGAGGATATTAGCGAAGGAAATGAGGATGTCGAGTCCATATGGGTCGAAATTCATGGAGGGAAAAATGGTAACAAAATTCTCATTGGGGTCTGTTACAAACCCCCAAATATAACAGAAACCATGGAAAGTCTACTTCTAAAGCAGATAGATGAAGCTGCAACCCATAATGAGGTCCTGGTTATGGGGGACTTTAACTACCCGGATATTAACTGGGAAACAGAAACCTGTGAAACCCATGAAGGCAACAGGTTTCTGCTAATAACCAAGAAAAATTATCTTTCACAATTGGTGCAGAATCCAACCAGAGGAGCAGCACTTTTAGACCTAATACTATCTAATAGACCTGACAGAATAACAAATCTGCAGGTGGTCGGGCATCTAGGAAATAGCGACCACAATATTGTACAGTTTCACCTGTCTTTCGCTAGGGGGACTTGTCAGGGAGTCACAAAAACACTGAACTTTAGGAAGGCAAAGTTTGACCAGCTTAGAGATGCCCTTAATCTGGTAGACTGGGACAATATCCTCAGAAATAAGAATACAGATAATAAATGGGAAATGTTTAAGAACATCCTAAATAGGCAGTGTAAGCGGTTTATACCTTGTGGGAATAAAAGGACTAGAAATAGGAAAAACCCAATGTGGCTAAACAAAGAAGTAAGACAGGCAATTAACAGTAAAAAGAAAGCATTTGCACTACTAAAGCAGGATAGCACCATTGAAGCTCTAAAAAACTATAGGGAGAAAAATACTTTATCTAAAAAACTAATTAAAGCTGCCAAAAAGGAAACAGAGAAGCACATTGCTAAGGAGAGTAAAACTAATCCCAAACTGTTCTTCAACTATATCAATAGTAAAAGAATAAAAACTGAAAATGTAGGCCCCTTAAAAAATAGTGAGGAAAGAATGGTTGTAGATGACGAGGAAAAAGCTAACATATTAAACACCTTCTTCTCCACGGTATTCACGGTGGAAAATGAAATGCTAGGTGAAATCCCGAGAAACAATGAAAACCCTATATTAAGGGTCACCAATCTAACCCAAGAAGAGGTGCGAAATCGGCTAAATAAGATTAAAATAGATAAATCTCCGGGTCCGGATGGCATACACCCACGAGTACTAAGAGAACTAAGTAATGTAATAGATAAACCATTATTTCTTATTTTTAGGGACTCTATAGCGACAGGGTCTGTTCCGCAGGACTGGCGCATAGCAAATGTGGTGCCAATATTCAAAAAGGGCTTTAAAAGTGAACCTGGAAATTATAGGCCAGTGAGTCTAACCTCTATTGTTGGTAAAATATTTGAAGGGTTTCTGAGGGATGTTATTCTGGATTATCTCAATGAGAATAACTGTTTAACTCCATATCAGCATGGGTTTATGAGAAATCGCTCCTGTCAAACCAATCTAATCAGTTTCTATAGGCTGGACCACGGTGAGTCATTGGACGTGGTATATCTCGATTTTTCCAAAGCGTTTGATACCGTGCCGCACAAGAGGTTGGTACACAAAATGAGAATGCTTGGTCTGGGGGAAAATGTGTGTAAATGGGTTAGTAACTGGCTTAGTGATAGAAAGCAGAGGGTGGTTATAAATGGTATAGTCTCTAACTGGGTCGCTGTGACCAGTGGGGTACCGCAGGGGTCAGTATTGGGACCTGTTCTCTTCAACATATTCATTAATGATCTGGTAGAAGGTTTACACAGTAAAATATCGATATTTGCAGATGATACAAAACTATGTAAAGCAGTTAATACAAGAGAAGATAGTATTCTGCTACAGATGGATCTGGATAAGTTGGAAACTTGGGCTGAAAGGTGGCAGATGAGGTTTAACAATGATAAATGTAAGGTTATACACATGGGAAGAAGGAATCAATATCACAAGGCAAAGTTTGAACAGCTTAGAGATGCCCTTAATCTGGTAGACTGGGACAATATCCTCAGAAATGAGAATACAGATAATAAATGGGAAATGTTTAAGAACATCCTAAATAGGCAGTGTAAGCGGTTTATACCTTGTGGGAATAAAAGGACTAGAAATAGGAAAAACCCAATGTGGCTAAACAAAGAAGTAAGACAGGCAATTAACAGTAAAAAGAAAGCATTTGCACTACTAAAGCAGGATGGCACCATTGAAGCTCTAAAAAACTATAGGGAGAAAAATACTTTATCTAAAAAACTAATTAAAGCTGCCAAAAAGGAAACAGAGAAGCACATTGCTAAGGAGAGTAAAACTAATCCTAAACTGTTCTTCAACTATATCAATAGTAAAAGAATAAAAACAGTTTTTATGAAGAGGTAAGCTATAGACTGGACCACGGTGAGTCATTGGACGTGGTATATCTCGATTTTTCCAAAGCATTTGATACCGTGCCGCACAAGAGGTTGGTACACAAAATGAGAATGCTTGGTCTGGGGGAAAATGTGTGTAAATGGGTTAGTAACTGGCTTAGTGATAGAAAGCAGAGGGTGGTTATAAATGGTATAGTCTCTAACTGGGTCGCTGTGACCAGTGGGGTACCGCAGGGGTCAGTATTGGGACCTGTTCTCTTCAACATATTCATTAATGATCTGGTAGAAGGTTTACACAGTAAAATATCGATATTTGCAGATGATACAAAACTATGTAAAGCAGTTAATACAAGAGAAGATAGTATTCTGCTACAGATGGATCTGGATAAGTTGGAAACTTGGGCTGAAAGGTGGCAGATGAGGTTTAACAATGATAAATGTAAGGTTATACACATGGGAAGAGGGAATCAATATCACCATTACACACTGAACGGGAAACCACTGGGTAAATCTGACAGGGAGAAGGACTTGGGGATCCTAGTTAATGATAAACTTACCTGGAGCAGCCAGTGCCAGGCAGCAGCTGCCAAGGCAAACAGGATCATGGGGTGCATTAAAAGAGGTCTGGATACACATGATGAGAGCATTATACTGCCTCTGTACAAATCGCTAGTTAGACCGCACATGGAGTACTGTGTCCAGTTTTGGGCACCGGTGCTCAGGAAGGATATCATGGAACTAGAGAGAGTACAAAGGAGGGCAACAAAATTAATAAAGGGGATGGGAGAACTACAATACCCAGATAGATTAGCGAAATTAGGATTATTTAGTCTAGAAAAAAGACGACTGAGGGGCGATCTAATAACCATGTATAAGTATATAAGGGGACAATACAAATATCTCGCTGAGGATCTGTTTATACCAAGGAAGGTGACGGGCACAAGGGGGCATTCTTTGCGTCTGGAGGAGAAAAGGTTTTTCCACCAACATAGAAGAGGATTCTTTACTGTTAGGGCAGTGAGAATCTGGAATTGCTTGCCTGAGGAGGTGGTGATGGCGAACTCAGTCGAGGGGTTCAAGAGAGGCCTGGATGTCTTCCTGAAGCAGAACAATATTGTATCATACAATTATTAGGTTCTGTAGAAGGATGTAAATCTGGGGATTTATTATGATGGAATATAGGCTGAACTGGATGGACAAATGTCTTTTTTCGGCCTTACTAACTATGTTACTATGTTACTATGTTAGTTCCCTTGAGGTGAAAGAAGACTGGGGTTGAGAATAGTACTCTCACTAACTGGACTGCAGTACTGAGCTGGGTTGTGGTGAAGGTAGGTGAGCTAGTGGAAACAGGAACCAAGTGCGTTAAAAAAGAAAGGAACACTGACTGTGTATGACAATGCTCCGAATGGTGATGGAAACGTTCATGAAGCTGTGTACCTACTGTATATATTCCCTTCCAAGTTTTCGCTCAGAAAAAAGTTTATTTTTGAATGGTGGTCTCCCGCATTACAATCCTCAACATCTGGTCCTGGCCAACCAAAGCCATCGGTAACATGCAGTCTGCAAGGATGTAGCGTTCCCACAGCACAAGTCAACACTCCCAGCCAGCACCCCCACCTTCATGTAACGTGTCAGGGTGTAAGAGACGAGTACCTCGCCCAAGACTACCGCACAGCGCCACGTTACAGTAGCGGTAGCCTTGGGCGAGGTACATCGCATATGTTCATGCGAAGGATTGCTTCCACTGCTGAGTCTTGCAGCACGTGACCCATGCCATTGTACTAGATCCAAAGTACTTGTACGTTACAATCAAACTCATTGAAAGTGACTTTCTTGTTAAAAAGATTTACCTACTTATTTTTAGTATAGTTTTCTTTTCTCCTCCCGGTCATAGACAAGGAGTATTGTGGTTTACTTTAGACAAATAAACTGTTGGCTACTTGGATTAGACACCCCTGCCTGAGTTTCCCAGTCCCCAGAAGAGGCCATAAATATATCTGTCAGGTCACTTTCTGCAGTAAAATAAATTAAATAGAACTTTTGTGGTGGAGACTAAATGTCCGGCTCCTAAACCATGCCCCTGAAAAGAACTCATGCAATAGGAAAAGCTCTTCTTCACCTTATCTGCTCCATTTTGGGAAGGATAAAGAATATTTTAAGCTGAAACACGTTGGCAATTTACATATCTCTGCTACGTGTTTTATTGCACCAAGGACACTTTCCCCGCTGCATCTCACACCAGACCAAGAGACGTTCAGAGTCTGATTTCTACGTCTCATATTCATAGCCACACTATCTACTATCTACTTGACTATCTAGATGAATCCTATGCAGCACCACATTACAGCGCCCATTTGCAAATAATGGATACAGGCTTTAACAATCACTTTTTTTAAGAAACAGCAACACATCTGCTCCTTGGTTTACTGCAGCGAATATCTACTTAAAGTGAATTTTTCAGCAGGATTTTACTACTTCTTGTGAAAGCAGCTTGATGTGCGTGCAGAGATCTTAACTCCAGCGATGCGTCACTTATTGGGCTGCTTGCTGCAGTTTTGATAAAATCACTGTTTTATTTGTTGCAGATCTAGCAGTTCTCTGAATTCTGAGCTCTGTATAACCATGCCCACACCACTGATTGGCAGCTTGCTGTGTTCAATGTGCATAGACAAAAAGCTGCCAACCAGTGCTGGGGTGCGGGGTTATACAGAGCTCATGAATATAGGGGACTATATGGCAGCAGGTTTACTGATCATTTCCTGCTAATAAAGCAGTGATTTTATCAAAGCTACAGCAAGCAGCCCAGTAAGTGACACATTGCTGGAATCAGGGTCTCTGTCTTTACATTACGCAGCTCTCAGATTAGATGACAAAAACAAGTTGACAGATTCACTTTAAGTATAGCTTAAGTGTAGTTAAAATGCAATAAAATTAATAATTTAAATATAACAGAACCAAAGAAATGTGCCGGTACACATGCTGATAAAAGTGTAACATGTAGGTGCACATTCACACTGTGGCCATTTACTCAGGGCTGTGGAGTCTGAGTCGGAGTGGTGGAGTCGGTGTCATGGAAATTGAGTAGTCGGAGTCAGAGTTTTGGCTTACAGACTCCACAGCCCTGCATTTAATAGCCAGAATGTATGAAAAAAAATTGAGCAAATACCCTGCAGTAAGTGAATAAATGGTAATAGTACATATAAATAACATACAGTACTCAGCTGACACGGTTTTGATCAAAAGAGCATAAAAGCCATCTCTCCGAGGCAAGGTGTACCCCAACCAGCACAGTCCCTAACACTTGAAGGTCACCTTGCTACGTGCAAGCAGGCCCCAAACCTGACTATTTACTTACTGTAGGGCATTTGAAGAAATGTTTTTGTCCTGGGTTCTGTCTGTAAATGGTCACAGTGTGACTGTGCACCTACACATTGCACTTATACCAACATGTATGATGATCCGTTTATTCGGTTATACTTTAGCTTTGTGTAATTTGTACATGTCCCCAATTTTGGACTGTCTATTCCATCTATATAGCTTTCCATGGGATGGTGTTGAAACAGTCAGATCTGGGTCCTGCTCTGCCCTTGTCTATTATGAGGTCTGGTGGAACATAGCAAGGTGAAATACTGGCGTTGGGGACCATCCTGATTGGGCACACCTTGTCGTGTTGGGAAGGCTTTTAAGTTCTTCGATCAAAACAATATCAACTAAGTATCCTATGTTACTCACAAGCACTATTACTATTTATTTACCTACTGTAGGGCATTTGCTCAATTGATTTTATCATAGGTTCTATCGCTTAAATATAGTCGTATGTGCTCCAAAAGAAATTGTGGACTGGGACCCCTCCTTTGCCGCAATCAATCTGCCCAGCTAGTATATTTTTTTAAAGTGACCCCAATCCTTAGGACGCCCCACAGCATATAGTCAATTAGCATAGAATTGCCATACTATTATTATAGCCCCCCCCAGGACCAAGATACAGCCTTGGCCCCCCTAAGCCAGGTACACCTCTCACCTGAAATACTCACCTGTTCACACACTCGGAGCAGCTGCTGTACAGGCTCGGGCTCCTCTACTCCACTGGACATGGTCACAGTCATAGACCCTATTATTATTTATTGTTATAGCGCCATTTATTCCATGGCGCTTTACATGTGAGGAGAGGTATACATAATAAAACAAGTACAATAATCTTAAACAATACGAGTCACAACTGGCACAGGAGGAGAGAGGACCCTGCCCGCGAGGGCTCACAGTCTACAAGGGATGGGTGAGGATACAGTAGGCGGGGATAGAGCTGGTCATGCAGCGGTTTGGTCGATTGGTGGTTACTGCAGGCTGTAGGCTTGTCGGAAGAGGTGGGTCTTCAGGTTCTTTTTGAAGGTTTCGATGGTAGGCGATAGTCTGATGTGTTCCATGATTTTTTTTTTATTATTATTTTGTAATAATTTTTTTCCAAGCCAGATCCTATAAAACTATAGACAAAAATTATAGAACAGCCCTGGCATTCAGTTTTTACGTCTGCTAAAATGGCTCTGGGTTAGCCTAGGTTCACTGGAGGTAATGGTTTTTAATTAGGAGTCCAGGTCTTGTAAAAATGTGCAATGAATAAAGCTAGGCCTCTCCAGGGAGCTCAAGAAGGAACTAAGCAGCTAGTGAGAGAATCAACTCAGTGTGATCAACCCGGGAAAGTTTACGCTTTGACATAAGAATGCAGGAATTTGGTATGTTCCCCTCAGTTACCCCTGATGTTTTACAACTTGTGTGAATTATCATCCTCTCTGAGGCATGTGCTTCAGAGGATGGTGCACACCAACAGAGCGCTGGAATATAACCCATTGTTTGCTAGAATTGCCTTCTAGACGAATTCTACTTTTGTGCTGATCCTAGAATTTCTCCGACATTTCTGTAAATTATTAAACAAGAACACAGTAAAAAGTGCATCAGCTTTATAAGTTTACAGGTTGTTTTACAAGGAGACCATTTGATATGTGAATTGTAACTTTTTTTTATGTTGATTTAAATAGGAGAGAGCCTAAGTGGAGCTGAGTGGAGCCGCAGACGTATAAAACATAGAGGCTGGGATAGGAGAGAAAACTGAATGGGTGCAATAATTCACTCCTGTAAAAATAAGTCTCCGCAAGATCTCTATATAGTCATAACAAAATGGCTTGTGTCTGCAATACATACAAAGCAATGCTTTGGAGTGATAGTTAAGAGAGTGGTCTGCAAGGTAGGGAGTATTTGATAATATGTAACTTTTACGTCACAAAATTAAAAAGCCCATGGCTAGTGATAACACAACAAACAAATAGACACATGATGGCTTAAAAATGACCACCACTTATCCGGATAGAGTTAAGGTACCGTCACACTATACGATATCGCTAGCGATCCGTGACGTTGCAGCGTCCTCGCTAGCGATATCGTCCAGTGTGACACGCAGCAGCGATCAGGCCCCTGCTGTGCTGTCGCTGGTCGGGGAAGAAAGTCCAGAACTTTATTTGGTCGCTGGACTCCCCGCAGACATCGCTGAATCGGCGTGTGTGACACCGATTCAGCGATGTCTTCACTGGTAACCAGGGTAAACATCGGGTAACTAAGCGCAGGGCCGCGCTTAGTAACCCGATGTTTACCCTGGTTACCATCCTAAAAGTAAAAAAAAACAAACACTACATACTTACCTACCGCTGTCTGTCCTCCAGCGCTGTGCTCTGCACTTCTCCTGCTCTGGCTGTGAGCGTCGGTCAGCTGGAAAGCAGAGCGGTGACGTCACCGCTCTGCTTTCCGGCCGCTGTGCTCACAGCCAGTACAGGAGGAGTGCAGAGCACAGCGCTGGAGGACAGACGGCTGTAGGTAAGTATGTAGTGTTTGTTTTTTTTTACTTTTAGGATGGTAACCAGGGTAAACATCGGGTTACTAAGCGCGGCCCTGCGCTTAGTTACCCGATGTTTACCCTGGTTACCAGCATCGTTGGTCGCTGGAGAGCTGTCTGTGTGACAGCTCTCCAGTGACCAAACAGCGACGCTGCAGCGATCCGGATCGTTGTCGGTATCGCTGCAGCGTCGCTAAGTGTGACGGTACCTTTATACTGGCAAGTGTTTGCTAACCTTGCAATACCCATCCAGGTGATGCATGTGTTCAGTATAAAAACAAATTAGGAACAATCTCACCGTGTGATCAGGTGGTGTCCTACGGAGGTAAATCAAGGTCAGATGGATGGAACAGTTTTTGAATGCCAGATAACAGAGTGTGTGGGGGGCATTATCATAACAAAACCACAATTTTCCACACAGTTATTCTCCCAGGGATCAATAGAACCAATTATATAAGTGCCCCATTGTGCTCCCAACGCATTTCATCATTGACTCATCAGGGGAGAGATCGGATCTAATATAACAGCCGTGTTAGCTGGGGCTTAAAGTACCCAAACAAACGTGTTGGGACTGAAATATCAGGTAAAGAATGAGGGGCAGGCGTACCACCTGGTAATCACTTTTTAAACCAAGGTTATTTCCTTCGGAACTGGACCAATATCAACAATTAAGCTCTACTAATATATTGCAGGTCATTAACCATTTTAGGTGCTGAGGGAAGGTCTCTCATTTGTACCTACATCTGATTTTTGTGTATTTGAGGGGGTCAGGGATCTCCATTTGTTCACCAGAAGTTAAGTGGCGCAAATGTTTAATAAAGGAAGACAAACGCCTCTGTCAGGACATGGTGATGCCTGATTGTACAGGAATCTAATGTCTGGTAAGAGCCAATCTCTCTCATACAATCCCTGAAAATTCGGGGGGAGGTGCCTTTACAAAACTGAAATCGAAGAGCCAAAAATGTCCCCTATTCAAGCTGATCTATCCACCATTGATGTTTTGTAGAACTTGTTACTAGAGATTTGGAATAACTTGACTCTCACAGGGAGGGAGGAAGGTGGAACCTGACCAAACCAGAAATGGAGGCCCTATTCAAACTTGAAAATGACCCCATGTTGTCATAAAACCCTCCAACAAGGCATGAAATGTGGTAATTGTGGACTCCACCCAAAATTATGATTTGTGTTTATCTATTTTGAACCATTCCTCTAACTATATTAGACTGTCTTCAAACCCTATTCCATTATTCATTGGTCAACTTAAAAACATTCTGATGGATGGAATCACCAGGGTTCACATTGCTAAAAATGAATTTTACTTTGTTTCCCTAAATCCTATAGAGGCTATCTTTTACTGCCTTCTAAAAAAAATATAAAGGGCTATCACCCTTGAAGAGTAGACTGATAATCATTGGGGTGGGCAGTTTATGCTAAAATTTCAGCATTTACCTTTATGACTTATTAAAACCATTTGTACTCTCCCTAAACTCCTACACCAGAGACTCTACGGAAATTGGAGGAAATGACCCTTGAACCAGACATGATTTTAGGGAGTATCAATATAGAGGCACTATATCATTCACTCTAAGGGTCTTGAAGCAGTCAGTTTCTTTTTAATGAGTAGAGGAGGTCAATTTATGGGACACAATGAATTCCCAATTCCTTGCTGGAATTAGATTTTGAAGACCAGTCAAGAGATCTTTCGTGATAGTGATTACCCTGATGGAATTTTATGGAAAACCTATGAAGAATCTAACGATAGGAATATATCCCAGCTCCTGATTCCAACACCCCCAAAGAGGGCCAGACTTCAATTCGCTATATCACTACCTATGATAATGGCTCACAACAGGTGTGCTCAACCCTGCAAAAGCACTGGATTCTCCTACAGATGGATGGTGACATTGGGAAGATGGTCGGTCCACGTCCCTTAATCATTTCTAAAAAAGGGCATTCCTTTTTGGTGAGATTCCAATGCTGTCAATGCAACACCCGCTAGGGCTGTGGGGTACTCGGAACCGGGTCGGACGGTTCTTAAAGAGGTAGTCATGGCAGCCGTGAACCGGTCCGTGGCCCTAGGTGTGCAATAAAAGGGAATGAGGAAATGGGAAATAAAGATTATGGGGAGATTGGGGAATTGTTCGTGACGCCACCTGTGGTATTCGGTCAGGGATAATCGACTCTGCTTAAAGAGACCGCTGAGGCTGATGGTGATGCAGCTGAGATGGTTCTGCTCTCCACAGGTAGAGCTAAGTCACAGGGCACTTATGATGTGAAAGATGGGGATAATGGATGTAGTGCAGGGTGAATGGCGCAATAAAAGGAGAGGACACAGCAAGGTGCAGTCTTCACGTTTTACTCACAGTTCAGATGTTATTCCCCAGCCGAGGTGCTGTGTCCTTCAGGTCAGTGGTCCAACCAACTCTCCAGTAACTTGTCCACTTGTCCAGAACCCCCTTAGTATGCCTTTTCCTGGCCAACTCTCTGCGCTGGTTCTCACCTCTCCAGCTCTGCGCTTCACACCCAGTGTCCCAAGCCGGAAGTCGCGGGTCCTGTCGGGTGACGTCCTCTTTATTAACCCCTTAATTCCATATGACGTACTATCCCATCAAGGTGACCTGGGACTCAATTCCAAGTGACGGGATAGTACGTCATATGCAATCGGCCACGCTCACGGGGGGAGCGCGGCCGATCGCGGCCGGTGTCAGCTGACTATTGCAGCTGACATCCGGCACTATGTGCCAGGAGCGGTCACGGACCACCCCTGGCACATTAACCCCCAGCACACTGCGATCAAACATGATTGCAGTGTTCCTGCGGTATAGGGATGCATCGCACAGGGAGGGGGCTCCCTGCGTGCTTCCCTGAGACCCTCGGAGCAACGCGATGTGATCGCGTTGCTCCGAGGGTCTCCTACCTTCTTCTCCCTGCAGGCCCCGGATCCAAAATGGCCGCGGGGCTGCATCCGGTTCTTACAGGGAGGTGGCTTACCAGCGCCTGCTCAGAGCAAGCGCTGGTAAGCCTGCAGTCCTGCATGTCAGATCGCTGATCTGACACAGTGCTGTGCAAAGTGTCAGATCAGCGATCTGACCCTATAACATGATGCCCCCCCTGGGGCAATGTTGTAAAGTAAAAAATAATATTCACATGTGTAAAAAAAAATAAATAAATAAAAATTCCTAAATAAAGAAAATATATATATATTATTCCCATAAATACATTTCTTTATCTAAGTTATAAAAAAACAATAAAAGTACACATATTTAGTATCGCTGCGTCCGTAACGACCCCATCTATAAAACTGTCCCGCTAGTTAACCCCTTCAGTGAACGCGGTAAAAAAAAAAAAAACGAGGCAAAAAAACAACGCTTTATTATCATACCGCCGAACAAAAAGTGGAATAACACGCGATCAAAAAGACGGATATAAATAACTATGGCACCGCTGAAAACGTCATCTTGTCCCGCAAGAAACGAGCTTCCATACAGCATCATCAGCAAAAAAATAAAAAAGTTATAGTCTTCAGAATAAAGCGATGCAAAAATTATTATTTTTTCTATAAAATAGTTTTTATCGTATAAAAGCACCAAAACATAAAAAAAATATAAATGAGGTATCGCTGTAATCGTACTGACCCAAACAATAACACTGCTTCATAAATTGAACCAAACGTGGAATGGTATAAACGCCCCCCAAAAGACATTCATGAATAGCTGGTTTTTGGTCATTCTGCCTCACAAAAGTCGGAATAAAAAGCGATCAAAAATGTCACGTGTCCGAAAATGTTACCAATAAAAACGTCAACTCGTCCCACAAAAGACAAGACCTCACATGACTCTGTGGACCAAAATATAGAAAAATTATAGCTCTCAAAATGTGGAGATGCAAAAACTATTTTTTGAATAAAAAGTGTCTTTTAGTGTGTGACAGCTGTCAATCATAAAAATCGGCTAAAAAATCCGCTATAAAAGTAAATTGAACCCCCCTTCCTCACCCCCTTAGTAAGGGAAAAATAATAAAATTTAAAAAATGTATTTATTTCCATTTTCCCATTAGGGTTAGGGCTAGGGTTAGGATTGGGGCTAGGGTTAGGGCAAGGGTTAGGGTTAGGGCTAGGACTAGGGTCAGGGTTAGGGGTAGGGTTAAGGCTAGGGTTAGGGTTACGGTTAGGGTTAGGGCTTGGGTTAGGGCTAGGGTTAGGGCTAGGGTTAGGGTTAGGGTTAGGACTAGGGTTATGGCTAGGGTTAGAGCTAGGGTTGGGGCTAGAGTTAAGGTTTGGGCTAGAATTAGGGTTGGGGCTAGGGTTAGGGTTTCAGTTAGAATTGGGAGTTTCCACTGTCTAGGCACATCAAATGCGACATGGCGTCCAATCTCAATTCCAATTCTGCATTGAAAAAGTAAAACAGTGCTCCTTCCCTTCTGAGCTCTCCCGTGCGCCCAAACAGGGGTTTACCCTGACATATGGGGTATCAGCGTACTCAGGACAAATTGGACAACAAATTTTGGGGTCCAATTTCTCCTGTTACCCTTGGGAAAATACAAAACTGGGGGCTAAAAATAATTTTTGGAAAATAAATGATTTTTTATTTTCACGGCTCTGCATTATAAACTGTAGTGAAACACTTGGGGGTTCAAAGTTCTCACGACACATCTAGATAAGTTCCTTGGTGGGTCTAGTTTCCAATATGGGGTCACTTGTGGGGTTTCTACTGTTTAGGTACATTAGGGGCTCTGCAAACGCAATGTGATGCCTGCAGACCATTCCATCTAAGTCTGCATTCCAAATGGTGCTCCTTCCCTTCCGAGCTCTGCCATGCGCCCAAACGGTGGTTTCCCCTCCTACATATGGGGTATCAGCGTACTCAGGACAAATTGGACAACAACTTCTGGGGTCCAATTTCTCTTGGTACCCTTGGGAAAAAAATATATATTTTTTCATGGCTCTGAGTTATAAACTGTAGTGAAACACTTGGGGGTTCAAAGCTCTCACAACACATCTAGATAAGTTCCTTAGGGGGTCTATTTTCCAAAATGGTGTCACTTTTGGGGGGTTACAATGTTTAGGCACATCAGTGGCTCTCCAAACGCAACATGGCGTCCCATCTCAATTCCAGTCAATTTTGCATTGAAAAGTCAAATAACGGTCCTTTCCTTCCGAGCTCTGCCATGCGCCCAAACAGGGGTTTACCCCCACATATGGGGTATCGGTGTACTCAGGACAAAGTGTACAACAGCTTTTGGGGTCAATTTTCTCCTGTTACGCTTGGTAAATAAATCAAATTAGAGCTGAAGTAAATTTTGTGTGAAAAAAAGTTAAATGTTCATTTTTATTTAAACATTCCAAAAATTCCTGTGAAATACCTGAAGGGTTAATAAACTTCTTGAATGTGGTTTTGAGCACCTTGAGGGGTGCAGTTTTTAAAATGGTGTCACACTTGGTTATTTTCTATCATATAGACCCCTCAAAATTACTTCAAATGAGATGTGGTCCCTAAAAAAAATGGTGTTGTAAAAATGAGAAATTGCTGGTCAACTTTTAACCCTTATAACTCCCTAACAAAAAAAAAATTTGGTTCAAAAATTGTGCTGATGTAAAGTAGACATGTGGAAAATGTTACTAATTAAGTATTTTGTGTGACATATCTCTGTGATTTAAGGGCATAAAAATTCAAAGTTGGAAAATTGCAAAATTTTCAAAATTTTTGCCAAATTTCCATTTTTTTCACACAAATAAACACAAGCCTTATCGAAGAAGTTTTACCACTATCATGAAGTACAATATGTCACGAGAAAATAATGTCAGAATCATCAGGATCTCTTGAAGCGTTCCAGAGTTATAACCTCATAAAGGGACAGCGGTCAGAATTGTAAAATTTGGCCCGGTCATTAAGGTGCAAACCACCCTTGGAGCTTAAGGGGTTAAGCTCTCGCTTCCCTTAAATTTTCTAAATTTTGGTTAAAAAAAATGTGATGGGGTATTGGCATATATGTACATTTTAAGCAGCTCAAAGAGTCTGGGTTAGCCATTAGAGGGGGCATTATAGCGTGCTGAGATTAGAGATAGGAACAGTAACAGTTAACTTAGGAGGGGCCAACTGAGGGTAAGACAGGAGGATATCCTGGTTTTGGGTCAGTCAGGCTAGAGAGCCCAGGCAGGTCAGCTGGGCCTGGGGGCCCCCAGCTAAGCAGTGGGCCACGTAACGTTAAGTGTGAAGCCCAGTCATCCAGGACAGCAGAAGTGAGAGCAGTAGGACAGACGTGAGAGCAGCAGAAACAGCAGAAGTGAGAGCAGAGGTGATAGCAAAAGTCACAGCAGAACAGAAACGTAGGTCGCTCCAAAATGTGGCAGCTTTCTACTTATGTGGCAGCTTTCTACTTGAAGAAAAAATGGAGAAATCCGGCTCCAGGAATTAAAATGGCAAAAATTTTGTTTAAACATTTAAAAAAAATTGGACAAGTGCTTGTAGATGACCAGCAGAACATTAAGGAACAGCCATGAACCACTGAATGCGTTTCGAACAAATTCTGTGTTCTTAGTCCTCAGTACCTTGTCCAATTTTTTAAAATGTTTAAACAGTTGTCATGGTTACTGCAGGGGCTATTACTGATGCAGGACCCAAGTATTAACCCTTTCATCATTGTTAATTCACTTCATTATAGAGAATCAAATAACTGCACTTGTTACTTTTTACAAAGCAGGCGCCTATCATTATGGCTTCCCTTAGGCACCATAAGAAATACAGATTAAAACGTGCAAGTGTTTCAGGAGTGATTTGCACTTTTTAAATCCAGAGATTGGATTTATAGCTAGCACTTTGCACAGAAAAAAATAATGGGAAATGACTTGTAAAATAATATTACAGGGAATTACATTTCAAACATTTTCCTAATGTACAGTTCACATAATTACATAGGTTGAAAAAAGACCTAGGACCATTAAGTTCAACCTATCTTCAAAGTTATATATTTTATATTTCTAGATTATTTATAATTCACAATGTCATGTTTTGCTAAAATAGCACCCAGACCTTTTATAAATGTTGTTACAGTAACTGCCATTACTAGCTCTTGTGGTCGTCATTCCAGTCTGATTGCTCTTACTGTAAAGAACCCTTTCTTATTTAGCTTCCATAATTGTCTTTCCTCCACGTGTAACAAACAGGCTTGGTCTGGCTCACAGGGTAACAGGGGAACCCCCCGGTGGGCCCCTATAGATCTGGGCCCCCAACCCCACTGTATGGGCAGTGCTTGGCATAATTCACTTGATTCACTCTGTACAATAAAAAGCAGCATCTCATCATTCATTAACCATGCTACCCAATTTATTATTAAATAGAGATATAGATAAATTTGTGAACGAAGATAGATAATATTTGCATGCAGGTGAAAAGTGGGCCCCCCCAAAGTCAATGCTACTGGTGGGCCCTTGTCACCCCAGTCCGACACTGCTGGTGAAAACCGCTTGTGAAATTAAGACATTAATGTTTTAGTCAAACTCTTTTGCTGCAGCTTTTATAACATTGCTGTATCATAGTAATCCTCAGCCTGTAACAAAACTTCTAGACGAGAACCAGAGTGGAAAATGTGCAATGATTCCCTTCCAAGCTCTTGCACGCCATTTATATACTTATCTTATTTCTCTAAACAGTCTGATATTTTCTAGTAAATAACATATCTGGGGTTAAGAGCTGCACAACATAAGACATAGCAAATATTTAGAAATTCCGGAGTTTCAGCTGCTTCTAACATGCAAATGCAGGAAATTTCCAACACTGACACGAAGTGTAAGGATGGACTATGTGATACAGTATATAAGCACGTACTTCTCACTTTATAGCACTTAGTATGGCTCCTTTCTTACTAGGGTATTGACTCACATATTGGCTGCCTGCATGACTGTTAATATACGTCACTTTGTAAAACCATGTACTTATCTTATGTTCACACAGAGCTTTTATCAGGTGGAAAAATCCAGCATGGCTTTAAAAAAAATACACATCAGGAAAACATTGAGCTTTTCAACACAGTCTGTAATATGGTTTTTGATACACATTTTGATGCTTTTTAAAACTGCCTCAGGAAAAAATACTCTCTGTAGAAAAAGAAATGTGATTTTCCAATAGAAACCAATAGGAAACTTATTTTAAGGCTATGTGCAGTTTTTTTTAGGAGTTGTTGGATAAGAAACTAAGTGTAAACTGAGTAAAAACTCTCCAAATCCTCCCAAAAACTAAAATCTGATCAAAAACTTGAATGTTCTGCTCCGAAAACTCTGCAAGAAGACTCCTTGTACATAACCTAAGGCTACTTTCACACAAATTTGCAGGATGCGTTTTTTCCCCTAAACGATGCATTGCAACGTATTGCAAAAAACGCCAGTGTGAAAGTAGCCTAAGAGGATTTAAAGAGGTTTTTATGTAGATTTTGTAACAGAATTTGCTGCAAAATTCATATAAAAAGACTTTAAGTGAAAATACACTAAGAGTATGTGCACACAGAATTTTTTTGAGGTGGTCGAAAATTATGATTTTTTTAGCCGAAACTCTTCTTCTTTACGGAAATGTTTTCTTGAAGCAATTTTGAACTGTTTTTCAAGCATTTTTGCAGAGGTTCTTCCTGAAGTGCTTTTGCAGCCTTTTGATGTGACAATGTCTATCTAGTTGGAAGCATTTCTATCAGAAGCCGCTTCAAATAAATGATCTGCACTTTCCTTTCTTACACCAGACCCAAACATTTTTTTTAAAACCTTCAGTGGAAGAAAAACGCTCAAAAGACTGAATTTACGACCAACAAAGTTGTTTCACAATAGAAATTTATAAAAGAGTCTCTGAAGCATTTTTTTCCGAGCATTTTTTCAGGCATTTTTCACAGTGGACCTGCTCCAAAAGACACTTAAAAAACCTGTGTGCACATACCATGAGAGATGTGCACACAGAATCTGTTTGTAGAGTTTTCAGAGCATAAACTGAGCAGACGTTCCATGATTTTGAAGATTGTTCAGTTTTTGAGGAGGATTTTGAGAGTTTGAACTCAGTTTATACTCCAAAACCGCCTAAAAAATAAGACTACGTATACTCAAAATCTTTTTGTAGAGTTTTCAGAGCCAAATTAAGCAGAACCTCCTAATTTTGAGAAGTTTTCAATTTTGAACATAGTAACATAGTAACATAGTTAGTAAGGCCGAAAAAAGACATTTGTCCATCCAGTTCAGCCTATATTCCATCATAATAAATACCCAGATCTACGTCCTTCTACAGAACCTAATAATTGTATGATACAATATTGTTCTGCTCCAGGAAGACATCCAGGCCTCTCTTGAACCCCTCGACTGAGTTCGCCATCACCACCTCCTCAGGCAAGCAATTCCAGATTCTCACTGCCCTAACAGTAAAGAATCCTCTTCTATGTTGGTGGAAAAACCTTCTCTCCTCCAGACGCAAAGAATGCCCCCTTGTGCCCGTCACCTTCCTTGGTATAAACAGATCCTCAGCGAGATATTTGTATTAGTAACATAGTAACATAGTAACATAGTTAGTAAGGCCAAAAAAAGACATTTGTCCATCCAGTTCAGCCTATATTCCATCATAATAAATACCCAGATCTACGTCCTTCTACAGAACCTAATAATTGTATGATACAATATTGTTCTGCTCCAGGAAGACATCCAGGCCTCTCTTGAACCCCTCGACTGAGTTCGCCATCACCACCTCCTCAGGCAAGCAATTCCAGATTCTCACTGCCCTAACAGTAAAGAATCCTCTTCTATGTTGGTGGAAAAACCTTCTCTCCTCCAGACGCAAAGAATGCCCCCTTGTGCCCGTCACCTTCCTTGGTATAAACAGATCCTCAGCGAGATATTTGTATTGTCCCCTTATATACTTATACATGGTTATTAGATCGCCCCTCAGTCGTCTTTTTTCTAGACTAAATAATCCTAATTTCGCTAATCTATCTGGGTATTGTAGTTCTCCCATCCCCTTTATTAATTTTGTTGCCCTCCTTTGTACTCTCTCTAGTTCCATTATATCCTTCCTGAGCACCGGTGCCCAAAACTGGACACAGTACTCCATGTGCGGTCTAACTAGGGATTTGTACAGAGGCAGTATAATGCTCTCATCATGTGTATCCAGACCTCTTTTAATGCACCCCATGATCCTGTTTGCCTTGGCAGCTGCTGCCTGGCACTGGCTGCTCCAGGTAAGTTTATCATTAACTAGGATCCCCAAGTCCTTCTCCCTGTCAGATTTACCCAGTGGTTTCCCGTTCAGTGTGTAATGGTGATATTGATTCCCTCTTCCCATGTGTATAACCTTACATTTATCATTGTTAAACCTCATCTGCCACCTTTCAGCCCAAGTTTCCAACTTATCCAGATCCATCTGTAGCAGAATACTATCTTCTCTTGTATTAACTGCTTTACATAGTTTTGTATCATCTGCAAATATCGATATTTTACTGTGTAAACCTTCTACCAGATCATTAATGAATATGTTGAAGAGAACAGGTCCCAATACTGACCCCTGCGGTACCCCACTGGTCACAGCGACCCAGTTAGAGACTATACCATTTATAACCACCCTCTGCTTTCTATCACTAAGCCAGTTACTAACCCATTTACACACATTTTCCCCCAGACCAAGCATTCTCATTTTGTGTACCAACCTCTTGTGCGGCACGGTATCAAACGCTTTGGAAAAATCGAGATATACCACGTCCAATGACTCACCGTGGTCCAGTCTATAGCTTACCTCTTCATAAAAACTGATTAGATTGGTTTGACAGGAGCGATTTCTCATAAACCCATGCTGATATGGAGTTAAACAGTTATTCTCATTGAGATAATCCAGAATAACATCCCTCAGAAACCCTTCAAATATTTTACCAACAATAGAGGTTAGACTTACTGGCCTATAATTTCCAGGTTCACTTTTAGAGCCCTTTTTGAATATTGGCACCACATTTGCTATGCGCCAGTCCTGCGGAACAGACCCTGTCGCTATAGAGTCACTAAAAATAAGAAATAATGGTTTATCTATTACATTACTTAGTTCTCTTAGTACTCGTGGGTGTATGCCATCCGGACCCGGAGATTTATCTATTTTAATCTTATTTAGCCGGTTTCACACCTCTTCTTGGGTTAGATTGGTGACCCTTAATATAGGGTTTTCATTGTTTCTTGGGATTTCACCTAGCATTTCATTTTCCACCGTGAATACCGTGGAGAAGAAGGTGTTTAATATGTTAGCTTTTTCCTCGTCATCTACAACCATTCTTTCCTCACTATTTTTTAAGGGGCCTACATTTTCAGTTTTTATTCTTTTACTATTGATATAGTTGAAGAACAGTTTGGGATTAGTTTTACTCTCCTTAGCAATGTGCTTCTCTGTTTCCTTTTTGGCAGCTTTAATTAGTTTTTTAGATAAAGTATTTTTCTCCCTATAGTTTTTTAGAGCTTCAATGGTGCCATCCTGCTTTAGTAGTGCAAATGCTTTCTTTTTACTGTTAATTGCCTGTCTTACTTCTTTGTTTAGCCACATTGGGTTTTTCCTATTTCTAGTCCTTTTATTCCCACAAGGTATAAACCGCTTACACTGCCTATTTAGGATGTTCTTAAACATTTCCCATTTATTATCTGTATTCTCATTTCTGAGGATATTGTCCCAGTCTACCAGATTAAGGGCATCTCTAAGCTGTTCAAACTTTGCCTTCCTAAAGTTCAATGTTTTTGTGACTCCCTGACAAGTCCCCCTAGTGAAAGACAGGTGAAACTGCACAATATTGTGGTCGCTATTTCCTAAATGCCCAACCACCTGCAGATTTGTTATTCTGTCAGGTCTATTAGATAGTATTAGGTCTAAAAGTGCTGCTCCTCTGGTTGGATTCTGCACCAATTGTGAAAGATAATTTTTCTTGGTTATTAGCAGAAACCTGTTGCCTTTATGGGTTTCACAGGTTTCTGTTTCCCAGCTAATATCCGGGTAGTTAAAGTCCCCCATAACCAGGACCTCATTATGGGTTGCAGCTTCATCTATCTGCTTTAGAAGTAGACTTTCCATGCTTTCTGTTATATTTGGGGGTTTGTAACAGACCCCAATGAGAATTTTGTTACCATTTTTCCCTCCATGAATTTCAACCCATATTGACTCGACATCCTCATTCCCTTCGCTAATATCCTCCCTTAAAGTGGACTTTAGACAAGACTTTACATAGAGACAAACCCCTCCTCCTCTCCGATTTTTACGATCCTTTCTAAACAGACTGTAACCCTGTAAGTTAACTGCCCAGTCATAGCTTTCATCTAACCATGTCTCGGTTATTCCCACTATGTCAAAGTTACCTGTAGATATTTCTGCTTCTAGTTCTTCCATCTTGTTTGTCAGGCTTCTCGCGTTTGCGAGCATGCAGTTTAGAGGATTTTGTTTTGTTCCAATCTCCTCACTGTGGATTGTTTTAGAAATGTTCTTACCTCCCTTCTGAGTATGTTTTCCTGGGTCGTCTTTGTTCGAGTCTAATATTTTTCTTCCCGTCCCCTCTTCTTCTAGTTTAACGCCCTCCTGATGAGTGTAGCGAGTCTTCTGGCGAATGTGTGTTTCCCAGGTCAGTTTACACTCCAAAAGACTATGTGCATACTTTTTTACTATAATAAGTTAAATAGTCCACATGGCTGACCAAACAATCCCTTTTACCCAATCAGCACAATAATTAATGAAGATTTCCATCCAGAACTTAGAGCACTAGCCAATCATTGGTAATTAAATTTATTTTACTTACAGAGATATTAACATTTTTTTGATTCTTTTGCGATTCTTTTTCATTTTTAGTCCATACGACAACAGAGTTTACCCATATTGTTTTTGCATTTGTGTTAGCTTTTACGAATTTATGGTAAAACTACAGGTAAGGTTGTCGATGATAGAACTGTTCTATAAAAAATCAAACATGAAATTTGGAAGAGAAATGGTTCCCGAATGTTAACCAATGCTAAATAATCAGATATCATACAATGGTCGGTCTGCTTTTCTAGAATACTAAGCTAGGGTACGCCTTAGACTTTTAGACTTTACCCGCACCTATATGTGGTTGAGGGGCTTAATTTTTTACTATATATATATATATATATATATGTATATATATATATATATACTATATAATTGTCTAAGGGTCTTTTCCGTCTTTCTGTCTGTCTGTCTTTCTGTCTGTCTTTCTGTCTGTCCCAGAAATCCCTGAGTGGTTGCGGCCGTTAGGCGACGGGCACAGTCCGGCCGAGAATTAGTCCCTCCCTACTCCCCAGCCGTCAGTGCCCACTCCAAACTCCCCTCCAGTCAGTGCTCACACAGGGTTAATGGCAGCGTTAGCGGACCGCGTTATGCCACGGGTAACACACTCCGTAAACGATGCTATTAACCCTGTGTGACCAACTTTTTTACTATCGATGCTGCCTATGCAGCATCAATAGCAAAAAGATCTAATGTTAAAAATAATTTAAAAAAAAAAAATCATTATATACTCACTATCCGTGGGCGCCCAGATCCAGCCGAGGCCTTTCCCGCTCCTCGCGATGCTTCGGTGACTGGTCTATGCATTGCGGTCTCACGAGATGATGACGTAGCGGTCTCGCGAGACCGCTACGTCATCATCTCGCGAAACCGCAATGCACTCTTAGGACCGGAGCGTCGCGAGGAGCAGCGGTAAACGCCTCGGCTGGATCTGGGGGCCGACGGAGGGTGAATATATAACTATTTTTTATTTTAATTCTTTTTTTAACAGGGATATGGTGCCCACATTGCTTTATACTATGTGGGCTGTGTTAGATACTGCGTGGGCTGTGTTATATACTACATCTCTGTGCTATATACTATATGGGCTGTGCTATATACTACATGGCTGTGGTATATATTACGTGCCTGGGCAATATACTACATCACTGTGCTCTATACTACGTGACCTGTGTTATATACTGCATGGGCAGTGTTATATACTACGTCTCTGTGCTATATTCTAAGTGGCTGTGCTATATACCAAGTGGCTGTGCAATATATTACATGGCTTGGCAATATACTATGTGGCTGGGCAATATACTATGTGGCTGGGCAATATACTACGTGTCTGTGCTATTTACTACGTGTCTGTGCTATATACTACGTGGCTGTGCAATATACTATGTGGCTGGGCAATATGCTACGTGGCTGGGCAATGTACTACGTGGCTGGGCAATATACTATGTGTCTGTGCTATATACTACATGGCTGGGCAATATACTATGTGGCTGGGCAATATACTATGTGTCTGTGCTATATACTACGTGTCTGTGCTATATACTATGTGTCTGTGCAATATACTACGTGGCTGGGCAATATACTACAGTGCCTACAAGTAGTATTCAACCCCCTGCAGATTTAGCAGGTTTACACATTTGGAATTAACTTGGCATTGTGACATTTGGACTGTAGATCAGCCTGGAAGGGTGAAATGCACTGCAGCAAAAAAGAATGTTATTTCTTTGTTTATTTTTTTTTTAAATTGTGAAAAGTCTTTTCAGAGGGTCATTTATTATTCAACCCCTCAACCCACCAGAATTCTGTTTGGTTCCCCTAAAGTATTAAGAAGTAGTTCAGGCACAAAGAACAATGAGCTTCACATGTTTGGATTAATTATCTCTTTTTCCAGCCTTTTCTGACTATTTAAGACCCTCCCCAAACTTGTGAACAGCACTCATACATGGTCAACATGGGAAAGACAAAGGAGCATTCCAAGGCCATCAGAGACAAGATCGTGGAGGGTCACAAGGCTGGCAAGGGGTACAAAACCCTTTCCAAGGAGTTGGGCCTACCTGTCTCCACTGTTGGGAGCATCATCCGGAAGTGGAAGGCTTATGGAACTACTGTTAGCCTTCCACGGCCTGGACAGCCTTTGAAAGTTTCCTCCCGTGCCGAGGCCAGGCTTGTCCGAAGAGTCAAGGCTAACCCAAGGACAACAAGGAAGGAGCTCCGGGAAGATCTCATGGCAGTGGGGACATTGGTTTCAGTCAATACCATAAGTAACGTACTCCACCGCAATGGTCTCCGTTCCAGACGAGCCCGTAAGGTACCTTTACTTTCAAAGCGTCATGTCAAGGCTCGTCTACAGTTTGCTCATGATCACTTGGAGGACTCTGAGACTGACTGGTTCAAGGTTCTCTGGTCTGATGAGACCAAGATCGAGATCTTTGGTGGCAACCACACACGTGACGTTTGGAGACTGGATGGCACTTCATACGACCCCAAGAATACCATCCCTACAGTCAAGCATGGTAGTGGCAGCATCATGCTGTGGGGCTGTTTCTCAGCCAAGGGGCCTGGCCATCTGGTCCGCATCCATGGGAAGATGGATAGCACGGCCTACCTGGAGATTTTGGCCAAGAACCTCCGCTCCTCCATCAAGGATCTTAAGATGGGTCGTCATTTCATCTTCCAACAAGACAGCGACCCAAAGCACACAGCCAAGAAAACCAAGGCCTGGTTCAAGAGGCAAAAAATCAAGGTGTTGCAGTGGCCTAGTCAGTCTCCTGACCTTAACCCAATTGAAAACTTGTGGAAGGAGCTCAAGATTAAAGTCCACATGAGACACCCAAAGAACCTAGATAACTTGGAGAAGATCTGCATGGAGGAGTGGGCCAAGATAACTCCATAGACCTGTGCCGGCCTGATCAGGTCTTATAAAAGACGATTATTAGCTGTAATTGCAAACAAAGGTTATTCCACAAAATATTAAACCTAGGGGTTGAATAATAATTGACCCACACTTTTATGTTTAAAATTTATAAAAAATTTAACTGAGCAACAAAACTTTTTGGTTTGTAAGATTTATGCATCTGTTAATAAATCCTGCTCTTGTTTGAAGTTTGAAGGCTCTAACTTATTTGCATCTTATTAAACCTGCTAAATCTGCAGTGGGTTGAATACTACTTGTAGGCACTGTATGTGTTTGTGCTATATACTATGTGGCTGGGCAATATACTATGTGGCTGGGCAATACACTATGTGGCTGGGCATTATACTATGTGGCTGGGCAATATACTACGTGTCTGTGCAATATAACTACATGGCTGGGCAATATACTACGTGGCTGGGCAATATACTACGTGTCTGTGCTATATACTACGTGTCTATGCTATATACTACGTGGCTGTGCAATATACTACGTGGCTGTGCAATATACTATGTGGCTGGGCAATACACTATGTGGCTGGGCAATATACTATGTGGCTGGGCAATATACTATGTGGCTGGGCAATATACTACGTGGCTGGACAATATACTATGTGGCTGGGCAATATACTACGTGTCTGTGCAATATAACTACATGGCTCGGCAATATACTATGTGGCTGGGCAATATACTACATGTCTGTGCTATATACTACGTGTCTGTGCTATATACTACGTGGCTGTGCAATATACTACGTAGCTGGGCAATATACTATGTGGCTGGGCAATATGCTACGTGGCTGGGCAATATACTATGTGGCTGGGCAATATACTACGTGTCTGTGCAATATAACTACATGGCTCGGCAATATACTATGTGGCTGGGTAATATACTACGTGTCTGTGCTCTATACTACGTGGCTGTGCAATATACTACGTGGCTGTGCAATATACTATGTGTCTGTGCTATATACTACTTGTCTGTGCAATATACTACGTGGCTGCGCAATATACTATGTGTCTGTGCAATATACTATGTGGCTTGGCAATATACTACGTGTCTGTGCAATATAACTACATGGCTGGGCAATATACTATGTGGCTGGGCAATATACTACTTGGCTGGCCAATATACTACGTGTCTGTGCTATATACTACGTGTCTGTGCAATATACTACGTGACTGTGTTATATACTACGGGGCTGTGTTATATACTACGTGGCTGTGTTATATACTACGTGGCTGTACTACATACTACATGGCTGTGTTATATACTACGTGGCTGGGCAATATACTATGTGGCTGTGTTATATACTACGTGGCTGTGTTATATACTATGTGGCTGTGCTATATACTATGTGGCTGTGCTAGATACGACGTGGCTGGGTAATATACTATGTGGGTTCTGCTATATACTACGTGGGTTGTGTTATATGCTACTTGGCTGTGCTATATTTCTCTGCTGTATCTGTGCATCTTGAATCGTGGTATGTGTTAAAGAGGGGGGCCCACTGAGACTTCTTTCACCTGGGGCCCTCAAAAACCTGGAGCCAGCCCTGGCTTCACTGATTGGTCATGCCCGGCCGCAAACAATCAGCGACAGGTGCAGTCCGCCCACAAATTGGCGCAGAATTTGAACCACGCTTCGCTAATTGGTCGCGGCCGGCCGAATCCTGTATATAAATTGCATTATTCTGAAAACTTCATAAATAAACTACATACATATTCTAGAATACCAGATGCATTGGAATCGGGCCACCATCTAATATATATATATATATATATATATATATATATATATATATATATATATATATATACTGTATATAAAGTTTATAACACTGTTACCTTTTAACAAGCAAGGGACCTCACCACACAGTTATGGTATGGAAACGGACAACCTGTGGAATTAATATTAATGAGAATGAGCAGATCTATGTCAATAAATATCTCCTATCACAAATTTCACACACAGGCAGAGCTACAAGCCCAGGGAGGAAAGACTGTGCCAACACTGTGACCAGGAGGCCATAGAGGACGAAACCCACTTCCTGCTACACTGCTCCAAATACTCAGCAGTGAGGGACACTCACTTCAGGAGACTCTCACATCTCTTCCCAGACTTCATCACCATGAAAGAGGAAGAGAAAACACATATCTTGCTGGGAGAAGAAGAGAGAGCAGTGGAGATAGCAGCGCGGTATGTGAGCGAATGTCATAGACTGCGAGAAAGAGAAGTATGATGCCATGGACTATAGCCCCCAACCTGGACCTGCCCCATCCACCTCCCCTATACCATGGACTATAGCCCCCAACCTGGATCTGCCCCATCCACCTCCCCCACAGCTCCTACCCAACATCCCCACAGTCCCTATCCCTATTGCCTCTATACACTTGCTTTGGCAAAACTGATGTGTATTTGGTCCTGCCAATAAAGCTTCTTTGAATCTTGAATCTTGAATCTTGAATTTCCAAAATATTGAATCTCCATGAACATTAATTGCCTATATTATTACTATTATACATTTTTATAGCGCATTTATTCTATGGTGCTTTACATGTGAAAAGGGCAAATATAGACGAATACAATAAACATGAGCAAAATAAACAAGGCACTAACAAGTACAAAAGGAGGGAGGACCCTACCCGTGAGGGCTCACAGTCTGCAGGGGATGGGTGAGGATACACTAGGAGCAGGTTGTGTGGCGGTTCAGTAGGTTGAGGATCACTGCAGGCTGTAGGCTTGTCGGAAGAGGTGAGACTTCAGGTTCTTTTTGAAGGTTTCTATGGTAGGCGAGAGTCTGATTTGTTAGGGTAGAGAGTTCCAGAGTATGGGGGAAGCATGGGAGAAGTCTTGGATGCGGTTGCATAGACCTATTCACACCAGATTTGTAGCATACAGTTGAGGTGTAAGTTGTTCTTTTCCTTCATTAAGGATACAGTTATTATACAGTCTCACACTGAAATACAGAGTATTGACAGAGTATTTGGATGCTGTTCTGGAGTGCATACACCTTTTTCATCTTTTTTTCACTTTTTTTTGGAGGCGGAATCAAGAAGAACAGGAGGTTCTGGGCCAAAAAGGAGTGCAGAGATCGCCATCCCTCTATCTACCTCCTCAGATGCCATATTCAATAGCATTCAAAGGGGTAAATTACCTTGATTAGAGTTGCTTGTGTTCCCAGCCTCGGCCTTACATGCTAAAACCTTACGCAACTTATATAATGATATAATGCCTACATATACAGTATCTTACATTGCCTTTATATAAAGATTTATATTTTTATGCTGTATTGTATTGTGCATTACAGTACTTTATCTAATGCCATCAAGAAACATTATCCAGATGATAACTTGTCAACCAGAAGAAAACACTATCTTGCAATTGGACAAAAAAGACCATGGGTATTTTCCAATTTTTCCTAAACTAATGTATTATTTTGAGGTGCAGTTGTCCAGAGAAGGTTGAGTACATTTTTAGGTCCTTAGTGCAGTTCCCAAGTCAGTATTCCATGGCCACTTGACACACAAAAAGCCTTGCGAATTACCTCCTACCTGTCAGCATCCGCTGATCCACTTTTGATTAGCCGGCCTGGCATGGCATCATGTGTGCATCATGCCAGAAGGATGATGTCACACCAGGCTGGCTAATCAAAGGTGGAGCCATGGATGCCGGCTGTTAAACTGACACAAAATACTGACCTGGCCACTGGTACATTGCTAGTAAAAAGTGGTAGCACTATTCAATATAGGAACTAAAATTATATTTTGGTCAATAGTATATAATTTCTCTTTAAAAGGAAATAGCCAGTAAATATGTAGGCATGGCTCTGTTCATATAGATACAATACAGACAGTCACGAGATCACTTAACAAGGCATTACAAGATGTAAGGAAAATTTCATCCCAGAGCAGTTTGTCACTGTCAGCGCTGAAAACTCCCAAGGAGTATTCTAGATAGAAAACATCCAACGGAAACCTGAGCCAGTTGGAGAAACGTAGATCCAAGTATAGTAATTCAGGAAAATCACTGACAACATTTAAATGCTATTTAAATTTATGATCCCTTTGTTGCCACTCTTGCTTGGAAGCCAAGATCTCAATATATCAAGCATGTTGCTCATTGTATATATAGTGACTCACAATAAAAATATACAAGCAGTACTAGAAGGAATATATTACAGTTAAATTATTAAAACATGAAGATGTATGGGAGCGCAGTGCTCCTCTCATGACATATATTTACTTAGAGTGTTAATAAAAGCACTAAACCATCTTTTAAAATTAAAAGTATGTGCTTGAGAATAAATAATACAAGATAGATCTCGATTTGACTCAACAAAGCAAGAGAATAGGGTTAGAGATCCAGCAATTATTATTAGTCCCTTTAATGGACGCATAAGCATGATAACAGTGAAAAATGGCAAGTAATTCGGCATCATCAAGGAAATGTTAACAATATACGGTAAGTGATTATTTATTTTCCTTGCTTTTGAAGCACCATTAATTAACACAGCACATCGTCAGACATCGTCATCACTGTCCCTATTGGGGCTCACAATCTGACTTCCCTATCAGTATGGCTTTGGAGGGTGGAAGGAAATCCATGCAATCACAAGGAGAACATTCAAACTCCTTGCAGACGTTGTCCTTGGTTGGATTTGAACCCAGGACCCCAACACTACAAAGCAACAGTGCTAACCACTGAGCCTCCGTGCTGTCTGAAAGGTTTGTAAATCTGTGGGGGCATATACCTAACTACCATGTAGATATTTGATGGTCCAGTCCTTCACTGGTCTCCAAGTCCTGAAATATATGAAACAAACAAAGCTACCAACAAATCTCTATTATTTTTCTATGTGATATAAACTGAAGAAAACTGACTCAGTTTTATTCCATCAGAATATGTCGAATTCTACTTATTTGTGTCCTATTAAAATTGGGACTCCATAAATTACTTATGTTTTAATGCAGTGATTCATTTCATTGCTCCCACATCAGTTCAATGTATTTTCAGGACTATAGATTTGAAATAAAAGAGGTTTTGCCACACAAAACTTTTATGGCAAATACTCTAGATACGTCATAAAACTCTGATCATTTGGCGGCCATCCTCTACTTTAAAAGTGTTTATGTCCAGTCTTTGTAACCAGCAGAAAAATTACCGCACATGAACTATGGACCCCCATTTAAGTCAAAGTGAAGAACTAAATAAGCATAGCCAATTGAACACAAAAGAAAAAAGGAATTTGGTTCCACTTAATCTAGTTGAAAGAAGTTTTATTGCTCTCCTTAAGAAACAAAAAAAATAATCTTGTAAGTATGATACCTTTTAATGTCTATGAAAAATTAAAGAAACGATGAGATCTAAGTTATCTCAAAAGCTTGCTTTGTAACGTGATTTTTTAATATTTGTTTACACATTAAGATATTACATCTGCAAGAATAACTTGGCAATCAAGATGATGAACAGTGAAATAAAGTCAGGTTTTATTGTTGCAATGAAAAAGTTGAACGTTTTCGGTTCAGACCTTCATCAGAACTGATTGCTAGAGGATAGAGGGGGACCATGCATGAAGCCTCACTAGTGTATGCGACATCCATACAAAATGTACAGCTCCCCTATACACAGTATCATGGGCCTACAGCTCCCCTACACAGATTATAATGCCCCACAGCTCTCCTATACGTAATATGATGTCCTGACTGCTCCCGCAAAATAGAGTATAATGCCGCTCACAGTAGTCTTCACACTGTATGATGGTCCCCAAACTGTATAATGGCCCTCATACTGTATGATGGCCCCCTCTGTAGTTTCCACACTTTATGATTTCCCCCACTTTATTACGGAACCCACATTAGTCCTCAATTTAAGGGCCCCCACTTTAGCTCCCATATTAGATGAGGGCCCCCACAATAGTCCCCAGATTATATGATGGCCCCTACATTAGTCCCAAAGTAGTATATTGGCCCCCCCATACTGTATGATGGCCACCCACATTAGCTCCCATAACATAACACCTGTTATGTTTTTGTATAAATTGATGCTATGCCTGGCCAGAGCTAACTGAAACTAAGAGCACTTGTGTGGTCTAAACGCATACAGTTTATACAGGCACTCTCCTTCCGGTATATCCATTTTTTGTATATCTTATAGCCTATTTCTATTTCTATTTTAAATGAATACAATTAAAGTTAAGTGATTTTATCTCTTGGAGCTGGATTCCCTTTTTTCCACATGTGCATCTCTAGACGTCTGGCAGAGACGCAAATCCGTGCTCAAGATTTCCTGGACTCATAAGGAAATTAATCTAAAGAGTGAGCTAAACATCTCTTTCTTTCTATAATGGCTCCAACACTTTGATGGCCCTCCACAGTAGCACCTAAAATGTATGAGAACCCCCACAGACACAGAAAAAGTTTTAAAATAAAAAACATCATATACTCACCTAATCCAGGATCCTGACAAGTCCACCAGGCAGACCAACTCATTGATATCCCTGCACTACCACTCTCAGACAATGGCAGCAGACAATGGCAGGATGATGCAGGGGCCGAGGTGCCGGTGTACTCACAGGATGCCAGGGTCCCAACATGGAGTGTCACCGCACCGGGACTGCGACCTTTCTGTGCGTGCACAGGAGTCTTGGGCATTGAATCATCCTACATTGGCTGAGAGCGGTAGTGCAGAGAGATTGTCTCTCTTGCCCTACCACATAGCTTAACTGGACTGGTGATACAGTTAAATATAGCGTAGCTCCTGCTGGGTCCCTATGAGCGTGGGGTCCGGGTCAACCGCACATGTTGCCCCCCGATAGCTACACTACTGGCCCGTACGTAGCTCCACCTGTTGCAATAATGGTATGTCCACCCCTGCCCTTACGGCTTTGAGTTGTATTGAGGCAAATCATAGCCCCACTGGACTTTTATTGAGCCCTGCTGTAATGTTGTATGTTTATTATTTCATAAAGAAGCATATACAAGGGGCATGCCACATCCGTTGGATGTTGTACTATTGACGCATTCTCTCTCGACACAGCCTGTTTGCATTGGACTCTCACTATATCCCCCTTGGTGGCTAAGGTCCCTATATAGAAGGATGAGATGTCCTCATGAAATTAAAATACCTATCCTGAAAATAGAAAGGAAAACTGTTATCTATGATGATGATGAACATTGTTTACACACCACTTAAAGTGAGTAATTACATATAAAAGTAATATATTCTTCTCACCGACACAGGTATATAGCTCTGAAGTGTGGCCAGCTCACCACATCTGAGCAATATCCATTGAAATGATCATCACGTTTGGGAGAGAATTTGAAGAGGGCAAACCAAGGTAAGCATCTGCTTAAAGATTAAATGTACTGAAGGATCAGAAAGACAAATGTGTAGGAGTCTATATTACTTGAGAATTGTTTTTTTATTAGTGGATCTACACCTGTGGGTATGACCTAAATCAGACGCTCCAAGGTCATCCGGCCTGTCTGCATGTGGCTTTAATCAGGTTCTACATGACTTTAAAGGTTTAAGGAATTTCAACTGAACGAATATATTGGCGCAAGCATACATCATCTACTAGTGAACGTCTATCAATATAGAGTTCAACGTTGTGATACAGATATTATATGAAAATTCTAATTTTTATGCTGTAATATAGTAGCAAAAAGTTAAAGCTTTTTACCTACCCTTCTGACCCCTCTCTATTAGCCCTGGGGAACTTGCCATGGCCATTCATTAGTGTTCTTCCCAAGCAATGACTGTGACACAAATGAATTATTGGAAAATTCAAGCTCAGAAGCCATATTTTTTCATTCTGTGATACTTTGTAATACTGTGTGAAGGCTGCAGAAAAATCTCTGCAGTATGGCAAACCTTAGACAGTTCAGACATGTTATAACTTATAACCATGACCCAGAGGGAAAAAGTTACTGCAACTACCAAGTACTGAGTATAGAGAGTTACCAAGTAATAGTACTCTCCTTCTGCAAAACTGCCTAGTAGATCAACACCATTTATCCAAATCTCCAAATAATTTTATTTTTTACAAAAAGTGACCTGTAAGGTAGATGTAGTTTAGAATAAATGGTCACTGTTATTTCAATAAACTGATCTAATGGAAATTGCGGTGACTAGGCAAGTCTATCCGATGTAATCTGTATCTGGCTGAAGAGATGCTGACCTGGAAAAAAATGAAAAATTTAAAAAAAAAATGTCTAGTTTAGTGAAAAAAAATCTCTGACACTTTAATAAAAGGAGTCTGAAACCAGTTTAAGGCCACGTTCACACATTCAGTATTTGGTCAGTATTTCAGCTCAGTGTTCATAAGCCACAATCAGGAGTGGAAGAATCAGAGGAAAAATATAATAGAAAAATATAATAGAAACACGTCACCAATTCTGTATTTCTCACCCACTCTCAGTTTTGGCTTACAAATACTGAGGTAAAATACTGACCAAATACTGAATGTCTATCTTCGTGTGTGTGTGTGTGTGTGTGTGTGTGTGTGTGCGTGCGTGTGTGTGTGAGATGATTTAGCAAAACCAATCAGGAGTGACTATCACAGCCTATACAAAAGAAGAGCTAAAGAATGCAGCAGCCATTTTTGTGTGAATCTGCGTAGTGAGTAGAGATGGGCAAACCCGAACAGTATAGTTCGGCGTCCATACCGAACACCTATGTCACGGCTGAACTGCCGTGATTTCGATGAGATGCTAGCACCGTGAGAGTTTTTCGGGGATCTCACCAAGGTCAAGGCAGTTCAGCCCCGCTGGGAATGCAGCCTCAGTGACCCGAGGTAACCTCGATGATGTCACCACCGGTCACTAAGGCTACGCTAGCAGCAGTTCAATCACCAGTGGTTCTCAGCCTGGACGGTCGCATCTTGGCACCATCTAGGTTGAAAACTGTTTTCCCCCCAGACATGTATTACGGCGTACGAAACAACGATGGATAGGTGAGGGATATTTTGTTTCTTATTTTTGTTTTATTACAGGAGAACAAAGGCTTTGGTGGAATTAGGCATTTGGTGAGTATAACTGTGTTTGTCATTTTTAAATAAAAAGTAAAAGCATTTTGTTTTATTTAAAAAAAGACTTTATTCTGATTATGTCTTTATTTACCATATAACTATAGGATTAATAATGGATAGGTGTCTTATAGACGTCTCCATTAGTAATCCGTGGGCTTGATGCCACCCGACAATACAAAGGTGACATCAACCTGACAAATATGAACCCCACTTGGCACCGATACAGGGCAAGTGGGAAGAGCCAGGCACCAGAATTGGCACAACTAGTAGATGTGTCTTTTCTGGGTGGCTGTGGGCTGCTATTATCAGGCTGGGGGGGGGCAACATCCATGTCCACTTACCAGCCTGAGAATACCAGCCCCAAGCTGTCTGCTTTAGCTTGGATGGTTATCAAAAATGGGGAGGATCCAACGCCGTTTTTTAAAAATATTTACAGTTGTGGCCAAAAGTATTGACACCCCTGCAATTCTGTCAGATAATACTCAGTTTCTTCCTGAAAATGATTGCAAACACAAATTCTTTGGTATTATTATCTTCATTTAATTTTTCTTAAATGAAAAAAACACAAAAGAGAATGAAGCAAAAAGCAAAACATTGATCATTTCACACAAAACTCCAAAAATGGGCCAGACAAAAGTATTGGCACCCTCAGCCTAATACTTGGTTGCACAACCTTTAGCCAAAATAATTGCGACCAACCGCTTCATTGAGTTTCTTACAATGCTCTGCTGGAATTTTAGACCATTTTTCTTTGGCAAACTGCTCCAGGTCCCTGATATTTGAAGGGTGCCTTCTCCAAACTGCCATTTTTAGATATCTCCAATCACAGCTGCGCGCTCACGTTGACATTTGACAGCTTGGGAACCGTGGCTTTCTGACCGGTGGTGATGCTTTCACTGCCGATCAGAAACTTTGTTTGCCGCACTGTCCTGCACATGACAGCGTGGCAAACACTGGATGTTCGGGCCCCCCATTCAAGTGAATGGGGTCCAGGTTCGGATCCGAGTACTGTTCTGGTACCTGAACACAAACTTTTTGTAACTGTTCAGCCGAACCCGCCGGACCAGAACATCCACGTGTCCGCCCATCTCTAATCATCACAGCTCACTAATAGAGTTGGGGACAGAAAGCCACAAAACAGTAAATAAACATTACAGATAGTGTATGGCAGCATAAAAATTTTACTATTCATCTATCAATAGCCATATATGTTGAGATCACTCGGACATTACTTTGATTATAATTGATTAACCCTTTTCAAGCAGATGTATCCTCCTCCTTTATCTGGGCTGTATAATACATGATAATATATTATTACAAGACCTGATAAATAACAATATTCAGCGCGCAGGAAAGTTCAAGCTGCAAGTAGGAGGTGAGAATAAAACTGTACCTGATTTGCAGGACATTGGGATGTATTGGTGAATGAATTAAAATAATAGAAAACTGGCAAATTAGTTCTACCATTATATTCTATGTGACTCAGTAGTCAGCAAAATTGGCCATTTCCTACTAGATCTTTGTTTCTTTTTTGTCCCTGCAGTTTTTTCACAAAACAAAAGCATTTCCTGTTACCAGCAAAGTGAATGAGACTCCTGAAGTCTCCTGCACAAGTTGCTTATTTTTTCTTTGCAGATTTGAAGCAGTTTTCATATCTGCAGCACGTCAATTCTTTCAGGGTTTTTGCAACGTTTTTCACTTATTCCAATGCATGGGAAAAAAAGGCATCAAAAACGCAAGCAAAAAAGCGCATAAAAAATGTGCATATTTTACGCTACGCTTTTACCACTAAGAGATACATTATCCTTATACTGAGGGTAATCAATGACATGTATTTCAGAAAAGTCTTATAATTCCATCTACCATCACTCTTCATGTTTCTCTGATAAAAAAAAAGGTTTTCCTGAAATATGGATGTTATGTTAAAGTATTCGAGGTGTGAGTCATGGCGGTGGACCTTTTCTTTACTGGTTTCTATTGTTTCACTTTATGCTCTGCTTTGTGTTGTTCTAAATATTGTGTTTATTTTCTAGCTTGTACAATGCCAGCTTGTATGATGTCACTATAAAATTGCGATCCAATAACTTACAACTAATCAAGAAAACTGAAATGTTATTCTACATATGAATTAGATTATCTGTAAATATAATAATAGTGAGATAATATACTGGAGTGACAAGGGACAGGCGGTATCTCTATTATAGTATTATTGACAATTAAGTGGTGTTGTCTTATTATATGGATGATAAAAGGCACCAAGAGATTTGGTAACCTCATAAAGACACAAGGCCATTGACTGAATGTTTTACAAGTCCAAAGTGACTTTTAATGTCTATAATAATTTACAATTGAAGAGTGTTATTCTTTCTAGGAGGGAGAGACATTCCAGTAATAAAAGAAAGCAACAGCAGAAAAATTCCCAGAATACAGATAATAGATAAAGGGAACTGTTTGTTGAATACAAGAACATCAGGGGATTAACCATTATGCAGTTACATAATATAATGGCTCTAAAGATGGAACTTTACATTAAAACTGCATTCACAATTGACACAAAAATGTTCACATTTATAGTATGCTAGCTGAAGAGCCCGGCGTTGCCCGGGCATAGTAGCTAACCTTGGTTAGTTATAACAAATTATAATGATTATAATGCACATAAAAACATTTCACGTCATATATTCAACACAATGCAACACAAATTAACTAAATGATTACCCAAGTATTTACAGTATTTTATTTTCAACTCATTCAAGAGTCTTTTGATAAACAAACATTTTGGTTTTTCCTTCCGATGCAAAGATGAACAGATTTTTGGCAGTTCCAACTCTTGAAGATGCCACGTAAAGTTGACCATGAGAATATAATGGAGATTGCAAATCGATCCCTACTGCTTTCAAGGACTGTCATTGAGCCTTGTTAATGGACATTGCAAATGCCAGTCGAACTGGAAACTGGAGGCGTTTAAAATCAAAAGGCAAATCAGATGGAATGAGTGGAATTCTTGGAATGAAAATGTCCTCTCCTTTGGCACATCCTGTCAAAATGGTTGCTTCAATTACATGGGTAAACAGGTTCTTAATCTAGAGTCTTTTTCCATTAGGCTGGGTTCATATTATGTTTTGGCAGTCCGTTAGACGGACTACGTTACATCGCGGCATAAAGCGGTGTAACGCAGTCAATTAATGCTGCCATTAAGCCCTATGTTGGACGCATCGCTAGCGCACGCCCACAATGGGCGTGCGCTAGTGATGTGCCATCATTGAGTGATGGACCCTGGGATGCGGGCTGCAGCATTTCTGGGTCCGTCACCACTAGCACAGATAGAGCATCTGCTAGCTCTGTCTGCGCTAGTGCGATCACATTTTGGCATTTGAATTAACGCAGCCCGTTTAACACATGTGTTGAACGGGCTGCTTTAACACAATGTGAACCCAGCCTTACACAGCTTTGGTGGATCTAAATTTCTCAATAGCAGAATAGGTGCTCCAAGCTTTAGAAAGAGTTTATGCAGAGGAAGTCCTTGTGGTTCCAAGGAGTTGAGGAAACTCTATTGGATAGAATAATGCTTGATCAGGATCTGCTACTGTATCCACTGACTTGTAGGTCATGCACATACCTGTAAAGAGACTTAACATTTGAAGATTGATGCTGATACAACTTTTAACTACAGCAGTTAAGGGACCTTATTCTTCCTGCACCTCACGCTCCTCCTTTATACACAGCATTTTTATGCAGCACAGATTTTCTCCTTTATAGTCGCCTTCTCCGGCAGCACCTCACACTCCTCTTCCATATACAATTGGAAACACTTGATCCCGAGAGAAATTGCACTAATTGCAATAAAGTGTATCGTATACAAAGCCTGCTTCTTCTGCAGCACCACAATTTTCTCCTTTAGACTTTGTTCACACGTTATTTGGTCAGTATTTTTACCTCCGTATTTGTAAGCTAAAACTTGGAGTAAAACAATCAGAGGAAAAGCATATTAGAAACACGTCACCACTTCTAAGGTAAAATACTGACCTAATACTGAACATGTGAATGTGGCCTTATACACTCCACCTGCAGCGCCTCACTCTTCTCTATACACAGCCTCATACTGCAATGCCTCAATCTTCTCTATACTCAGCCTCATACTGCAGCAGCACCCCACTTCTCTCATTTTCCCCCTCACATCTCTCATTTTCCCCCTCACATCTCTCATCTTCCCCTCACTCCTCTCATTTTCCCCTCACTCCTCTCATTTTCCCCCTCACATCTGTCATTTTTTGCCTCACACCTGTCATTTTTTGATCACTCCACTATTTCCCCCTCACTCCTCTCATTTTCTCCCTCACACCTCTTATTCTCCCCCTCACTCCTCTCATTTTCCCCCTCACAGCTGTCGTTTTGACCTCACACCTGTCATTTTCCTATTACTCCACTATTTTCCACTCACACCTCTTCATTTTTACCTCACACCTCTCATTTTCACGTCATACTTCTCATTTTCCCCTAACTCCACTATTTTCCCCTCACTCCTCCCATTTTCCCCTCACTCCACTATTTTCACCTCACTCTTCTCATTTTCACCTCACTCTTCTCATTTTCACCTTTTTCCTCTCTTCCCCTCACATGTGCACAGCAAATTCCTGTTATCGGTAGAGCGGTGTAATCCATGAGGTTCCTCCCTTTCCCTTGACATCATGCCTCACAGGAGCAACCCCATTCTAGACACGACAGAGCTAGATTTGGCCTGTGCCTGCCGTGCACTGATACTCTGAAGGCGGGGGTCCTGATTGTAGTTCACAGCGGCTGGAACGTTGCAGCCGGGGAGTTTTGCAGGGTGGCTTTTGAGGTGAATGTGCCCATGTGTGCTAACAACGTGGGCCGTGTGGATGGGACTTTGTGTGTGGAGTGAGTGTGGCTATGCAGAGTGGGCAGGGCTATGTGGAGTGGGCGTGGCTTGATACATACACACATGCATCCACTCAGCTTTATATAGAGAGATTTTCTTAAAATATGCAATAAATTTTGTTTCTTATATTACTGTGCAATGTCAACTGAAAAATGATGTGCTGTTTACCGTATTTTTCGGACTATAAGACGCACCGGACCATAAGACGCACCCCAAATTTGGGGTGAAAATTGCAGAAAAAAAGATTTTTTATAAGATGGGGGTCCGTCTTATTGTCCGAATTTACAGTATCTTACCTGAGGGATGGCGGTGGCAGAGCAGGGTCACAGGAGGCAAGGTGTCGGCAGAGGTGGGGTGATGCTGGGATGAGGAGGTGCTGGGATGAGAAGGTGCTGGGATGAGGAGGTGCTGGGATGAGAAGGTGCTGGGATCAGGAGGTGCTGGGATGAGAAGGTGCTGGGATCAGGAGGTGCTGGGATCAGGAGGTGCTGGGATCAGGAGGTGCTGGGATCAGGAGATGCTGGGATGAGAAGGTGCTGGGATCAGGAGGTGCTGGGATCAGGAGGTGCTGGGATCAGGAGGTGCTGGGATCAGGAGGTGCTGGGATCAGGAGGTGCAGTGAGAGGTATGGCGTGAGAGGGGTCCCTGGCTTACCATGCAGGCTTACCTTGGTGGCAGAGGTGCGGTGGCAGAGGTCCGGTGGCAGAGGTGCGGTGGCGGGGGTGTGGTGGCAGAGGAGGCGCAGTAAGCGGGGTCCCTTTCCCCGGTATGGTGATGCAGCAGGCTCGGTATGCAGCAGAGCCGGGTGAATCCTCTTGTTATCGGTGGGCGCGGCCATCTTCCTGAGGCCGCGCGTGTGCAGATGAAGCGCTCTGCTCCCGGGGCTTCAGGAAAATGGCCGCGGGAGGCCGCGCGTGCACAGATGGAGATCGCGGCGGCCATTTTCCTGAAGCCCCGGGAAGCAGAGCGCTCCATCTGCGCACGCGCGGCCTCCGGAAAATGGCCGTCACCACCGATAACAAGAGGATGGTACTAGCGCTTAGGTCTATAAGATACATTTTTTTGGCTGTCAATCATGTTCTTCCATGCTGCCCTGTTATAGGTTATTGAGTAAGATACATAATAATCAAAAATCTTTGTGCATTATGCATTATATTTCATGAGGCATTATTGAATCTATAGTGGTTTTTTTCTGAGGTAATGAAATGTGTATATTCATTTATTAAATATTTCTTTTTTGTATTTGTCATTTACTATATACTCCCTGTATAGCTTAATTCTTACATAGGTAACCAACAGTTATTTCCAATCTTGTGAAACTTCCTTGTCTTGTTTTTTATGTGAGTTTTTATATTATGAATTTTGTTAATAAAAATATATATATATTTTATCTTTCTGTGCCGTAGCCTTTGTGTTTTGCCAGTTATCTATCTGGCATATATGAGTTGACTACGCTTTTTATATATGTTGATGGAATATGTACCTGGAGAACTTTTTAGCTACTTGTGTAACATGGGCCGCTTTAACAACAGCTAAGGACTGTTATACTCCACTAAAATTATTAGCATATTTGCACTCCAAATAAATAGTTTACTTAGACTTGAAGCCTGTGATATGTAACAGCAGACAGCCCTGATCTCCTAGTGTATTGTTCTAACCCCTTGCATGATTAGAAAGTGCTTGGAATAGAACATAGAATCGAACACCTTTCAGATAATTTCTCAAAAAGTCACTGTGGCAGAGGGGCAGCACAGCGGAGTTTAGCGGTGTCACATTACAAATCCTTCCGAGCTATTATGGGGTTCTTTTTCTCATCTGTGTAGCTGCCTGCTTACGATTGGTCAACATTATACAAGTGATAGAAATATATGCCCCCGGGTGAAAACTCTTTTAAGATACTCTTGAACTGAACAAAAAATGAATTCATTAGGTGCCAAATACTGTGATTAGTAATATCTCTGCAATGGCATTGTGAAGTAAAAAAACAACAACAAACAAATAAAAAACAACATTTTATTGTGCTCTGCAAGCACTATTACTTTGTGTGTACAGTTCAACATGAAACATTTTGTGAAATGTCTGTTTTGCTTTAAATCTTTATGTATGTAGAGTATTTGAAGCTCTATATTAAAAAAGACACTGACTACTACAAAAAAATATATTGAGAAATGAATAAGCATAGATTTGTAAAGATATTTAAAACAAAATCTATTTTCCCGCATTCCCATTCCCATACTTTAAAGGGAAACTTACATCAGAAAATGACCTATTGTTAAAATCTGGTTTCCATGCTACATGTATTAATGTTTTTGGCAGTTGTTTTTTCATAACTTGATCTTTATTTTAAAAAATAAATAAATAAATACAAATAGCAGTTTTCACACTGGCCAATCGGACTTTTTAGACTGTTGCTTCCTGTTCTTTCAAGAAGAGTTTACAGGAGTTTCTTATCAGTAAAGACAAGATTGCAGTGACAGGTAACACAGATGATAACACAGGATCCATAATTCACAAACCCCCATCTCAATGACATTTGCACGGGCTCATTAAACTTTTCATTACAAAAGATAGGGTTAGGATCAAACTGTTGTAGTTATGTACATGTGTTCTTTCCTGAGACAAAATGAAGTTGCAGTCTAAAACAGCCCCAGTGAGCAGTGTGAATATTGCAAGATTTCTATTTTTTATTTTAAATACAGATTACACGTTGTAAAACTTAAAGCAAAACAAAAAAAATGCAGAAGTTAACAAAATATATACATGTAACACAAACACCTAATTTAATAGAAAGGATATTTTCTGAAGATATCTTCCCTTTAAGTAAATATTTAACCAATGTGGTTTTAAATTGCTTCCGTAAAGTAAAAAAAAGCTGACGTTTTACTAGTGCAAGTTTCAAACTTTTGTTGGAAAACTAACTGTATGGAAACAAAGAGGATGATTTTAGCATTGAAGAAGAACCCGTTGTGAAGGGAAATGAGCAGAAGTCTAGGAATGACTGATAACTTGCTTGGGATACATGAAAAGCCTTGCAGCAGCGTGCATACAGATGCTTCATGCTGCCAAGGTAAAATTCACCTATGGTTTTTCCTTTGGAAAGTATGCGCCAGTTAGAATCTCTGAAATCCACAGAGACTCTATCTGTCTTCTGTGTGTCTGACTTTGAATCAAGTTCATGTTGGAGGAGCAGGAGAAAAGTAACTCGCATATCATTATGGAATGCTCCAAATTCTACACTAGGGACCTACACAAATGTCTGCATCTTTAGTATCTGACTTTGCCAAACAAGACTCTCTGTAGTTTCCTGATTAATGCGTAGTCAACTATACGAAATCAGACTGACAAGCTTGTTACGTTTGGTACAAATTGGAAGCAAATTACAGTTCACAGAACTGAATTATAGAGAATAATGTTGAATCTGTCCTGCCCTGGGCCATTTTTGTAGAACATACATAAAATGAGTAATTGTGCGGCAAGTCTGTTGTTCCCGCGCACTCTACCCTCACTCTCTAGGATGTTAAAAGCCATTCGGAGCAGATCAGCAATCTAAAAATCTACCAACAAATAAGTAGCAAACGAATATCATCCAAGACCAATGATCTCCAGTCTGCATTGTTCCAGTTTTGAGAAAAATACAACTCATGCCCTTTCAGAGTATGAAATGTTATACCTCGGAGCAAAAAATCAAAATGTAAATGTCAATGCAAACTGTGAAGCCGGTCATACACATGAGAAAATAGTAGTCTGAGCTCACTGATTGCAAAGGAACTGTCTGCCAGGCTTATTTATTTGGGGGGGCCCTCTTACAAATTAGCGTAAGTTCATCTATAGCTACCGATATCGATGGGTTAAGCATAATGTGTATGGCGCCCTCGATTCTCACCAAACAGATGATGTTGGGGGAGATAAGGTTCCATCATGTCCACTTTCAGAGATGTCTGGCAGCGACACTCTCTTAGGCCGGTTCCACATTAGCGTTGCGGAGGGCTGCGGACTTCCTCCATGAAGCCCTGCCCTCGGCCGCACCTCCGCCACTAGCTCCGCCTACTTCTGCATGCGGCCGGCATGCGGCCAGTGTAGCTATCTTTAACATTAGGTATGCAGGTCATGCGGCTGTATGTCATTTTGACGATGCGGCGGCCAGCGTAGAACGCAGCTTGTAGCAATTTTTTTTTCTCCGCATCGTCAAAACGACACATGCGGAAGCATCCGCATACAGCGGCATGACCTGCGTACCTATTGTTAAAGATAGGTACGCAGGCCGCATGCCGCCGGCATGCAGAAGTAGACGGAGCTAGCGGCCAAGGGCGGGGCTTCACGGAGGAAGTCCGCAGCCCTCCGCAGCTCCTCAAAACGTTAGTGTGAAACTAGCCATACAAAGCAGATTTAGCGCTCATGTGAATAGAGGAGTTGGGAGAGATAGCTGCTGGCCAAAATATCGTTCCACCGCTATCTAAACTTGGAAACTTGGGCTGAAAGGTGGCAGATGAGGTTTAACAATGATAAATGTAAGGTTATACACATGGGAAGAGGGAATCAATATCACCATTACACACTGAACGGGAAACCACTGGGTAAATCTGACAGGGAGAAGGACTTGGGGATCCTAGTTAATGATAAACTTACCTGGAGCAGCCAGTGCCAGGCAGCAGCTGCCAAGGCAAACAGGATCATGGGGTGCATTAAAAGAGGTCTGGATACACATGATGAGAGCATTATACTGCCTCTGTACAAATCCCTAGTTAGACCGCACATGGAGTACTGTGTCCAGTTTTGGGCACCGGTGCTCAGGAAGGATATAATGGAACTAGAGAGAGTACAAAGGAGGGCAACAAAATTAATAAAGGGGATGGGAGAACTACAATACCCAGATAGATTAGCGAAATTAGGATTATTTAGTCTAGAAAAAAGACGACTGAGGGGCGATCTAATAACCATGTATAAGTATATAAGGGGACAATACAAATATCTCGCTGAGGATCTGTTTATACCAAGGAAGGTGACGGGCACAAGGGGGCATTCTTTGCGTCTGGAGGAGAGAAGGTTTTTCCACCAACATAGAAGAGGATTCTTTACTGTTAGGGCAGTGAGAATCTGGAATTGCTTGCCTGAGGAGGTGGTGATGGCGAACTCAGTCGAGGGGTTCAAGAGAGGCCTGGATGTCTTCCTGGAGCAGAACAATATTGTATCATACAATTATTAGGTTCTGTAAAAGGATGTAGATCTGGGGATTTATTATGATGGAATATAGGCTGAACTGGATGGACAAATGTCTTTTTTCGGCCTTACTAACTATGTTACTATGTTACTATGTAAGGTGTCAGTTGCTGTAGCTTGGGAGCATGAACTATCACTGACATTGGTCTGCAGGCCACAGCAGACTGAAATAACCACATCGAACCCAGAACGAGGAAGGTTAACCCCCGCATGATCAGACCGGGGCGAGAATAGTAAGAAACAAACTCTGAGCTGGATCATGACACTTTCCAGTTACATTATTTCTGACTCCCAATTGTCATTATTGTTTGAAGGAGGTTTAACCTTTTCTCCCACAAATAAATTTGATGTTTTTCGCACAATACTTGACGTGAACAGATTCTCCAGGAATCTAATACTTAAATGCCAATTTTTGGACCAACCTCAGGAACCTATTCAGGATCTTCGGCCCACAAATAGGAATATTCCATCTCACGCCAATAATTCTTTTCAAGAATTAATTCATTTGTCTAATTTGAGATCGCTACACTCGGAATCCCTTAATTCAGAGGACTCCTTTAATGATTCCTTTGCCACGTCAAATCCGTAATTTTACCCCATTCAGTCTAGACCAACAACACTGGACCAGTTGCAGAAACATATTGAAAAATAAAATGTTATACTGGATAAAAGACTAATTTCTAAAACAGGAACCTAAGGACAGAAGAATTCATGGACATAGAAAGATTGAAACACAGTCGTGACTTGATAATCCGTCCCGCTGACAAGGGAGGAGCTCTGATATTACTAAATGCAGAATTGGATCATTCTGTAAACATGATTTTGCTGAACAATTTCACCATGTACTCTAAAATTCCCTCTAATCCAACTAATAACTTCGAAGCTGAGCTCTGGTCTCTTTTGACAGAAGGGGTATATACAGGCGTTCTTGACAATAAATAAAAAAAATACCTACATGTTGACAATCCTGTAATACTAATTTACTATTGTCTACCGAAAATTCACAAGAACAACTTCCCCCCTCCATTTAGACCCATTATATCAGGTGTAGGATCCATGAGTGAAAAATTAGGAGCCTGGGTGGATCACTTCTTGCAGCCCTTAGTGATCAACATCCCAGGATACTTCTTCACATTTGATAACCAACTTTTCTTACAGCGGCAGGGAGTAAGTATGGGGGGAAATTCTCTCCATCTCTTGCAAACATAGTGATGGCAGTTTGGGAGGAAAGATTTCTTTTCAGTGAAATGAATCTATGTAGAGATAAAATACAATGCTCTGGTCGCTTCATAGACAATCTGCTGTTTTCAGAGAATCCAACCACATTTGCCGCAGATTGAGAAACAGGGGCTGCAGAAAGTCAGTGTTGAACAATGCCATCCAACAGGTATCAATGATAGATAGACAAGATTTACTTGATCCAGATATCGAGCATTTTCAACACAATAATAAAATCATTCCCAAGGAGGCTAACAATAGGAATATCCCCATTGTTTTTCAACGGAATATAGTCCACAATATTATGAGATTACACGCATTATTAAAAAACATCTACCCATGTTCAATATTGCCCCCAATCTCAATTCCATACTGAAAAATACGGATATCAGATTTGTGGCCAAACAATCTCCTTCGTTGGGATCCATTCTTTCCCCCAGCCATTTCAAATTTATTTCAAAACATCCAAACACACCTGGCTTTCTCTGAAATGTCTGAATGTTTTTTCAAGTGCGGCAGCACTTAATGTATTTCCCGCAGCCATGTACACAAATCTAGCAGTTTCATTTCCTTAATCACCAACTGGACTTACTGTATGACATTAAAAATGTCATAAACTGCAACATCCCAGGAGTCATATATTTAATAGGCTGCACACTGTGCCACATCCAATATGTTGGAAGCACAATAGGACCGCTGAAAAAGTGGATCAGAAGGCACTTGTCAGACACTGTGAGCACCACCGCCATAAACATTTCAGCGGTATCGCTTCATTTTGAAAAGTACATAAAGGTGCTTTTTCCTCCTTAATTTTCAAAGGCATTGAAAAGGTGCATAAACCCATCAGGGGTGGCAATTATAAAAGAAAGATTCTCAACAGAAAATCATTCTGGATATTTATGCTGAATACTAGGTTTCCATCTGGTCTTAATGTCAGACAGAACCTGATTTTACAATATTCATAACAAGTCCCTCATAATAGGTTTCTTTCATTTACTGAGGAGGTGGTGATGGCAAACTCAGTTGAGGGGTTCAAGAGAGGCCTGGATGTCTTCCTGGAGCAGAACAATATTGTATCATACAATTATTAGGTTCTGTAGAAGGACATAGATCTGGGGATTTATTATGATGGAATATAGGCTGAACTGGATGGACAAATGTCTTTTTTCGGCCTTACTAACTATGTTACTATGTTACTATGTAAAGTGTATAGGAGCTAAACTCTCCCATGATGGCAAACGGAAAGCAAAAGAGAGATCAGACATGTTGTGTTTAAAATACCCAAGTTTATGTTCCCACAGAAAATAAGTTGCCATCAGAGGTAATTGATAATTCATCTCTTGCAATTGACATAAACCTACACCCTCCATCTTGTCATTCTTATAAATGATATGATCATATAATATTTTATACATCCTATTGTAAATCTGCCATTGTTGGTGGCATTGAGGAATTTTTGCTTTAGATGAAACATATTTTCTTTTTCAGTTTACTCATTTTACTTGCAACAATCAACCAATTTTTTCAGAATATTGTGCTATCTAGATATTCAAATTCTATTCTACTCTTTAATAATTCTGTGCACATTTTATTACCTAGCTTTTCCAAGCACATAAATGGTTTTCTCCAGAGAGTGTTTAAAACAAAAATCTCTTCCAGCATTGTGTGGCGAATTAGCATCCTGGGTAGGGGTCCACATGAGTGGAGGGGGCTCAAGGGCTGAGATTCCACCACACACGGCTGATGTTGGCTACATTACATAGTTGGCATCTGTCTCTAACTGCCCCGGCCGGTGCTCAGCTCTGGCCGCAGCTGTTAACCATTTAGATGCTGCCGTCAATTTTGCAATCGTTGGGGACTGATGGGTTACTATGGTAGCCGGGGCCTAATGAAGGTCTCCCATCTCTGCCATGTTGGTATTCCTATGAAGTCAAGCCACAGGTCCATAGGAGACCCATGATTTTCACTGTATACTGCAATAGTATAGTATTCCGGTATATCTAATATATAATTGCCTAGAATACTACTTCCTGCAATTTGTGCCAACTTCCGTGGCTTTGTCCGGAGCTAATGTCCGGAGCTAATGTCCGGAGCTAATGTCCGGAGCTAATGTCCGGAGATTAATTGCCTAGAATACTACTTCCTGCAATTTGTGCCAACTTCCGTGGCTTTGTCCGGAGCTAATGTCCGGAGCTAATGTCCGAAGCTAATGTGCGGAGATAATGTCCGGAGCTAATGTCCGGAGCTAATGTCCGGAGCTAATGTCCGGAGCTAATGTCCGGAGATAAGTGACGTCAACAGTGTCCAGTGTCTGATTGGTTGCCGCCTGCTGCGAGCGACCAATCAGAAACGTGCCGTACTGTGACACACTCCGCCCGCCATTTTGGTGTGATTTTTGAATTTTTACCTCACAGCAAGTTTCTACTTCGTGGAGGCGGGCCCAGTGACGTTGCTCTTCAAGCTCCTGCCGAATTTCGTCAAAAAAATGATAATACCATTTACCAAAACTATATATATTTAGTTGTGAAGTGGTTCAGTGACATTTTCACACCAATTTTGAACTTTTGTTTGGTGTTTTCTCCATATACTGCCTATTATTCACTGACTGTTATACTGAGAGACTGCCGTTTATTAACCTCTTCTTTGCCACATTGGGTATATTGCTCTATTATTTGCCACATAAGGACATTGTCCATTATTGCCCAGCAATTTCTCTGCAATATAAACTGCCTATTTATTAATATCTGCATTCCTGCAAAGAACTATTGCCTATTATTAACTGGCTATTTTCCTACTACCTGACACTGCCTCTTATTAACCTGTTGTTTGCCACCACCACGCTTAAAGCTGTTTAGCTTAGCCAACATGAGCTCTAATAGTAAGGATACTAATGACACAGAGCCCAAAGCTGCTGATGGCGCACGTAAGATTAGGTCTGATAGAAAGTATACTAATAATGCAGAGCAAAAAGACGCCGATGCCGCACGTAAGCGCAAACAGCGTGCTAACAAGAGTACAGAGGATAGATGCAAGCGTATGGACACTGTTAAGTATACTAATGACACAGAGTCCAAAGCTTATGATGGCGCACGTAAGATCAGGTCTGATATAAAGTATGGTAATGATGCAGAGCGAAAAGCCGCCGATGCCGGACGTAAGCGCAAACAGCGTGTTAACAAGAGTACAGAGGATAGATGCAAGTGCCTGGATACTGTTAAGTATACTAATGACACAGAGCCCAAAGCTGCTGATGGCGCACGTAAGATCAGGTCTGATATAAAGTATGGTAATGATGCAGAGCGAAAAGCCGTCGATGCCGCACGTAAGCGCAAACAGCGTGTTAACAAGAGTACAGAGGATAGATGCAAGCGCCTGGATACTGTTAAGTATACTAATGACACAGAGTCCAAAGCTGCTGATGGCGCACGTAAGATCAGGTCTGATATAAAGTATGGTAATGATGCAGAGCGAAAAGCCGCCGATGCCGCACGTAAGCGCAAACAGCGTGCTAACAAGAGTACAGAGGAGAGATGCAAGCGCCTGGACACTGTTAAGTATACTAATGACACAGAGTCCAAAGCTGCTGATGGCGCACGTAACATCAGGTCTGATAATAAGTATACCAATGACGCACAGCGAAAAGACACCGATGCCGCATGTAAGCGCAAACAGCATGCTAACAAGAGTACAGAGGATAGATGCAAGCGCCTGGACACTGTTAAGTATACTAATGACACAGAGCCCAAAGCTGCTGATGGCGCACGTAACATCAGGTCTGATAATAAGTATACCAATGACGCTGAGCGAAAAGCCGCCGATGCCACACGTAAGCACAAACAGCGTGCTAACGAGACTACAGAGGACAGACATAAGCGCCTGGACACTGTTAATGCTGCTTGCAATAAACGCATTACTAATGAGTCTTTTGAGGACAAAACTAATCGATTAAGTAATAAAGCTGCTGCTGCACGCTCTCAACGTTGCAAACATAATATTTCCACGTCCTCAGTCATAGATTCTGCCCACAATACAGCTTCTTTGTCTCCATTCATAGAATGTGTGCAGCTTGAAGCTCCTTTAACCGTTGGCAGCGCAAACACTGTCCTACTTACACTCCAAATGATAAACGCCGTCGCCTGCACACTGTTAAGTCTGCTTATAAGACATGCTTCACACCTGACTCTTCTAAGGCAACAAACAAACCATTACCAAATGCAGCTGGTGCACGCCGTGAATGGCGCAAAAAAACCGCTTGCACCTCCATATTAATAAACTCTGACCACGATACACCTTCCAACTCCTCAGTGATTGAATCTGTGGACAGTGAAGATCCTCTACCAGGTCCACGCTTTATATATGTTGGCTTACAGAAACATTCCAATGCTCCGTTATCACAACCTGTACCTCAACATCCTACAGGTTTTACTAATGATGACAGTACCATAGTAGAACACTCCTGTGGTCCTATGAACTATTTATGTGAACATTGTCAAGCATTACATTTTAATGCTGAGATACCAGCAGATAAAAATTTTACTCTGTGTTGTCACAAGAGTAAAGTGCATATACCTATACCCCAATATCCCGAGGTCTTTAAACGATTGCTGACAGGGGAGAGTGAGTTCAGTAAGAATCTCATGGAAAATATTCGTAGTATTAACAGCTCATTTGCTTTCGCCTCCATGGGTGCCAATATATCCCCTCCACCTGGACATAGCCCTTACTGTTTCCGTATACATGGACAAATATATCATCGTACTGGAACTCTACATCCCAGTGATGATCAAGTTCCAGCTTATGCCCAACTGTATATTTTGGATACCGCTACCGCGAATGAACAACGTTTAAACTGTGAACAAAATCAAAAATGTCATCCCACTTTGATGAGTATAATTGCTCTTCAGTTAGACAATGTGAATCCCTTTGTTGCTGCCTACAAAATGTTACGAGATGTGGAACATGAAGAACATCTTAAAGCTGAAGCTAATGGCACTCTCATGCCAAATATCATCATGGCCCTTAAACAAGATCGGAATCAAGACCCTCGCCGATATAATAATCCAACTGTCAATGAAGTTGCTGTCGTATTTGAAAATGACAATGGAGAGCCACCATTTAATCGTGATATTTTAATACATTTACAACCGGACCCCAAAAATCCTTTGGCGCCAAGAACACAACAGGTCAGCATTCTACACAGTAATTTAGATGCTTTACTCTATCCTTTATTTTTCCCTTACGGAGACCAGGGCTGGCATGATGGCCTCAAGCAACAAGGGCAAAGTCCACGCAGAGTTACACAACTGCAATATTACTGCTATGTGCTATCTGTCCGTAATCAGTTTAATCCACTCCTGAATGGTGGCAAACTCACTCAGCAGTACTTAGTGGATGCTTATGTGAAAATCGAGGCAAATCGCCTAAATTATATCCGTCAACACCAAAAGGATTTGAAAGTAGAGGATTATTGTGTACTCCAGGAACATCTCCAGAAAAAATCCATTGAGAAGGGCATCCCCATTGGAAAAACGGTCATTTTACCATCTTCGTTTGAAGGCAGTCCCAGGAATATGCAGCAGCGGTACCAGGATGCCATGGCTATTGTGACTAAATATGGTCATCCTGATCTATTCATCACCATGACCTGTAATCCGAAATGGAATGAGATTACTGAGAATTTGGAACCTTGGCAGCGTGTGGAACATAGACCTGATTTGGTGGCACGTGTTTTCAAAATAAAACTGGAAGCACTCTTAAAAGACATTAACAATGGATTATTTGGGAAAGTTTGCGCTATGGTTCATGTAATTGAATTTCAAAAACGTGGCCTTCCACACGCTCACATTTTGATTATTCTGGACAGCAACTCCAAATTAAGGACTGAGGAGAACATAGACAATACAGTGTGGGCTGAAATTCCCAATCCTACCCACTACCCTCAGCTCCATAAAATTGTTCTCCAACATATGATTCATGGTCCGTGTGGAGAACACAACCCAAATTCTCCCTGTATGGATCTGGGGAAGTGTACAAAAGGTTTCCCTAAAGATTTGCAACCAAGAACCATCATAGCTAAGGACGCCTATCCTACTTACCGCAGACACTTTGGCCCATCTTTTCAACACCATTCTAACATGATTGATAATTCGTGGGTGGTTCCATATAATCCGTTCCTGCTATTAAAATACAAGTGCCATATAAATGTCGAAGTTTGTGGTTCCATTCAGGCTGTGAAATATTTATTTAAATACGTCTACAAAGGACATGATAAAGCCAATCTTGAAATCTGCCAGACTAACATCCAACATGATGAAACACACCAATTCATGGATTCAAGATATGTCAGTGCACCAGAGGCAGCTTGGCGAATATTCTCATATCCAATGCATAAACAATCTCATAGCATCATTCGCCTTGCTGTACATCTACCGCATTCTCAGCCACTCTATTTTCATGAGGATGACTCTATTGGAAACATCAAACAAAAGCTCCATCAAAATTCTACACTTATGGCCTACTTCAAGCTTAATCAGAACGACCATCATGCTCATATTTATTTATACCGTGAAATTCCCGAAAACTATGTTTGGAAAGAAGGTTCTTGGGAAGTTAGAAAGCGAGCAGGTGGTTCTGTGATTGGACGAATGTATACTGTCAGTGTGAAAGACCAAGAACGCTACTATTTAAGATTGTTATTGTTACATGTCAAAGGTGCAACCAGTTTTGACAGCATAAAAACTGTACACGGAGTCACACATGAAACCTTCAAAGATGCGGCATTAGCTCTTGGCTTACTATTTGATGATAGTCTGTGGAGAAATACATTACTTGATGCCAGTATTCTCAACATGCCAGCAGAGCTACGTGACATGTTTGCCTACATTTGTATTTTTGGTCCTCCAGCTAAACCTCGGGACTTATGGGATGAATTTAAGGAACACTTTGTAGAAGACTACTGCCATGCATACCACTCCGACACTCTGGAGTGTGTCAATTGTGAAGGCTATGCTATGACAGATGTCCAACATGTTCTTTAAGCTCATGGCAAAACTTATATTGATTTTAATTTGCCACGTCCAGTCAAGAAACAACACCTCCTCCCACAGTATGATAAAGATTATGAGTTATCAGCAGCTGCTGAAATGAAAGCTACTCTAAATGAGGACCAACTTTTTGCTTTTGATGCTATCACTCAAGCTTTAGAAGACACTAATTCTACAGCAAAGTGTTTTTTCCTTGATGGTCCTGGTGGCAGCGGAAAAACGTACCTATATCATCTACTCCTACATCAGCTAAGAGGACAAGGAGACATTGTGTCACCTGCTGCCACTACTGGAATTGCCGCCAACTTGCTACAAGGTGGACGAACCATTCATTCTCTTTATGGGATTCCAATTCCTGTGAATGAAACATCTGTTTCCAGGATTAAGAATGATACCGATGCAACAAAAGATTTGCACAGCACTAAACTTTTTATTATTGATGAGTGCACAATGCTATCCAAATATGCATTGCATGTCATTGATAGAGTTTTACGTGATGTCATGACAACAAATGTAGCTCACAAAGAAAAAACACCGTTTGGAGGTAAAGTGATTGTTTTTGGAGGCGACTTTAGACAATGTCTTCCTGTCATCCCTCATGTGACAAGAACTGATGTTGTAGAGAGCTGTATAAAATATTCACAACACTGGCAACATTTTACTCGCCTGCCACTTATTAACAACATGCGCTCCATTGATCCTCACTACAGCAGTTGGTTGCTTCAACTGGGAAATGGTGAACTATCTAATGAACATAACCTTGGAGATGATGTAATTGAAATTCCTCCAGACATGGTATGTACTGGCTCTTTAATAATTGAAATTTTTGGAGATAATCTTTGTATTGATGTGAATGACACCGAAAGTATAAATACAGCTGCATCTCATGCAATTTTAAGTCCAAAAAATGAGGACGTTGAGAAAGTCAATTCCCAAGTCATGGATTTATTGATAGGTGACTATACTGAATATATCAGTGATGATTCCATCGATCCTGATGAAGCTGATGACCTCGATCAATACCCACTTGAGTTTTTGAATTCACTAACACCAACTGGTATGCCTTCACATCGGCTGAAACTTAAAATTGGCACCATTGTCATGTTATTACGTAATGTGAACACGAACAAAGGTCTCTGCAATGGTACGCGGCTCATTGTCACTGCCTTACATGCCAATATCATACTGGCTAAAGTAATTAGTGGGTCAGCAGCAGGAAATGTGGTATTCATTCCACGAATTGATTTGTGTCCATCAGAGACTGGATTACCTTTTAAATTAAGACGGAGACAATTTCCCATCAAGCCCGCATTTGCAATGACATAAATAAATCTCAAGGCCAGACCCTCCATCCAGTTGGCATTTATCTACCAGAACCTGCTTTTGCCCATGGTCAATTGTATGTTGCTTTTTCCAGGGTGAAGCAATGTTGCAATGTGAGGGTTAAAGTGGTTAATACACCACTTCAAGGACAATTATTGGCTGATAGTACTAAAGTCTTCACACGTAATATTGTGTACAAAAATATTTTAGTTTAAACTTACTTTTCTTTTTTTTCATTATTCAGTTTTTCTAATAACATAGACAGCAATAGGCAAATTCTATGTGTAGAGATAAGGAAAAAAAAAAAAAATTAGTGTAGCCATAGACATATAGATTTTAAGTACTTATGTAGGAAATACGTATATAACATACGTACTCATTAGCATATAGGGTTAATAACTCTATATCATATCTGCATAAATTTAGAAATATGATATATCAATACATATTTTTATAGGTAAGTAGAACACACATTAAGTACAAGATGTAAGATGTGTATCATTCAAATGCCTGTATTTGGTGATAGGAACCTGTATTTGAAGCTCCAGCAGTATAGCTGCTGAGAGATTTCATTTTGTTTTTAAAAAGGGTGAGGTTTTTGTGAACAGGTAAGAGACGGGTGGGATGGCTGTTCACACACATCTCTATCTTCAGGTGTGTTCTGTACATAGAAATAGATATATAGATAGGTACATTTTTAGATAGATAGGGAAAGAATAGAGATTTTGCTTTCACATCAACATTTTTCTGCTATTTGGAGAATTTATGGTGGAAAAAAGGCTATTTCTGCACTTCCTGCCTAAGGGCTGACCCACGCCACTCTTGCTGTAAGTTGCATGCAATGTATACGGAATTTGTACTTCACTTGCGGCAGGTGCGGCACATGTGGTTTCTGCTGTTTTCGCCACAAAATCTCCACTTACCAGTGTTTTTGTTGTGGCTGCATTTAATGCAATTGCCGAAGCCGCGTTTGCTGCATTTACTGCAAGTTAACTCCAAGCTTCATCTACATTGCATGGCCTCTGTACAAATCCCTAGTTAGACCGCACATGGAGTACTGTGTCCAGTTTTGGGCACCGGTGCTCAGGAAGGATATAATGGAACTAGAGAGAGTACAAAGGAGGGCAACAAAATTAATAAAGGGGATGGGAGAACTACAATACCCAGATAGATTAGCGAAATTAGGATTATTTAGTCTAGAAAAAAGACGACTGAGGGGCGATCTAATAACCATGTATAAGTATATAAGGGGACAATACAAATATCTCGCTGAGGATCTGTTTATACCAAGGAAGGTGACGGGCACAAGGGGGCATTCTTTGCGTCTGGAGGAGAGAAGGTTTTTCCACCAACATAGAAGAGGATTCTTTACTGTTAGGGCAGTGAGAATCTGGAATTGCTTGCCTGAGGAGGTGGTGATGGCGAACTCAGTCGAGGGGTTCAAGAGAGGCCTGGATGTCTTCCTGGAGCAGAACAATATTGTATCATACAATTATTAGGTTCTGTAGAAGGACGTAGATCTGGGGATTTATTATAATGGAATATAGGCTGAACTGGATGGACAAATGTCTTTTTTCGGCCTTACTAACTATGTTACTATGTTACTTGCTGAAAGTGTGTTGTAGGTCAGTTCTTTGGTGCCAAGTGTGGAAGTTGTATTGTTTTTAACATTACTTCTGCAAATATCAGAAACATGCAGATGTGAAAGAGGTCTGAGTATTAAGAAATAGGAATCAGTTAGTTAGGACCCATCAGTTCAAAGGCTACCGTGATGTGGTTGATGGGCATGCTTATATTAGCCCATCAGTGTACTATGAACGTTGATTTCTTAAATTTTACACTTCTGTAAAAATAAACACAAAAAATTTGGGTACACAAAAAGGCTTTTATTTCTGTTGTACCTATTAGAATTATTTAAAATGAAGGCTTAGCTAAGCCCAAGAGATGATTAAAAACGTTTCATACCAACCCATCAGATGTAAAATTACTGTGAAAATACCTGATGGGCACACAAGTATGCGCCAGTATGGGTACTAAGAGCCTTTCCACATAATAATGAAATATTTTAAAATGTCATAGAACATACCAATATACATAGTTATTGATACATATTATTTATTATTTACATTATTGTTCTTAAGCAAAGAACCGTTGTTGTGGCATTTGCCACAACACGCAAAGTTGTCGTCTGATGTCTTTCATCCCTCCCCTCATAAGCATGTTCATGGATCCTGTGTAACTGTACCTTAAATAACAAGAATTGTCAAGAGCTGGTGAGTGCAGCCATTTTTTGTTCTTTCTTACTATTATTTATTAATTGTATTATTCTTACATTTGAATAAATAAAGTATATATGGATTCTAGACTCCCGATTCTTTAGAATCGGGCTGCCATCTAGTATAGTATAAGCGCCTAACAGCTCAAGTTCCCTAAAGGGACTAAGCAATGTAAAAAAGTAAAAATAAAAGAATATATAAAAATGTAAATCATACCCCATTTCCCCATTGAAAATAAAGAAAAACAATTTAAAAAAATGAAGATATTTGCTATTGCTGTGTCCGCAAAAGTCCAATCAATCAAAATATAGAATTAATTTACCCTCACGGTAAACACCGTAGGGAAAAACCAAAAAGCCAAAATTGCATTTGTGTTCACTTCACCTCCTTAAAAAAATGGAGTAAAAAGCGATCAAAATGTTGCTTGAACCCAAATTGGTATCAATAAAAATATCACATCACCACACATAAAACAAGTTCTTAAACAGCTCCATCAACAAAAACATAAAAATGTTACTGGTCTATGAAAATGGTAACACAAAGCAAAATATTTTTTTACAAAATTCTGAATTGTTTTTTAGCATAAAAAAATCAGCGTAAATTCGGTATAGCCATAAAAACACTGAATCACACTCACCTGGACAATTAAGTTTTGAGGTCATTTTTAAATGAATGCCTTAAAAGCAAAACCCAAAAAAACAATGGGGGAATTGCATTTTTTTCACCTTTATATCCCCACTTGGAATTTCTTTACCATCTTTTCAATACATTATATGTCAAAATAAATGATGTATTTGAAAATTACAATTTTTCCTGCAAAAAACAAGCCTTCAATCGTCCATCAACGGAAATATAAACATTTATTGATTTTGGAAGAAGGTGAGAAAAGAAACAAAAAAAGAGTCCCTGATCCTTAGAGGGTTAACATATAGCAACATTTTAGACATTGTATGCTTGTTTCCTTAACTATACCGTACATTTCCGTAAACTAGGAAAAATTTTAATTCTATCGGTCAATTTTTCATTGAATTTATAATTTAGTCAATGACTATGTGCCTTATGGCTACATTCCGACAATCAGTTTTTGGTGAGTTTTTTAAGCTGTGTTTTTTCGAAAAAAAATGCAAATAACCTATTTTACTTAATGGGTGCAGAAAAACTGCAGCATCAAAAAATCATCAGAGCTCAATGTGGGAACGTAGCCTAATACCGGCCATGCATTTGCACACATCTGAGCTTCCTATTATCTTATTTTGCTACATTTTTTATTGGTTTCTGTATATGCTCAGGACTAATTTTTTTGTGATATTGTAGTAAATAACGTAAATTGTTCTGAAAATTTTACATAACAAAAAGACTAAATAAAAAGTTACTTTCGAGATAAGAAAATAATGTATTTAGTGAGAAGGAACGTTATATAATTCACGCCAAATTATCCATAAAAGCCACATTGTCATCACATCATGTTTCTATGGACATCAAGTGTTTGTGTTCTCCATCCCTGCCGTGAGTAACTTGGCATTTTCTTACACAAGTAATGGCTTTGCTGTGTATTTTGCTTATTACAGGGTATGAAATCACGATGAACGCTGGGCGTCTATCTGGCATTCTTTGTTTTCACGCGGCTTCTCAAATAACTTTTCATAAGCAATTGCAATTTTAGATTGTTAAACCTGCGTGCAATTCAGCGATGATGAGTTGTAATTCCATACAGTGTCAACAAACAGTAACAACAATAAAGATAAAAATAAAATTAAAAAGCTGTGTTACATGACATGTTCCACTGGGGAAGCATTGCATACGGGATGTGAGTGTGGAAAAAATACCTTTAGGCAATGTCACTGCAAATGGTAATAAGAGTCTCAGTAGTTGTAATGTTACCAGGTAATCTGATGACCGGAGGCAGAGCCATGTAATAATGTCATTCTCTCTCTTTGCCGTTAATTGCAGTGCTCATGCTGTCTCTGTGTTATTATATTCAGGCTGCCTGTGAGATCTGCATCGACCCTGGACAATGCAGATAAGACATTACAAATTATCTGTTTAGGGTTTCTTATGTCAGGAAATGATCGGCAGAACGATCGTTCATGCAAAACTACGTTCCAGTTCATTGCCCAGGAATCAAACGGTCAATGAAAAAACACTTGTCTGCTGTTCATCACAACTTTATTGCGGGCATAAAAGTTATTGTTAGTAGCACAGCTTTCACAAACCTAACCCCACTCCAGCGCCGAACTTCTCTGACAAGCGCTGGGTCTTCTTAACAGGACCTGGCGGAGATGAGAGCCAGAGACTGACCACTGTACTAACTAATTAGGAGTAGAGACGGGCGGATAATTGTATGTCCAGGTCTGGTGGGTTCGGCCGAACAGTTACAAAAAGTTTGGGTTCGGATTCGGGTACCCAAATCCGAACCTGGACCCCAGTCACTTGAATGAGGGGCCCGAACATCCAGTGTTTGTCACACTCCCTGGTGAAGTCCATGTTCGGTGTTCGTGTCCGAACAGTAGGTGCTCGGTACGGACACCGACCTTTACTGTTTGGGTTCACCCATCTCTATTTAGGAAGTCTCACTGTCTGGGCAATCAGAGAAGACAGAAGTGAACCTATTAAAAGGGACAATTTTTTTTACTTGAAGGGGTTGTCCGCAACTTTGGCAACCCTTTCTCAACCCCTGTTTCCCAAAAATAACATAATGACTGCTATACTCCCCTCCGGTGCCAGCACCGTTCCAGCGGTGCAGGCAGTTGATGTCTTGGAGCTCACTTGACATTAATCAGTCAATCAGCAGCCGCTTCACTCTTCCGTCTTTTTGACATAGCTATCTTCCGGAGTAGGTCAGAGCTGGAGCTGCTCTCTCACTTCCTCTGGGTGTTTGATTTGTCCGAATGAAGGGAGAGTGAAGATGCCGCTGATTGGCTGCAGGGCTCACATAGCACAGCAATGTCATGCAAGCCCCAGGAGAGCAAGTGCCTACACTGCTGGAATGATGCCAGAGCCAAATGCGAGTACAGTTATTATTATTTTGCTTGGGGGAAAATGATTTATAGCAAAAATGCATGCATTTAAGGAAAAATGTTCCATAAATGTGGACAAACCCTTTGATGTACAGGTTTTGCAAACAATCAGTGGTTCCTCACCCTGTTTATATTCTCTAGCTTTGTGCCCTGTGCCAACTATTGTCATTGTTGCTTCCAATCACTATTCAATACTTTGACCAACTTTTTTCCTGATTAATCCTTGGATGCCATCTGTACTTTGATCCTTGGACTGTATTACAACTTTCTGTCTTTTTATTCTGCCTGACCATCTGGACCCTGAGTTGGCTAACCCTGATTACTTATTTGGTTCAGATTTTATATCTGTTGTTAATTTTCTGATTCTAATCCTAACTTGTTAAGTTATGTCCACAGCTACTTATGGGGACTCCGGAGATGGAATCTATGGGCTCCTGCAGAAAAAGCCAGATCCCCGTTTACGGGGTTTAAGGGTTAAAAGCTGAGTATCTCTCAGATCTTTCAAAGCAGAGCATATAGTGCAAAGTTTGACCATGGATCCCAGCTTTGACTAGTTGTGAGTCAGATTGTTACAACGTCACCTAACATGAACAGGTAATATGCTGATTAACAATAAGGTACAATGTATGAGAAGAAGGGGAGCAAATGAACATCTTTATGAACATCTATCCCTGTCATCGACTTCTTATATCAAGGATACTACAAGCTATTTACCTGCAGGTGTAAAATGAACTTTATATATTGCTGACATTTTCTAGTAAAAAAAAAAAGTAGGTCATAAGTGAGTGGGAAAAAAATAACACAAATATGGTTTGGGAAGGAAGAGTTAACAAATAATTTGACATTTTCTGTCTACACTGTATTGATGCACTGCTGAGCCGGCTGTCAGTCAGTGCCAAATCATTATTGCCCTCTACTACTCTTTGGTCAGACCTCACCTGGAATACTGTGTCCAGTTTTGGGCACCACATTTTAAAAAATACATCAACAAACTGGAGCAAGTTCAGAGAAGAGGGACCAGAATGGTGACCGGTCTGCAAATCATATCCTATGAGGAACGGTTACAGGATTTGGGAATATTTAGCTTCCAAAAAAGAAGACTGAGAGGAGACTTAATAGCTGTCTACAAATATCTCAAGGGCTGTCACATTGTAGAAGGATCATCTTTATTCTCATTTGCACAAGGACAGACTAGAATCAATGGGATGAAACTGAATGGGAGGAGACACAGATTAGATATTAGAAAAAACGTTTTGACAATTATGGTGATTAATGAGTGGCACGGGCGGCCACAAGAGGTGGTGAGTTCTTCAATGGAAGTCTTCAAACAGAGGCTGGACAGACATCGGTGTGGGAGGATTTAGTGAATCCTGCTATGGGCAGGGGGTTGGACCAGATGACCCAGGAGGTCCCTTCCAACTCTAACATTCTATGATTCTAGGTTTACAGCTGCCACTCACTGTATACTGAGTGCTGACTGAAGCCGCCGATCTATGACTAAAAGCCAGAGGGTGCCAGGAGGAATTAAGTTAATTTCCTCCCAGTAGCCAGGCATTCAGTGTGGTGGTTGCATGGCTTCAGAACGCTATTAATCTGCAGATTAACCCCATATCTGCCAGTTATTAGTTTTGGGAACATGCCAAATTCCCTTTAATATGGGCAGCACGATGGCTCAGTAAATACAATTAGGTCCATATATATTTGGACAGAGACAACATTTTTCTAATTTTGGTTATAGACATTACCACAATTAATTTAAAAAAAAACAATTCAGATGCAGTTGAAGGTCAGACTTTCAGCTTTCATTTGAGGGTATCCACATTAAAATTGGATGAAGGGTTTAGGAGTTTCAGCTCCTTAACATGTGCCACCCTGTTTTTAAAGGGACCAAAAGTAATTGGACAATAGACTCCAAGGCTATTTCATGGACTGGTGTGGGCAATCCCTTTGTTATGTCATTCTCAATTAAGCAAATAAAAGGCCTGGAGTTGATTTAAGGTGTGGTGCTTGCATTTGGAAGGTTTTGCTGTGAAGTAAACATGCAGTCAAATGAGCTCTCCATGCAGGTGAAACAAGCCATCCTTAAGCTGCGAAAACAGAAAAAAACCCATCCGAGAAATTACTACAATATTAGGAGTGGCAAAATCTACAGTTTGGTACATCCTGAGAAAGAAAGAAAGGACTGGTGAACTCATCAATGCAAAAAGACCTGGGCGCCCACGGAAGACAACAGTGGCGGATGATCACAGAATAATCTCCATGGTGAAGAAAAACCCCTTCACAGCAGCCAACCAAGTGAACAACACTCTCCAGGAGGTCGGTGTATCAATATCCAAATCTACCATAAAGAGAAGACTGCATGAAGGTAAATACAGAGGTTAACTGCACGGTGCAAGCCACTCATAAGCATCAAGACTAAAAAGGCTAGACTGGACTTTGCTAAAAAACATCTAAAAAAAGCCAGCACAGTTTTGGAAGAACATTCTTTGGACAGATGAAACCAAGATCAACCTCTACCAGAATGATGGAAAGAGAAAAGTATGGTGAAGGCGTGGTACAGCTCATGATCCAAAGCATAGCACATCATCTGTAAAACACGGCGGAGGCAGTGTGATGGCTTGGGCATGCATGGCTGCCGGTGGCACTGGGTCACTAGTGATTATTGATGATGTGACACAGGACAGAAGCAGCCGAATGAATTCTGAGGTATTCAGAGACATACTGTGTGCTCAGATCCAGCCAAATGCAGCCAAACTGATTGGTCGTTGTATACTGCCCCTATTGGACAAACAATCAGTAGATTTGGTTTCCAGTACCATCTCTATGCTGACGACACCCAATTATACACTTCTGCTCCCGATATCACACCGACCTTTTTAGAAAACACCAGTGATTGTCTTACCGCTGTCTCTAACATCATGTCCTCCCTCTATCTGAAACTAAACCTGTCAAAAACTGAACTCCTCGTGTTCTCTCCCTCTACTAACCTACCTTTGCCTGACATTGCCATCTCCGTGTGCGGTTCCACCATTACTCCAAAGCAACATGCCCGCTGCCTTGGGGTCATCCTTGATTCTGACCTTTCATTCACCCCCTACATCCGATCACTGGCTCGCTCTTCTTACCTGCATCTCAAAAACATTTCTAGAATTCGCCCTTTTCTTAATTTCGACTCTGCAAAAACTCTGACTGTTTCACTTATTCATTCTCGTCTGGACTATTGTAACTCTCTACTAATCGGTCTCCCTCTTGCAAAACTCTCCCCGCTCCAATCTGTCCTGAATGCTGCAGCCAGGATCATATTCCTCACCAACCGTTACACCGATGCCTCTACCCTGTGCCAGTCATTACACTGGCTACCCATCCACTCCAGAATCCAGTACAAAACTACTACCCTCATCCACAAAGCACTCCATGGCTCAGCACCACCCTACATCTCCTCCCTGGTATCAGTCTACCACCCTACCCGTGCCCTCCGCTCCGCTAATGACCTCAGGTTAGCATCCTCAATAATCAGAACCTCCCACTCCCGTCTCCAAGACTTTACACGTGCTGCGCCGATTCTTTGGAATGCACTACCTAGGTTAATACGATTAATCCCCAATCCCCACAGTTTTAAGCGTGCCCTAAAAACTCATTTGTTCAGACTGGCCTACCGCCTCAATGCATTAACCTAACGATCCCTGTGTGGCCTATTTATAATAAAAAAAAAAAAAAAAAAAAAAAAAAAAGGTTCCTCGCATCATGTTCTCATACACTTTATGCAGTATTAGCCCTCTGTGTCTGTACTGCTACATACTTAGGCAGGTAACTGGTTCATGCAGCTTTACATGAACACCTGAGCCTTACACTATAGCTGGCCCGAATAACTAAAGCAATTGTTACCATCCACCTCTCGTGTCTCCCCTTTTCCCCATAGTTTGTAAGCTTGCGAGCAGGGCCCTCACTCCTCCTGGTATCTGTTTTGAACTGTATTTCTGTTATGCTGTAATGTTTATTGTCTGTACAAGTCCCCTCTATAATTTGTAAAGCGCTGCGGAATATGTTGGCGCTATATAAATAAAATTATTATTATTATTATTATTATTATTATTATTATTATTGGTCGTCGTTTCATACTACAGATGGACAATGACCCAAATCATAAAGCCAAAGCAACCCAGGAGTTTATTAAAGCAAAGAAGTGGAATATTCTTGAATGGCCAAGTCAGTCACCTGATCACAACCCAATTGAGCATGCATTTCACTTGTTAAAGACTAAACTTCAGACAGAAAGGCCCACAAATAAACAGCAACTGAAAACCACTGTAGTGAAGGCCTGGCAGAGCATCAAAAAGGAGGAAGCACAGCATCTGGTGATGTCCATGAGTTCAAAACTTCAGGCAGTCATTGCCAACAAAGGGTTTTCAACCAAGTACTAAAAATGAACATTTTATTTAAAATTATTGAATCTGTCCAATTACTTTTGGTCCCTTTAAAAACCAGGTGGCACATGTTAAGGAGCTGAAACTCCTAAAACCTTCATCCAATTTTAATGTGGATACCCTCAAATGAAAGCTGAAAGTCTGAACTTCAACTGCATCTGAATTGTTTTGTTTAAAATTCATTGTGGTAATGTCTATAACCAAAATTAGAAAAATGTTGTCTCTGTCCAAATATATATGGACCTAACTGTAGCAGCCTTGCAGCACTGGAAAGGTGGACAACATCTGCAAGGAGTTTGTATGTTCTCCCCGTGTTTGCGTGGGTTTCCTCCGGGTTCTCCGGTTTCCTCCCACATTCCAAAGACATACTGATAGGGAATTTAGATTGTGAGCCCCATCGGGGACAGCGATGATAATGTGTGCAAAACTGTAAAGCTCTGCTGTGCGGAATCTGTTAGCGCTATATAAAAAAATTAAAAAAATAAACATTATTATTATTTATTATTATTTAAGAATTGGTAACATTTTTTGAGCCATACAGAATGTAAGCATTTCTATGATAATTTCTTGTGTGCAAAAATAAAATCGAACTTTGAAATTGTTTTAAAAGGAAGTTATTTCTCCCATGTAGATGAAAACTGGGTCTGGGGCATCATCATTTTTGGTGCACGCAAAGAAATCCATTCTGACACTAAATACTAGACTAAGATGTTCATAGCATGGGAACAGACCATGTGGCGGCTATTGGGCCTTGGAGAGAGTGGACCTATGCATGGATTGTCCACCCCCTTTATTATTGGGACAAAAACCAGAATTACAGTCACCATCGTTAATCAATTTAAAAATAACTAACTGAAGCAAGTGTCATCTGAAGTGCATAGAAGGAGAAAAAGATACAAGCTCTGTCCTAGCTAACAAAACCTGGCATAATCGGGGGCAATTAATCTTTACTATGTAGCCCCTTTCCTAAGTAAGCCCTTAACATTAGACATAGCATTAATTCTCTAAAATAACCAAAAAGAAAGGAGTAATATAAGAATGACAGCACCATTCCTACAATATGAACATTTCTACCCCAGATTCTATCAGATGTTGCATGAAGCATATGGCAAACATCAATTAGATTCTTGTTACATTTACATCTGTGATGAATGTTTAACATCTTGCTGGTAACAAAAAAAAAGCAATTTCTATTCTAGCATTCTAAGGGTTAAAGGTAAACACCAGGGGCACCTGCGCTTCTGGTATCTCTACCATGTATTTCACCTTCCTGCAGAAGGAAGGTGAAATCTGGAATTCTGCATGTTGAAGTGCTGCTAATTAATCTTCATGGGCCTTAATTAGCTAAGGCTCATTATTTATCATCTGGAGTTGTCAGAATGTGAGCTACCGAGTCTAAAGGAATAATGATCACAAATTCTGATGTAGCAAGATGTATGATGCAGGTACAACATAGTTTTGTTATTGGTGTATTTTAATTTCTGTATTAAAGAAAATATATCAGAACGATCAATCCCCACAAGCCGCATATATGGGCATGCAGATCTCTGAAATGTAAATTCATTGACATTTTTATATCTTTTATCTGTTGCTGCATTTCTGAATAATTAACCTTTTCATTCAAATGAGGCATTAAGTGGTTTGGGAGTGGCAGACACACTTAAACATGACCTGTCACTTGTTAAAATTGAGTTAAACCCTTTTTTAAAATAAATACCTAAGTTCCCTCAATTCTGCCACTTGCTTCCATTGTGTGCTACATTGTTCCACTGTGAAGATAGTCAAATTTATTGGTTTTGCAGAGCAGTATGTGAAATCTCTGCTTATAGTTCAATTGGGCGTTTCTTCAGAGTCCTATCTAAGAACGTAACCTCTCTTTCCTTCCTCCCAGATGCTGCCAATCTCATCTTGGCAGCATGTGAAAATTCAAAACTGTTGTATTAACTCCTTTGCTGTAATTAGCAGCATCTGGGAAGGAGGGTTGAAAGTGCATGCCCCCAGAGAAGGCTCTGGCGAAACACCCAGTTGCACTTCAAGCAGAGATTTCACACATTGTGCTCCAAAAGCAACAAATGTGATTACCTTTGCAATGGGGTGATGCAATGCAAAACAGAAAAAAGCAGCAGGATCAGGGGAGCTCATCAAATTTTACAAGATATGTAACTCCATTTGTTTGAGCAAGTGACAAGTCTTCTATAAGGAGCCTCTGCCTACAGATGTTGCTTTCCTGCACATAACCAGCTTCTGTAGCATTATTGATAGCTCACTGTCTGATTTCTTTGTCCGGCACCCGACATTCTACAAGCAGTGCACTATCAATAAAGCTAAAAATGCTGGTACAGGGTGGGGAAACAACCTGAGGAGCCAGTGTCTCCTTAAGTTCTCATTTGCATATGAATTAAAACACTAATTATTTCAGAATACAGCAACAGATAGAAGATGTAAAAGTGTTGATGAATTTACATTTCAAGGAACAGCATGCCCATATATGTAGTTTGTGGGGGATTGGGTGGAGTTGATCTTATTGAGACATTTAAACTAAATATTAAATAAATATATTACATAGCAGTGCAGGGAAAGCATATTTGTAATATATAAGAGATCCATGATTTAAGGTCTCCTAAAGATATTTTATGTATGTTGTAACTGGCCGAGCATTTACTATTCATGATCAGTCTAATATTGAAAGTTGAATTGACACATTCAGTACGAGAATTGCAGGATTAGTCTGTGAGCACAAGGCTCATTAGTTCGAAATGATGACCATTACATTGTTTTTGTGATGACCACCCATCGATAGAGGATGAGTTAGTGACTAGGTTTTCTATATGAGAACATTAGAAAATTGTAGTTAAATATCTCACTCTTTTATTATGCCTTCTATGTTACCTGAGACAGGTTTTATATGGACATTTCTCTAAAGTCAATGGGTAATGGCTAATGCTTCATTTCCCACATGGTGGTACTGTAGTGGATTAAACATATGTTTCCGGATATCACTAGAGTTTACAATTGATTACTATTCCCCTGTTGTCCTTCCAGGAAAAATATAAGTAACAACCAAGTCAGAATCATCTAAATCCCAGATAATGTGGCACTTGATAGTGTCAAACTGTTTAGAGATACAACCTACTGACAAGGATAATAATTCACACCATTATTAAAGGGGTTCTGCGGGCGTATGATATTGATGAGTTATCCATAGCATAGGTCATGAATATCAGATCGGGGTATGTGAACTTTTGATCAGGGTCATTTGGATGTTTTGGGCTGTCATTATGATTTAAAAAGAGAAAACACAGTAGCTTGACATTAAATGGCCTCACCAAACCACTCAAAAGTTTACATACCCTGCCAGAATTTTTGCTTTGCTGGCCTTTTTTTTCAGAGAATAGGAAGGATAACACCAAAACTTTTTCTCCACTCATAGTTAGTGGTTGGGTAAAGCCATGTACATACAGAATAATGGACCCCGTGCATTGCTCCATACAGAATCATGGGCCCTATATAATGCTCTATACTGAATAATGAGCCCCAATGCATCATATAATATTCCATACAGAATAATGGGCCCCATATAATGCTACAAAAAGAATGGTCCCCATATAGTTACCCATACAGAATGGACCCCATAATTTTCTCCATACAGAATGGGCCCCATAAATACTCCATACAGAATGGGCCCCATATAGTGCTCCATACCGAATGGGCCCCATATAATGGTCCATACAGAATAGGCCTCATATAATGTTCCATACAGAATGGGCCCCATATAATACCCCATAGAAAAAAATCAAATACTTACCTCTCCCTCTTCCCTCAGCATCTTCTGACTCCCACGCCCTCTGCCCTGAGACGTCAGTGAGTCACAAGACACGGAAGAGACCGGAGCTACGGAGCAACAGGGAGAGGTAAGTATTTCAAACAGTGTAAAGCACGGGGGGACCGGCCCCCCTGACTCATGGATTCTACGGCGTGTCGGTGTCCCCGATGGCGAGTTGACTGCAAGGGTTCCCCTTTCACCTCTGGGCACCAGTGCAGCTGCAGCGGCTGCACCCGTGGTATGTCCATCCCTGGAGTGATAACTCGTACTATAAGTTTCAATATTACAAACTTTCTAAGATAGGTTTGGTGGCCCTTTAAGTAATATACCCTATACCCTTGGAAAAAAGATGGTGCCAATTTAATATTGAGGTAACATTTTGCAAACTATAGCTACAACACTTCCCAGTATGCTCTTCCCCACCCGATGTGCAACCTTTGTTCAGCTTTAGACACACCTGTAACAAATACAAGTTACAGGCACATAACCAGTAACAGCAAACAACTGAAGGTCTCATTCAACTTGCAGTCCTTTCTCTGTTCCCTTGTATTTATTGCTTCTCTTCTTGACCGCGTATGGCCAATAAAGGATCCTTTCCGTAAAGCATCCCCCACCCCCAACTACCTTGCCCCTCTTAACCCCTCCATCTATTACCCAGGAAAACACACCACCACGTTAATTTCTTTTTGGATAATTTGGCCACAGCGGCCATTTTATTAACAAACAAATACATAAATAACAACATGTAAACAGTAAATATATAAAACCTCGAGGGGGGGGCTCTTGGAGCTAAAAAATCTGGCTCATAATAGGCAGAGAGCCTACCCAAAATTTTTACAAAAAACACGTATTTACCCTCAGCCGTAACCACCAGCTCGAGGGCACCATGTAACCCATTTCGGGCAAACCAACCACAAAGCTCCCGAGGTAAACACCCCGTCCAGAGCCCGTACCAAAAGCCAGATCAACCCTATCAGCATCATCACCAACTCCAAGAACCCCACCCCCCGCCAACGCCACTGTGACAATAATACAGAATGCTTGCCTTCAATAAATCAACAGAAAAGAAATATAATTCAAAAGACCCCTTTTTTTTTTTTTTTTTTTTTTTTACCTTAAGAATTGACGAACTCGCCGATCTTGCCTAAAGCTACGTTGCCTCATAGAACCGCTAAAACAGGGAGGGTGGGAGGGACTCACTTCGCCCGTCTAAGGTAACTGATCTCCCCTTTTCCCGCACTTTCCCAAGCCCCCACCTCCCTTTTTGCATAAATCCCCACCCCAAATCCTACTCTTCCAATCCCCGGGCTCCTTTACTCAATAACACCTTTATTTTTTAAAAGAAAACCTACTGCACTGCTCCCATGGCAACGCAGTCATGTGGGGGCCTCCTTTTAGCTGCGCCCCATACAGCCCCCCCTCTTGACCGCGTATGGCCAATAAAGGATCCTTTCCGTAAAGCATCCCCCACCCCCAACTACCTTGCCCCTCTTAACCCCTCCATCTATTACCCAGGAAAACACACCACCACGTTAATTTCTTTTTGGATAATTTGGCCACAGCGGCCATTTTATTAACAAACAAATACATAAATAACAACATGTAAACAGTAAATATATAAAACCTCGAGGGGGGGCTCTTGGAGCTAAAAAATCTGGCTCATAATAGGCAGAGAGCCTACCCAAAATTTTTACAAAAAACACGTATTTACCCTCAGCCGTAACCACCAGCTCGAGGGCACCATGTAACCCATTTCGGGCAAACCAACCACAAAGCTCCCGAGGTAAACACCCCGTCCAGAGCCCGTACCAAAAGCCAGATCAACCCTATCAGCATCATCACCAACTCCAAGAACCCCACCCCCCGCCACACACGAACAGCCCTGACCACCTCAGGCTCGTGAGTGCCCCACCACCGCCAAAGCTCTTTCAACTCCTTCCTGTAGACCGAGCGCCCATAAATCCATCCCGATCTCGTTAAGATGCACTCCATCATCCCTCCAAAAATTACCGACCCCGGCCTCCAGCTCGAAATGCCTCACGGCAATACCCCCATTCCGGGACACAAAACTCGCCACCATCCTGTTCAATTTTACCCTGGCTCTGTTAATCCCTTTATGGGAACGGGCCTCCCGCCACGTCTTCCGCGGCACAATGTCTGACCACACAGTCAGCATACCGGGAAAAGATACCCACAGCCTCAACAAGTCATAACGGATATCCCGAATGAGTTCCCTCACGGGTTTTGCCCCCAAATCATTACCCCCCAAGTGAACCACTAAAATATCCGGAGGGCGATCCAGACGGGCGGCGCGGGAGAATTCCGGCAAAAAACTACGCCACGACATACCACGAGTCCCCATCCAACGGATGATCACTGCCTCTCGGCCGAAACCCAGTTGCCTACCATTCGCGCGCGCATCGGCCCGGAGGGCGCCCCAATAAACGAAAGAGTGTCCGACAATCCACGCCAAAAGAGGGGTACGACCTGAAAAACACAACCATAATTAACAATCCGCAAAGACGTCCCTCTTCACCCCGCATTGTTGATTTAATGCCGCACATAAGACAGGTAACGATTAGAACTCCATCTGCCTATTTTCTTGATCACCTCCGGCCCAAGGCCCAAACCATCGGCCTCAGATGCGGCCCCAATCCTAAAAGAATGCGAGCCGAAATTTTCCGGGTTAACACCCAGCAAACCCAAGCCCTTCTTCAAAATGGCTACAAACTGGAAACGTGACAAGAAATCCCCCTCTTGGTGTTGCAACAGAGGGCCTGACCTGACTGATGACAAATTCCAATATGCCTCTAAGCAGCGTTGCGGACACATCCCGCTACCCGCCACCCTTCCTAGCACTACTTTCTTTCCCCTACCTAGCTGATCCGTCTTTGAACGCCTTATCCAAAAGGCAACTCCCCCTTCCCAAAAAACCACATCTTCCGCCAAAAGACCACCTGACCTGTCCTTGCTCGGGGAAACCAATTCACCCAGACGCAAAGCACCAAAAAACGCTAGAGAAAAGGCCAATTGAAACAGTACCACCTCAAACTGAGATGAACAAATTACGCCCAAGGCCTCCCCTAACCGCTGCAACAACCCAAAAGAAATGGGCCTGCGCTTATCAAAAGTCGAATTACCCTTACGAAAACCTTTCAACGCCTGCCGTATAACAAAGTCCTTTGTGACGTCCCTCAATCCTTGCAACTGAAAACCAAAAGCCAAACCTGCTATAAACTTGTTTAACCTAGACACGGACCAACCCCACTCCACGACCTTACCTACCAGTGCCAATAACGCCATTGCCCTGTCGCTATCTGACTCAGCCGAGCCGCATTGAAACAACCAACTTTCCCACATGGCCCATGACGCCGCATAATCTGACCATGTCCTGTTTGACACCGAGGCTTGGATCAATCGGCCTCCCCTTCCGTAACCACCTGCCACAGATGCAAAGGACATGCTGCTCCTGCCGCCTCCGAATCTGGAGCCAAATCCCGGAATCGGTCCCACTGCAAACGAGACAAAGCATCAGCTATATTGTTCTGAACTCCTGGCACGTGCACCGCCGTAATCCATGCATTCAACTCCAAGCATCTCAGTACCAACTCCCTGACCAACCTAATTACTGGAGGGGAAGAAGAAGATAAGCTGTTAATCACAGCCACCACGCTCGAGTTATCGCAATGGAAACGTACTCGCCGATCACGAAAGCTGTCACCCCAAACAAACACTGACACCACAATCGGGAACAACTCCAACAATGCCAAATTCTTGGTGAGCCCCTTCTTTCGCCAATCCTCTGGCCACACCCCGACGCTCCATTTTCCTCCACAGTAGGCCCCATAACCAACTCCACCTGCTGCGTCTGTGTAGATCTCGCAATCAAAAGCATTCAGATCCTCCTGCTGAATAAGCGACCTGCCATTATAGCCTTCCAAAAAACATTGCCAAACAAGAAGGTCCTCCTTATGCTCTCTACCCAAACGAATAAAATGATGAGCCGACCGAACTCCAGCCGTCGCCCTGGACAATCTGCGGCAAAATATCCTGCCCATTGGCATAATACGACAAGCAAAATTCAGGCGGCCCAGCAGCGACTGCAACTCCTTCAATGAAGTCTTCCGCAATTTTCCAATCCGACTCACCTCTCGCTTAAGCAACTCCAACTTATCATCAGGCAACCTACACTCCATTTTCTCAGAATCAATGAGAATCCCTAAGAAACTCAAGACCGTGCAGGGGCCCTCCGTTTTTCCCTGTGCCAAAGGAACACCAAACTGTCCGGCCACCCATTCCATGGTCCCAAGTAAATGACAGCACACTGCTGAATCCGGTGGACCAACAAACAAAAAATCATCCAAATAGTGAATGACAGAAGGAACGGCCAATACATCTCTCACTACCCACTCTAAAAAGGTACTGAAAGTCTCAAACAATGCACAGGAAATAGAACATCCCATAGGCAAACACCTATCCAAGTAAAAACCACCCTCCCACCAACAACCTAACAAAGGAATGCTCTGCGGGTGCACCGGCAAGAGCCTAAATGCCGACTCGATGTCCGTTTTTGCCAGCAATGCTCCAGGCCCGTACATTCGCACCCACCGAACAGCCGCATCAAACGATGTGTAAACAACGGAGCACAACTCCTCCGCAATCCCGTCATTAACCGAGGATCCTTTGGGATATGAAAGATGCTGAATTAGCCGGAACTTGTTCGGCTCCTTCTTGGGCACCACCCCAAGCGGGGAAACAATTACACCCGCCATGGGCAACGAACTAAAAGGCCCCGCCATTCTTCCCAGCTCAACCTCTTTTGCCAATTTAGCCAAAACCACCTCCGCATGCAAGCCAGCTGATCTCAAATTTTTTGTAGAAAAAGGAACAACATGCATCGGGTGAGGGATCTTAAACCCCTCAAGAAAACCGTCCCTAATAACCTCCGCCTTTTTAACATCCGGGTATCTACTTAGATAGGGGGCCATCTTTTGAACCCTCACCGGAGTCACCCCCTTGACCGCCACCCACTGATGGCTTACCACGTGATTTCTTGAAACACTTAGCGGCTCCGTGAGAGGCCCCGTTGCAATGGGAGCACACGTGTTTAAATTTACAAGTGGTGCCATACTTGCACTGGCCCTCATTAAACTGCCAGCATGTCCCAGATTTTTCCTTTGAACCCTGAGACCCGTGTCCTCCACTTTGTCCTGACTGCTGACTGCTACCCCCCCCCTCCCCCCTGAAAGGACTGCCCATAACGCACCGGAGCCATCACCTTCAGCCACAACCCGATGTCTTTTTGGTCCCACCTTATCTCCGGCCTCACTGCTTTTCGCTGCCTGAACTGTTCATCGTATCTCAGCCAAGCCTGGCCCCCGTAGGTACGATGCGCTTCACCAATAGCATCCAAATAACAAAACAGGCCCGAGCAATTCTCGGGGAATTTCTCCCCTATAACACTCGCTAGAATGGCAAAGGCCTGCTGCCAGTTAACGAACGTCTGAGGAATAAGGCGCCAACGCCTCTTTTCTTCCTCTTCCTTTTTGCTGTCGTCTTTCTTTCCTTTATCCAAGTTAAATTTTTCTAAAGGAAGGAGAGAGAAAATCTCTACGTATTCATCTTTCCAAATCTTTTCCTTGACTTCTTTCTTCAAATGGGCCCCCAGCGGACCCTCAAAACACACATATACCTCGCCTTTTGCCCTGTCGTCTAACTTAACGGTATCACCTTTTCCCGTTTCCGTTTGTACCGACACCGACACCCCCGCCACAGAAACAGGTGTCCCGCTACCCGAGCTCGCAATCTCGTTCGAACCCCCTGCTACGCCCCCGGCAACTGACACCCAGGCACCAGCGGGCGACGATCCCACACTGTTAGCAACTGAGCTACCCCCGCCCCCATCCAATCTACGCAAAATCTGCGACATACCCGCTAGAAGTTCTCTGACCCCCGGGACCTCATTACAGCCCCCACCCCGCTCCACCACACCCGAAACACCCGGCACTGGGGAAAGACTGGACATGTACTCACGTGGCTGCGCAGGTGCTGTGTCCCCACCAGCCGTGCTTCCTGAATCCTGCTGGTCCATTTCGTCGCGATGTTCGTTCCCGGAATCATCGCTGCCGCTCATCTGCCCCAGGCCCGCGCCCCTGGCCTCCACGTCACCAGGGGGGACCGAGACTGGCGAAGGCGACCGGTCCCTCGACCTCCTGCTGGATCTGGATCTGTCCGGCTCCGTGATTCCTCTGCCTCCAGCCGCTGGACTGTCTCCTCTGGACGCCGCTCCTGCGGCCCGACCGCGACCCGCTCCTTGCCGTGATGCCGCCGCTGTCCTGCCCGATAGTCTGCTCTGCCGTCCTGTCGCAGAGCCAGGTGCACTGGGGGGATGGGATCCGGGTGCCCCCGCCGCAATTGCGCCCGCCGCGATACTCCCCGGCTCCTGCCTGGTGGATGCTGCCGCCGCCGCTGGGCTCCTTCCCCGTCCCCCTGCTCGTGTTGCCGCCACCGCGGGAGGTGCTCCCCGGCGGGTAGAAGCTGCTGCTATCGGTGCTGCGGCGCCGCCGCGCCCTCTGCTAGGCCGCACCGGAAGTGCGGCCCTGACATCCTGTGCAGCGCCGGCGTCCTGCCGCGTCTGCACCGCTCGCCCAGCACCGCGCCGCCTCGCGCCGGCAGGGCCGCCAGGTGGATTCCTGCCGGGGGAGGGGGCGGGCAAGGTGGATCGGCCGCGTCCCCCAGCCCCCGCAGGGTCCCTGGAGGGGCTCCGCGGCCTGCGCCTGCCGCGCGGTGTAGTGTCGGGGGACAGCCTGTCTGGCGGCCTAGACCGCCTGGTTCTGCTGCCCCGGCTCCCGCTGTCCTGGCTCCCACTGCCTCCGAGCAGCCCTGTGAGCTGCTCCTCCAGCCATCCGGCCCTCCTGGAACTGGCCTCCCGACGAAGCTGAGCTACCAGGCTGTCCACAGAAGACATGGTGAGAGGGATGTGGCAGCAGGTCCACTCACTTCGCCCGTCTAAGGTAACTGATCTCCCCTTTTCCCGCACTTTCCCAAGCCCCCACCTCCCTTTTTGCATAAATCCCCACCCCAAATCCTACTCTTCCAATCCCCGGGCTCCTTTACTCAATAACACCTTTATTTTTTAAAAGAAAACCTACTGCACTGCTCCCATGGCAACGCAGTCATGTGGGGGCCTCCTTTTAGCTGCGCCCCATACAGCCCCCCCTCTATCTGTTCCAGCTGACGTTCTGAGCTCCAGCTTTGGTTGTATGACCCTGAAAGATTTTACTGTTACATAATTTGCCCGGTTTTATAAGCCATGACACTGTGTCCCTGTAAAGCCGCAAAATTCATTGTGATTGTCTTCCTCCATTAATGTGGCTTCTGGGAACATTGTCCTGAGCGGCTTTGTGTTTACAGGTCTGTTTTTTTTACAAATTTTACCTATATAAATGCTGGAATGAACAGGATATTAAAAATATACTCAGATTTTTGTGATGATGGGCAAATCATTAGAACATTATTGAAAAATTCAGCTGTTTCTTATGCAGAAATGTATTATTTGTATTGCAATCTTGTTTTATGGTTGGGAAGATGAGGTATATATACATTATGGCGATCGGCCACGCACAGGGGCTGTGCGGGCGATCACCGCCGGGTGTCCAGCTGATATGACAGTTGACACCAGACACTCACTGCCCGCACCGCTCCCAGCAGTTTAACCCACTGGCATTTAGAAGGCAGTCATTGGGAGGGGGATTCCTCTGCCCTCCGATCAGCACCCCAACGACATCATCGCCAAGGGGCCGATCATTGCCATGGTGACTTGATGCCGTCATGATGACATCTGGGTCGCCAGAGATAGCAAGCTTGTTACACCATGCTCAGAGCATAGTGCAACAAGCTTGTATGACAGTGCAGCACTGACAGTTTATAAAGCATAGCAGTGATCGTGCACTGCTATGCTTTATAAGCGATCAGAGTTAAAGTGCTATAAAGGGACTAAGTAAAAAAGTAACAAAAAATTATAAAAATATTTAAAAACAAAATAATAAAATATATATATTGTACCCATAAATATTTTTATTAAAAAAAAGTATACATATTTGGTATCGCCACATCTGGAACCAACAGACCTATAAAACTGTCCCATTAGTTAACCCCTTCAGTGAACACCGTAATAAATAAATAAAAAACAGCGCAAAAAAATGCTTTAGGCCATGTTCACACCATCCTTTTTTTAATGCGGAACCGCCGCGATTTTCCCGCTGCGGGTCCGCAGCTGTTTTCCATGCAGGGTACATTACAATGTACCCTATGGAAAACAGGAACTGCTGTGCCCACATTGCGGAAAATCGCGAAAAAAGCCGTGCTGAATAGCCGCGGTAAAAAAGAAGTACCATGTCACTTCTTTTCGCGGAACTGCAGCGGTTCTGCACCCATAGACCTCCATTGTGAGGTCAAACCCGCAGTAAAACCCGCAGATGAAAAAAATATCTGCGGGTTTTCTGCGGTTTGTGGTGCAGAACCGCTGCAGTGTGGCTGCCCCCCGTGCCACAATCCCACCCCCCCATGCTCCGATGCCACCCCCCCATGCTCCGACGCCCCCCCCGTGCCCTCATCTCCCCCCTTATACTTACCCGACCTCCCGGTGTCCGTCCGGCCGTCTTCTCCCTGGGCGCCGCCATCTTGCAAAATGGTGGCCGGCAGATTCGTTCCAAAGTGCATTTTGATCACTGAGATATAACCTATCTCAGTGATCAAAATAAAAAAAATAGTAAATGACCCCCCCCTCCTTTGTCACCCCCATAGGTAGGGACAATAAAAAAATAAAGAATTTTTTTTTTCCACTAAGGTTAGAATAGGGTTAGGGTTAGGGGTAGGGTTAGGAGTAGGGTTAGGGGTAGGGGTAGAGGTAGGGTTAGGGTTAGGGTTAGGGGTAGGGTTAGGGGTAGGGTTAGGGGTAGGGTTAGGGTTAGGGGTAGGGGTAGGGTTAGGGTATTTTCAGCCATTTTAACCCTAAAAAACTTCCTAGAAAACACACAGACTCTGCATAGAAAACTGCATAAAAAAACGCACTAAAAAACGCATCAAAAAACGCACCAAAAAAGCACCAAAAAAAGGACCTGCGTTTTCTGCCAAGAGCTGCGGTTTTTAGTGCAGAAAAAACAGCAGGGAAATCAGGAACGTGTGAACATGGCCTTATACTACCAACCAAAAAGTGGAATAAAACAAAATAAAAAAGACAAATGTAAATAAAATTGCATCTCTGAAAACGTCATCTTGTCCTGCAAAAAAACAAGTTGCCATACAGCTCCATCAGTGGAGAAATGAAAAAAAGCTATAACTGTTACAATAAAACAATTCAAAAATAATTACTTTTTCTATAAAATAGTTTTTATTGTGTAAAAGCACCAACATATATAAAAACTATATAAATGTAGTATCACTGTAATCATACTGACCTGCAGAATAAAGCTACTTTATCAATTTTACCACATGCAGAACTGCATAAAAAAATCCTGAATTGCTGGGTTTTGGTAATTTTACCTTCCAAGAATCGGAATAGAAATTTATCAAAAAATCTAATTTGCCTCAAAATGGTACCAATAGAAATATCAACTAGTTCCACAAAAAATAAGCCGTTACATTTCTCTGTTGGCCAAAATATGGAAAAATTATAGCTATCACAATATGGGGATGCAAAAACTTATTTTTGCAATAAACAATGTCTTTAAGTGTGTGACAGCAACCAAACATGAAAACCCGATATAAATCTGGTATCGCTGTAATCACACCGAACGAAGAATAAAATCGTCTAATCACTTATACCGCATTAGGAATGGTGTAAAAAATAAATAAAACCAATTCTTCACCTGCTGTTGATTTTTTTCATTCTGCCTCCCAAAGATCGCACTAAGGCTTGGTGCACATTTATCCTGTGCTCTATGTTGAACGCTTACACCAAGGTTTCTGTGTAAATCTCTGAAATATGTGATTCAGATGGAACCCCCAATGGAGGATTCTCTATAATGAGGCAGAAAGAGGTACTGTGGACGCAGTCTGGCCTATGATCCGGTGTCCGTCTTTTTAGGTGTGCATAAAAGCGCGGTTGACCACAGTTTCACAGTTTTGTGCACTTCTGAAAAGAAGGACACCGCTGAACAGATGCCAGATGGAGTCTAGAGTAGTTCTGGTGCTTCATTATAGTGAATGGATCCTACGGGAGTTTCAACTAAATCACGCAACTCAGAGATTTAGATGGAAACCACAAAGTAAGTGCTCAGCATAGAGCGCAGGATAAATGTTGTCCCAAACACTATGTAAAATCTTCCCAATAAAAGCATTAAATTAATCCAAAAAGAATAGCAAGTCCCCAATTCAGGTCCATCATCTGTTAACAGAAATATAGGGGCGTCCACGTTACTGGTAGTACAAAGGTTCTGGAAAAGCAAAATGCCTCCTGCCCCTCCCCCAAAATAAACTCTATGCTCCCAAATTCAAATGCCCCCTCCCTTCTGAGCCCCAGTGTGCCTAAACCACATTTACAGTCCACACTTTTAGCATTTCCATAGCGATGAGAGCCCGCCTAATTTACAGGTACATGTCTCAAGAAGCACAACTGTGGCATAATGTACTGGAAACTACAACCTACTGTGGGGACTACAATGCACTGGGCACTACAATGGCAGTTTGCAACTTTCAATCAGCAACATCCACCACTGCTTGTTTCTGGAAAATACCCATGGAGTCACTACAACTGTAGATACATTTCCAAAGGGATATCATTTCCAAAATGGGGTCACTTGAGTTGGGGATTCTGCTCTTCTAGCACTTAGGGGCTCTGCATATGGAATCTGCAAACGCCAGGAGGAAAATAGCGCTCCGTCCCTCCTGACTCTCGCCATATGACTAAGCAGTATTGAACAGCCACATATGGGGTATTTCTACATTCAGCAGAAATTGTGGGACAAATTTCCTAATGTAAAAATGTAAAATCTGGGGCTAAGACAAAATTTTGGTTGTAAAAATGTTATTATTTTTTCTTCATTGCCCATTGGTAAAAAATTCGGTGACACACTTGTGGTGTCAATATGACACTGCACCCCTAGATTAATTAATTGAAAGTTGTAGTTTGTAAAGTGGGATCACTTATGGGGGTTCTCCTGTTCTGGCACCTCAGGGATCCTCCAATGTGACATGGCACCCTCAAACCAATCCAGCAAAATCTGAAGTCCAATGTGGCGCTTCTTCCCTTCTGAGCTTTGCACTGTGCCTCAACAGTAGTTTTTGACCACAAATGGGGTATCGGTGTACTTGGGAGAAATTGCACAACAAACTTTGGGGTCCATTTTCTCCTGCTATCCTTGTGAAAATGAAAAAATTGGGGCTAAAACATCTTTGTGGGAAAAATAAATATTTTTTTCATTTTCACAAATCAACGTTGTTAAATTCTGTGAAGCACCTGTTGGTTCAAGGTGCTCAAAACACATCTAGATAAATTCCTCGAGGGGTCTAGTAACCAAAATGTGGTCAGTTGTGGGGGTTCCACTGTTTAGGCACATCAGGAGCTCTCCAAATGCGAAATGACAGCTGTAGACCATTCCATCTAACTCTGCGTTCCAAAACATCACTTCTTCCTTTCTGAGCCCTGCTGTGTGCCCAAACCATAGTTTTCCCCCAGATATGGTTTATCTTTTTTAATATTAATTTATTATATTTATTAAAAAAAACTGGGGCAACTTGGTTTTTTTAGACTCATACTTCATGTCTCTTCAGGAAAAGTTTTTAGCAAAGCTTTTTATCAGTGGCATAACTAGAGTTTGATGGACCCCAAAGCAAAATTTGGACCTGGGCCTCTACCTGCATGTTGGTCAGTTGTATGGAACCTTGTAGCATTCTAAATTCTATGAAGACATCCGTGTTGCTTTCCCCATAATGTAATAATGTTTCTTATTCTGTACTAATGTCACCTATCCTGGGCCTCTCGCTGATATAATGTCTCCATCCTAGGCCCCTGCTATTAATAATATCCTCCATCCTGTGCCCCTTCGGATAATAACATCGCCCATCCTGGAACTCACACAGTAATAATGCCCAACATCCTGTGCCCTTTCCAGTAAGAATGTCCAACATCTTGGTCCCCTTCCTGCTATAATGTTTCCCATTCTGGGCCCTTCCAGTAATAATGTCCAACATCCTGGGCCCCTTCCTGCATCCCGAGCCCCTCCCTGCAATAATGTCCCATCCTGGACTCCTTACTGGTATAATGTCCCCCATCCTGGGAATAAGTATATAAGATGACAATACAAATATCTCTCCGAAGATCTGTTTATACCAAGGAAGGTGACGGTCACAATGGGGCATTCTCTGCGTCTGGAGGAGAGAAGGTTTTTCCACCAACGTAGAAGAGGATTCTTTACTGTTAGGGCAATGAGAATCTGGAATTCCTTGCCTGAGGAGGTGATGATGGCAAACTCAGTTGAGGGGTTCAAGAGAGGCCTGGATGTCTTCCTGGAGCAGAACAATATTGTATCTTACAGTTATTAGGTTCTTTAGAAGGATGTAGATCTGGGGATTTATTCTGATGGAATATAGGTGGAACTGGATGGACAAATGTCTTTTTTCGGCCTTACTAACTATGTTACTATGTAATGTCCCCCGTCCTGTGCCACTGTAACAATGATCCCCACCCTGGGCCCCTTTGAGTAATAATGTGCAGCATCCTGCAGCCCTTCCTGCTATAATGTCCCACATACTGAGCCCCTTCCTGTAATAATGTCCCCATCCTGGCCCCTTCCTGGTATAATTTAACTTAACCTGGGCTCCTTCCGGTAATAATGTTCTCCATTCTGGGCTCCTTACTGGTATAAAGTTACCCATTATGGACCCCTTCCTGGTTGTAAAATCCCATCCAGTCCCCTTCCAGTAATATTGTCCCCCATCCTGGGCCCATCTTGTAATATTATGCCCTGCTCTTCTCTAACACAATTAAAAAAAAAACAATTCTTCTCACCTTCCCCCCTCCCACAATGAGCTGCATGCCCTTATATAGCAGAGGCCCGCAACTGACTTCGGTGTCCCTGCTATGGGCCATTCATGATGTCACTGCTATGCGCAGCCTATTACTTTTATGCCGACATTAGCTGCCAGCCTTTGATTGGCCGGCAGCATATATTGAAGTGCAGGGACCCAGTGGGTCCCCCACATGGGTCCATTGGCAATCGCACCCTCTGTGAACACATTCATTGTGCCCCTGCTTCTTATCATCATTGGCAGGATTGCAATAACTGGTAACACGTGAATGCACAGCTTATAACACAGAATGCAAGCATCACAATAGTCTGTCATTCCTGACCCTGCTCCCCCTCCCTTCACAATGACTTTGGCTCAGGCTCATTAGACACTTTAATACAAAAATAGGTTCGGGGTCTAACCATTGTGGCTATGTACATGTGTTGTTTCCTGAAACATTAGGTAGTTACCACACTTTCTTTAGAGATCTTTAGAATTAAAATCATTTGTACCTCAGTGTGCTCCTCAGAGGCATAAGTAGAAGAGCCAAGGTCCCATAGCAAACTTTTTAATAGGGTCTATGTCATCACTCCTGGGCCCTCCTGTTCTGCTGGCCATTCTGGTTTACCATTTAGCTGTCAAATAAGATTTTCGTAGTATGTCAACACTACACAATCAATAAATTAGGGATTGTATTAAACATTAATTATGAGTTCTAGTCCTAGATGTTCAAGCCATTATATTGAAGGTGGTTTGACTTTCTTTCAGGCCTGCCGTGCTTTATTTCCTTTATCAGCAGTAACAATTCCTCTTATATCTGTTAGCAGAATGCAAGCTGCCATTTACAGCAATCTGCATTTTACCTCTGGAACTGCAAAAACTTGCAGCTTTTCCTGCCCTAATAATCCTACTATTACAAAAAAAATCATGTAAGAAAACGCCTTACTTTTTATGTATTACTAGATGGCAGCCCGATTCTAAAGAATCGGGAGTCTAGAATCCATATATACTTTATTTATTCAAATGTAAGAATAATACAATTAATAAATAATAGTAAGAAAGAACAAAAATAATAGGCAGTATATGGAGAAAACACCAAACAAAAGATCAAAATTGGTGTGAAAATGTCACTGAACCACTTCACAACTAAATATATATAGTTTTGGTAAATGGTATTATCATTTTTTTGACGAAATTCGGCAGGAGCTTGAAGAGCAACGTCACTGGGCCCGCCTCCACGCAGTAGAAACTTGCTGTGAGGTAAAAATTAAAAAATCACACCAAAATGGCGGGCGGAGTGTGTCACAGTACGGCACGTTTCTGATTGGTCGCTCGCAGCAGGCGGCAACCAATCAGACACTGGACACTGTTGACGTCACTTATCTCCGGACATTATCTCCGGACATTAGCTCCGGACATTAGCTCCGGACAGGAAGTTGGCACAAATTGCAGGAAGTAGTATTCTAGGCAATTATATATTAGATTATATTATACTTGTATAAAATATCACTACAACTCTGTAATAGATTCTCTTTGCAGACATCTCGCTTTGGGAAGTCTCTTGACCTGCTAAAGTACTTATATCTCTAAACCAAGAAGATTTAGACACTTGGCAGTGTTTGTACATGCTTACTTTATTGCAGCATATTCATTAGTGAACCATGAGGACCTTGCACAAATTAAATCACTTGCAGATCACATATTGGCAGATCTGCCTCAATCTATTTCGGACTCGAAACACTAAATCTTTTGCCACTGTAATCTTTTGTCATTGGATTGTAGAATATGTTGAGAGCAAAAGTGACAGATAAAGAAACCCTTTTTCCGTCGGTTACTTTTACAGTGGCTCAGAGAGAATAAGGTGGTTTCGATTTTCTGCAATGTCAATGATATTAAATGGAACTAAACTCAAAAATGAAAACTCCATTTATTCTCATATGGTAAAATGATATATTGAAATTTTATGCAGACTCATAACTGTTCTATAATCTCAGCTTTTGCTGACGGGGAACTATAATAATGAAAATGCATTTCAGCGTTTCAATTTGTTGAGGAATGATAGGTAAACAGTTAAAGATTTTGGTTAGAGAGCACATTGCTGCTAATAGGGGAATTTATATTATGATCAAAACTGGTGATTTGAGATGTACAGTACTATGGTTTTGTACATAAATATAGCAGCAAGATGCTTCTTAATATATTTCTGAAGAACCTGAAGAATTGTTATATTCGAGTAAATTTAAGCAGAATCGTTTATCACTCTGTACAAGCGCAATGGTTTAGATTTCCAAAGTGTGAGTAAATTTATTAATGTATTTACAACAGTTTTCTGGTATAAAGGCACAGAAAAGCTAAACAATATATTTATGATCAGTCTGATCATTGCCAGGGGGTTAAACAATGAGCTAGTATCAATTACTCACTCGTCCAGGTGCCAGGCCTTGTTTCCTTCCCCCATAGCCGATTCCATTTTTGCTACTCCATGCTGGGTTACCCTTCACACTTTAGTCACTGCAATCAGTAAGATAGTTTCCAGTTTGTCTATATATTTCTGCTATTTACAGTATTTGTTAACCTCATTTCTGCAAATTAGAAAGATTTACCATTACTCAACTGCTATCCTGAAACCATTTTTGGGGTTTTTTGCATACATCCGTGCTATAAACCAAAACTCTGCAAGCTAATTACTAGATTGTTTACTTGTCTATTACATCTCTGTGTAACCATACCTCTGCCAGCACAAATCAGTTACGATTACCGCTATCCTGCTATTAACCATTTGCCTGCTTGTTCTGGATTGACCATACATCTACTGCTCTTGTGTGTATCTTCAAATCTGTCTCAGTTTTATCTGATGCTTCGTGTACTGATTGTCCTACTACCATGCTGCGTACCGCGCTGTCTTGGGTGATCCACATGTCATCTGGCAACACCAGCTCTGCTACCCCTTCACCTTTGTCCGTGCTGCTCACCCTGACCTACCACTTAAATAATCTACCTCATCAAGCAAGCTGTATAACAGTATTCCTGGCAGAGTACAACTCAGTCATTTTTCATTTGATTTGAGGTAGAACAATGAGAGGATTAGTGTTTGATTTGAGCTTGCTTAAGAGATAGTGACACTAAGAGCCAACATCTGAGTAGAGACAACTGCATACACAATGGATCTCGTCTTGGCTGTTACTAAAACTGGGTATTCTGGAGTGAGTGACCTAGGAGTATAAATGGTTTGGGATGTTGTAATTAGTTACAGTTGTTAGTTGGATGAGTCTAAAGGTACCGTCACACTAAGCGACGCTGCAGCGATACCGACAACGATCCGGATCACTGCAGCGTCGCTGTTTGGTCGCTGGAGAGCTGTCACACAGATCGCTCTCCAGCGACCAACGATGCCGGTAACCAGGGTAAACATCGGGTTACTAAGCGCAGGGCCGCGCTTAGTTACCCGATGTTTACCCTGGTTACCATCGTTAAAGTAAAAAAAAACCACTACATACTTACCTACCGCTGTCTGTCCCCGGCGCTCTGCTTCTCTGCTCTGGCTGTGAGCACAGCGGCCGGAAAGCAGAGCGGTGACGTCACCGCTCTGCTTTCCGGCTGCCCGGCGCTCACAGCCAGAGCAGAGAAGCACAGCGCCGGGGACAGACAGCGGTAGGTAAGTATGTAGTGGTTGTTTTTTTTACTTTAACGATGGTAACCAGGGTAAACATCGGGTTACTAAGCGCGGCCCTGCGCTTAGTAACCCGATGTTTACCCTGGTTACCAGCGAATACATCGCTGAATCGGCGTCACACACACCGATTCAGCGATGTCTGCGGGAGATCCAGCGACGAAACAAAGTTCTGGACTTTCTTCCCCGACCAGCGATATCACAGCAGGGGCCTGATCGCTGCTGCCTGTCACACTGGACGATATCGCTAGCCAGGACGCTGCAACGTCACGGATCGCTAGCGATATCGTCCAGTGTGACGGTACCTTAAGTTGTAATGCTTTGGGTGCTATAGTGTCCAGAGAAATCTAGCATGCCAGCCAGCTAAGCTAAGCTCTGCCACTACAACTATGCTAAAGAAGCACTCCAATCAAAGTCCAATCACTCCAATCAAATCATCTTAATATATTTTCATCATCATATTATACAGTATAGGGCTGTGTACTTACAATTGCTCATTTTACTTTTCTACACAGTTAATTCTTCCCATTCCTTTTAGGCCCTATTCTAAGCTCTATGTAGAAACGGGAAGTCTTGAAGTCTCTTTTCCCCGCATGAAGGGCAAAATGAACAATAGTAATTAGAGATTATTATTATTATTTATTTATATAGCACCATTAATTCCATGGTGCTGTACATGAGAAGGGGTTACATCAAAATACAAATATCACTTACAGTAAACAAAACTAACAATGACAGACTTGTATAGAGAGAAGAGGACCCTGCCCTTGCAGGCTTACATTCTACGGGATTATGGGGAAGGAGACAGTAGGTCAAGGGTTGCAGTAGCACCGATGGTGTTGAGGTGGCCGTGTGGTCAATACAGGCTGTAAGCTTCTTTGAAGAGGTGGGTTTTCAGGTTTCTTTTAAAGGATCCAAATGTGGTGCATAACCGGACATGTTGGGGCACAGAATTCCAGAGGATGGGGGATACTCAGGAGAAGTCTTGAAGGCAATTGGTTGAGGAGCAAATAAGCGTGCAGGAGAGAAGGAGGTCTTGGGAGGACTAGAGATTACGCAAGGGAAGATATCGAGAGACTAGTTCAGAAACATATGGAGGAGAAAGGTTATGGATGGCTTTAGTCAGCATTAGTAGTTTAAACTGGATACGCTGGGAGATTGGGAGCCAGTGAAAGGATTTGCAAAGAGGGGAAGCAGGAGTGTAGCGAGGAGAGAGATTAATGAGTCGGGCAGCAGAGTTAAGGATGGACTAGAGGGGTGCGAGAGTGTTAAAAGGTAGGCCACAGAGGAGGATGTTGCAGTAGTCGAGGCGGGAGATGATTAGGGCATGCACGAGCATTTTGGTAGAGTGAGGGTTGAGGAAAGGACGGATTCTGGAAATATTTTTGAGCTGGAGGCGACAGGAGGTGGCAAGAGCTTGGATGTGCAGTTTGAAGAACAGGGCAGAGTCAAGGGTTACTCCGAGGCAGCGGATTTTGGGGGCAGGGGAAAGTGTGATTACATTTATTTTAATAGATAGATCAGGTAGGGAAGATATGCGAGATGGAGGAAAGATAATTAGTTCAGATTTGTCCACATTGAGCTTGAGGAAGCAAGAGGAGAAGAAGGAGGATATGGCTGATAGATACACTGGGATACTGGAGAGCAGAGAGGTGACATCTGGGCCAGAGAGGTAGATCTGAGTGTCATCAGCATATAGATGGTACTGGAAGCCATAGGACCTTATGAGTTGTCCCAGGCCGAGCGTATAGGTTGAGAAGAGTAAGGGCCCCAGGACAGATCCTTGAGAGACACCAACAGAGAGGGTGAGAGATGAAGAGGTAGTATGGGAGTAGGAAACGCTAAATGTGCGGTTGGTAAAGTATGAGGAGACCCACGATAGGGCAAGGTCTTTGACACCAAAGGAAGAGTGTATCTGTAGTAGGAGGCAGTGGTCAACTGTGTCGAAGGCAGAGGACAGGTCTAGAAGGAGGAGTATAGAGAATTGTCTGTTAGCTTTGGCTGTAAGTAAGTCGTTAGTAATTTTGGTCAGGGCAGTCTCAGTGGAATGGTGGGGATGGAAGCTAGATTGTAGGTTGTCGAAGAGAGAGTTAGATGCAAAGTGAGATGAAAGTTCAGCATGGAAGTGCTGCGCAAGGAGTTTGGAAGAAAATGGGAGCAAAGATATGGGGCGATAGCTGGACATAGCGCTTGGGTCAAGGGATGGCTTTTTGAGGATAGGTGTGATTGTGGCATGTTTGAAAGCAGTGGGGAAAGTACCAGAAGTTAGTGATAGGTTGAAGAGATGGTTTAGGGATGGGATTAGTGTAGTGGTGAGGATGGGGAGGAGGTGGGATGGGGTCAAGTGCACAAGTGGTGAGGTGTGATTTGGAGAGTAGATGAGCAAGCTCCCATTCAGTGATTTTGGAGAGGGAAGTTACGGGGTTTTGGCATTGGTCTGGTATACAAAGGGGTTGTGGTGGTTTGACAACAAAGACTTGCCTTGTTTGGTCTCTCTTAATTTTGAAGTGCGTGGCAAAGTCCTTGGCAATGATTAGGGAACTCGAAGGGGGCAATGGTGGGCAGAGGAGGGAGTTAAAAGTGTTGAACAACTGTTTGGGGTTGAGGGATAAGGAAGATATGAGGGTTGTGAAGTAGGCCTGTTTAGCAGAGGTGACAGCTGATTTGAATGCGAGTATTGCTTGTTTGAGTGCAGTGAAATCATCTTGCGAATGCATTTTCTTCCAACACCGTTCTGCAATTCTGGATACTTGCTGAAGCTTTTTAGTGATGTTACTGTGCCAGGGTTGTCTATTGGTTCGTTGCACTCTGCTATGCATGACAGGGGCGACCGTGTCAATAGCTGATGCAAGAGTGGCATTGTAGAAAGCAGTGGCAGTGTCTGTGTCATGGAGTAAGGATATGGATGCTAGTGGTAGGATAGAGTCAGAGAGTGTGTGGGTGTCCAGGTGTGCGAGGTTCCTGCATGGGTGCGCATGTTGCTGGACATATGTGACAGGTGAGGAGGACAGGGATGAGAAAGTGAGTAGATGGTGGTCAGATACAGGGAGAGGGGAGGTTGTGAAGTTAGATAGGGAGAAGAAATGGGTGAAGACCAGGTCTAATGTGTGTCCGTCTGTGTGGGTGGCTGAGGAGGACCACTGAGTAACTCCAAAGGATGAAGTAAGGGACAGGAGTTTGGAGGCTGCTGACTGGTGGGTGTCAATAGGGATGTTGAAGTCACCCATGATGATGGTGGGAATGTCAGCAGAGAGAAAGTGAAGGAGCTAGGTGGAAAATTGGTCAATAAAGGCAGTGGTTGGGCCCAGAGGTCGGTATATGACGGCCATTTGGAGGTTGTAGGGGTAGTAGATGCGGACAGAGTGGACTTCAAAAGAAGGGCGTATAAGGGAGGGTAGAGGTGGGATTGGGTTAAAGGTACAGTTGGAAGAAAGGAGAAAGCCCACTCCTCCACGTTTGTTGCCAGGGCGAGGAGTGTGGGTGAAGTGGAGGCCACCGTAACATAGTGCAGCAGGGGAGGGAAGGGAGGACACCTGGATATTTGGGTCCGCCAGTCATAGAGCTACGGTTACCACGCTGTCAAAAGACAGCGTGAGCACTCAGCTGTGATCAGAGGTTTAAAGTTTACCTTCTGGTGCATCTAATTGGTGCATCTAATAGATGTGCCTTTTCTGGGTGGCTGCGGGATACTATTTTTAGGCTGGGGGGCAATATCCATGGCCCCTTACAAGTCTGAGAATACCACCCCCAGCTGTCTGCTTTAGCAAGGTTGGTTGTCAAAAATGGGGGGACACAATGCTGTCTTTTTTGCTTGGCTTGATTTATCTGTGACATATCTACCTGGTACTAAGAATTTTAAGGAGGATGCCTTATCGCATAGTTTTATTCCAGAGTTGAGGGACAAAAATCTAGTCAAAATTCTTAGTGAAGGGGTGATGGTGGGTGCTTTGTGTATCATTCTCAGACAGTGCGTTATGAAGGCTTAGGATGGTGCACCAGAGGGATTGCCACCTGGCAAGTTTTTTGTGCCTTCCTCACTTCACACAGATCTTCTTAACAAGTACATGACTTGGTGTTGACTGGACATCTGGGTTGCTCTTCCACCTGAAGAGCTTTTTTACAGGTCATTTTGGTGGCAGAGTGATTGCAAAGATGTGGATGAGTATGTCCATAAGTGCAGGATTTTCACAAGGTCTAAAGTATCTTGCCAGGCCCCGATAGGGTTTAGCAAGATGGTTCACTTAGTTCCTCTACCAAAATTTCATACGGAGAAGGGTTTAGTACTTTGTTTATCTCCCACATCATTAAACATGGTGTTCCTAAAAACATTATTATTGTTATTTATTAGAGGGGTTCAGTTTGCTGCTAGCTTTTGGAGAGAAGTTAAAAGAGACCTTTTGATAACTTGCAATAGGACCAAAAGAACTGCCAACCGCAGAGATAAGAGGGCTCCTGTCTTTCGGTTGGGAGATTTTGTCTGGTTATCCTCCAAAAATCTCCAGCTTAGAGTTTCATAAAGAAAATATGCTCCTAAATTTGTTGGACCGTATAAGATAATCAAAGCCATTAATCTAGTGATGGTTAAGCTCCAACTCCTGGCTGCATGAAGGATTAATAATTCCTTCCATGTCGCTCTTAAAAAGTTTGAGCGGACACCAGGTCCTCAGGACAGTATTGGAGTAGACTTAAAAAAGGACAAGGAGTATGCAGTGGAATGAGTCTTGAAATCCAAATGAGTCAGACGGCGACTTCAGTTTCTCATTAAGTGGAAGGGTTTTGGAAGATTAATTCCTGGCTGGATCCTAAATACTTTAAAGGTGATCACTTGGTAAGGGAGTTCTATCTGTGCCGTCAGCAGTTGGGCTGACGGCCCTCGAAGTGGGCGTACTGTTATGCTTCTGTATTCGAACCCTTGATTCTGTGTTCTACAATCAGCATCTCTTTCCACTGAGCCACAACAAATACACCTTTTCTTTGGGTGTTTTAATTCTGTTATCTTTATTTCTGTCAGGTAACAGGTGTTTTTAATTTACTCTGTTTGTCTGTCCTATCACCTTTCAGGTGCAGCTTTAAATACCTTCCCCTACTGTTTTTTCCTGCTGATGATAGACTTTATTGGATTCATTCACTTTGCTGTAGTTTGGGCTAGTTACAGTTGTTTTGTGCGTGATTCCTTTAATCGTTAGGGAACTGCTACTCTAGAGATCCTAGGAGCTGCTAAGGACATTCAGGGTAAGATGCAATCTAGTGGGGGTATCATTGCATTATCTTTAGTGTTGAGCATTCCGATACCGCAAGTATCGGGTATCGCCCGATATTTGCGGTATCGGAATTCCGATACCGAGTTCCGATATTTTTGTGATATCGGGAATCGGTATCGGGATTTAGATTAATGTGTAAAATAAAGAATAAAAATAAAAAATATTGATATACTTACCCTCGGACGGGCCCTGGTTGTCACCACTGCAATCGCCATGTTTTCCTTGCTATGAATGAGCTTGTTAAGTACCTTCGATGATGTCGCGGCTTGTGATTGGTCGCTGAGCGGTCATGTGACCGCTCAGCGACCAATCACAAGCCGCGACGTCATCGAAGGTCATTAAAGCGCTCATTCTTAGGAAGAAAAGCATGCCGATTGCAGCGGTGACAACCAGGGCCCGTCCGAGGGTAAGTATATTAATATTTTTTATTTTTATTCTTTATTTTACACATTAATATGGATCCCAGGGCCTGAAGGAGAGTTTCCTCTCCTTCAGACCCTGGGAACCATTACGGATACCTTCCGATATTTGTGTCCCATTGACTTGTATTGGTATCGGATATCAGTATCGGCGATATCCGATATTTTTCGGATATCAGCCGATACCATCCGATACCGATACTTTCAAATATCGGACGGTATCGCTCAACACTAATTATCTTAGGTTGTCAAACTCTGTGGTCTGGCATGGACATACCAGAGTCAGAAAGGGGCTTTTCTTAGTCTAAACAGGTAACTGTCAGATTCAGGTATTTGTCTCTCTGCTTTGTACGTTATGAATATGCTTTGGCTGTCATAACGGTATTCAGCTACCACTATGAGTATGTCACCTGTTATTCATGATTAAGGGTGTATTTACACCTCAAACAACTAGATGTCTGAGCAATGCCAGCGCTAATCTATTTGCCTTCACACTCTCCTCTGTCCTGTGTTTGAACCTTGTTTAAATAAAGAAGAATCTATTCATGTGGCTGGATTTCCTTCTTCATTACTCAATGGTTCCAGCTGGTACACACAGGTGCCATACTGATAGTGGTATTACCACAATTTCCAACAATGAATACTATACTAATCACCAGTACCTCTCTGTCATTTGTTCCTTGGGTAATCTGTCTATCAGAAGAAGGTCTATGTTTGACCGAAACATCATATGTTTCTTGTGGATTGCAATTGCGGTAAATCCCTTAATTTGGTTTTTGAGTGCCAAGTTCTTCATATATCATTTTACAGGTTGGGCCCCTACTTGAGCACTGAACCATAAGGAGTGCTGTGTCCTATTTATACATGCAATATATAAAGAGAATAAAGAGACTTCTCCTGCTACAGCTAGTATGCCAAGCCCTATGTTTCAACACTGAAGTGTAACCACCAAACCTTGTACTATGTGCATTGTCATGTTTAATACTTTGCTAAATGCCTTTTTTTCCAGTTGTAACCTGCTGTGTCTGTGTGATTTACTGTGCCAGTTGGGTCCTCTAGTAAGGGTGATGGATAATACCCAAACCTGACCCTTTTACGTGATCACCTCTAGAACTTGAGTCAACAGAGATCCTCTCATGGCTGGAACACTTTAGTGAAATGGGACAAGTGCTTGGACATGTAGATCTCTCCTGTATATTAATTGCTAGGGGGGTCCCTGACTGATTCTAGGCACCAGAGTTTGGTAATTCGAACCCCCATTACTTCATATAAATAGTGACAGGAGTCTCCACCACCCACTTTACCATGCTACATTTTTCTGGTCTTTTTGGAAACAATAATCAATCTTGTCATTAGAAATCCCCTAACAGCTTTTTCCACTAGATTACTCTACAGTACCTGGGGCTATAAGGACATTTTCTGTAATGAAATCATGTCATTGCATTTCTGACTGATAAAGATTGTCTCCATAACCAATAACAATGTAGTCAGAGTACAAGATACCAGTAAATCCTCATCACATAGGGATCGCATATACGATGCTGCCAATGGAAATGACCACTATGACCACCCTCCATTCATATTTTACTCTTTAGTTGTTGTTTTTTTAAAACCCAATGACACTCCTTTATGTTTCACTACAAATGCTCTATTTGATTTATATTGCAGAATGAATGGCAGTAATTTCCTGTTAATACCATAACCAATATATTAACGTATAACTGAAACATTGCTACAAAAATACTTTTATTGGAGAACAAACCTGATTTGGAAATTGGCTGACAATTACCACATTATGGAAGAATAGTTCCAGCAATATGTGGCAACGTTTCAGACATTCTTCGAAAAATGAAAATCACCTGTTTCACATTGGGGGAGAGATTTTCTCTTATTTATATTTAATCTTCAGCATTTTCTATGTTTTTCTTTCATTTTTCTCTATCCTGTGAGTGCTCCCACATCCGTCATATTCATATATTTCTGCTCTAACTGCTGAAGAAAATGTCAATCAGATATTCTACTGTCCTAACATGCAATTTATGTTTTTAATTAAAAGCAGCACCATGACCATAATAAGGCCATTGTTGCTACACAACTTACAAATCTGGACATACTGTACTTGTTAATCTGTGCACATATTGTATCAGACACCACTGGAGCTCCAACAATAGGATGCATACTACATCTATAGCCGATGATTTTATTCTTTCATTTTTGGAAGGCAAATATGGCAATTGTCTAAGGGCCTCCACTACCTAAGGACCCCCATCTTCTAGTTTTCTTCAATGTTTAACAGAGTAGTATTCCTGGTATAGAAAATAATGGCACATTTGATGAATTCTGAGGACATTTGATGTGGAAATACCCTCGTCTTGTCCCAGTACCCTCTGCCCATTTCAGAAGAGCAAATCTACAGTGGCATTAAAACACTGAAAGTCACAAAATTTTTCCTTAACTCCTCATTGCTAAAACATGTTGAGACTTTTCTAAGCTTTTACACCACTTGTACCATAGAAGCTTTGGTGTAGAAGGGTGTAGAAGGGTTGAACTTTATTCTACGTGCTTTGAGAAATCTGATTTTCCTTATTTTAAAGGAATCTGATGGCCAAGAACTACTATGAAAAGTAATTAAGCATTAAATGTTTTTCTCAAAACTGCAAGTTATAACTTGCTAATCGTTGGGGGTCTGTCCAATAGGACCAAAATAATCCTGAGAATAGGGCTCTGGAAACCTGAAAGATGCTCATGTTTGACAACAAGAGAAATCCGAGAACAGCTGGGAATATGCACCTTTCCATCATTCAAAATTGAGCTCTGCAGAACCCCAGTTCAGGGTTACAGAGCACCATCCTAGAGGTCCTAGCAAATGGATCTTCTGCAATCATCAAGTTATTTCCAATTTTGTGGATAAGAGGTCATTTGTGATTTTAGGAAAAACGCCATTGAGGAGAAGGGCTATAGACAATATGTCATCTCCAATTTATTACTTATTATTATTATTATTATTATTATTATTATCCTTATTTATTTATATAGCACCATTAATTCCATGGTGCTGTACATGAGAAGGGGTTACGTACAGAGTTGTAGATATCATTTACAGTAAGCAAGTTTACAATGACAGACTGGTACAGAGGGGAGAGTAACCTGTCCTTGCGGACTTACATTCTATGGGATAATGGGGAAGAGACAGCAGGTCGGGGGTGCGGCAGCTCTGGTGGTGGTGAGGCGGCGGCTCAGGTGGTGGTGAGGCGGCAGCTCAGGTGGTGGTGAGGCGGCAGCTCAGGTGGTGGTGAGGCGGTAGCTCAGGTGGTGGTGAGGCGGCAGCTCAGGTGGTGGTGAGGCGGCAGCTCAGGTGGTGGTGAGGCGGCGGAATGGTTATTGCAAGCTGTAGGCTTTCCTGAAGAGATGGGTTTTCAGGTTCGGTCTCAAGGATCTTTTGGAAGCAGTCATTGGAGGAGAGGTTGTGTGTAAACCAGGCAGAAAAAGGCAAAGAACAGAGGACACAGGCAGTGCCATAAGAAAGAGAAGTTTAATAAGTAAATATATTACAAAGTGTATTGAAAATTGCTATAAATTAGCTACATAGGAGTAGAGGCCCCACAAAATTTTTCCAAGAAACTCTACTAGATTTGGTCAGGCCTTGTATGTTCTCCTAATAAACGTAAAATAACTATCAGAGGATATGAAATGCATTTACAAGTTTACAACAATATAGTTTTTCATATATGCCATTTTTCTGATTTGTGATAATCTACCACAAATTAAACTTAAAGATTTCACAATACAAGCTGCATATATTATTAAACATATCTCTTATACCTGATGAGGCTCATGTGTTCACTTCCATATCAAAATGGCTGGATCATATGGAAATTAAATCAAACATTTTCATATTAGGCAGGGACATTTTTAAAAAGCACTATACAGTCCTTCCTACATAGATTTTCAAATGAAGTACGCCAGCCTCATTAAGTCTAAGTGATCTATTAGGTAGTGTATGTAATTTTTGATTGTGGAATCTAAGGTTAAATCCATTGTAATTACTGTATCTTTCATCACTTAATCCCTCTTTTTCCCACTCCTTGTTTGATGGCAATACATTGAACATTTAGGAATAAGACCCCTGTTAGGATGGCTTGTTAGATTGTCAAATGTCCCCATCAACCCACTTTTAAACTCATTTATGCTTTTTTAATTTTTGTATGTTTGCCTTTCTGAAATAACTCAATTTGCCTTTGTATACTGTGCTTTTGAATGACATTGTTTCCTCATTTCTAGCTATAAAAGGAGAAAAATAGGTGTTCCCTGTGTGATATCGCTACCTGTATGTAAGTATAGACTAGAGAATTAGTCACTCACCTGGGCGAGTTGGGTGCATCGCCACTCCATGAGAAGGTGGATGTGAATCCAATATAGGGCTACTTCTCTGGACACTGAACTTACACCCAATGGGTGTTGGCCATAATAAATGAAAAGGAGAGGAGTGGCGATGTATCCCAGGCGCTGCCACTGCAGAGGCCAACACCAGACCTTTAGGATAAAAAAAATTGCTTATACTTGCAACACGTTTCGGAGTAGGACTTGCTCCTTCTTCAGGCAGATAAGAAGGAGTCCTACATCAAAACGTGTTGTAAGAATGAACCTTTTTTTTATCCTCATGGTTTGGAGTTGTTTTTTTGCAGGGACATCACCTGGGATCCACCGCCCCTCCTCTCCTCTCCATTTTAAGCTATAACATTAACCATTTTATTGGGTTTTGGTCAATTATATACCCAATTCAGATTATAATGCATAGTAGTACTTTAGGTTTAGCAATGATATTTCGAGTATACTGTTTATGTGTAGAGTGGAGAACGCCAATATAGTCCAGGCAGTTCTACCTGGAATAAAGGTAAGCAGTGCTGGTTTGCATGCTCTCAGCCCATAAAGATGTGAGACAATGGAGACAGTGAAGGACATAATGGAAACAAGAAGCTTTGGAAGAATTCATCTGGATGATGAGGACCTGAGCTTAGCACATACAGATCAGACTAATTCAGACACGTTATTACATATTTTATTGTGTGTTATTTAAAGGTTCCTTAGTTATCACCCTGTTTTTCTATGTCTGTTTCCAACATTCTCCATTGTTGTGTCTCTTAATCCTGCCTCATTCTGGTCTTGCTCCCATTTTTTCCTTCTGCCATGCATGTTTCAATTCACCCACCATCCTCCGACAGGCCAAAATAAACATCTTAGAATGCCGGAGTCAGGTTTTAATTAAGGGTTTGATTCATTTTTGATGAACTTTTGATTCTGAAAAGACGCCTGCTGCTTTCTGGTGAAGAGCGAGCTGATTAAATGTGACTGCACTCCGCATTCCGCACTGCTGCTTTTGTCATTTCAGGGCTTTTCATAAATGGCCAAGATTTCTGGCCCTCATTAAAAAAAAAAAAAGAAGAAAGGGATCAGGAGCCCAGCAAAGAAACAGAGACAAATTTTATGGTCCTGTCACAAGAATAGGAATGTGAATCAATTGTAGCATTGCTTTTATTAACCCATTATGGGATTTAGTGGTCAACTTTAAGATCATACAACATTCATTGACTTTATGAAAAAGGAGAATGCTGAATGCGTTACATTACTAATACAGTATTTTGTCATAATTTCAAAACAGTTTATTGTATTCATCTTTGGTGAAATTTTCGTTTTTATATATAATATGCTCAGCCATAATGCTTGCTAACCAGTTTCATTAAAATAGTATATCACCAACAACAAAAAATCATAGTACGGCTTAGATCATACATCCTACCAACACGCTTTGTTGTAAAAAGCAAATTCGTTTTCCAAATAAAAAGTTATCACAAATGTCTGTTTTATACAGGATGTCTTGTTTTCTGTGTTAGTGAAGTATTGTATATGCTTAAACTTCATCTCACGTGTATATGACTATGGCTTTGAAAAGAAACCAGGAGAGATTGATTTGGGCCATTGTTTTAAGGTAATTTTTAATGGTGAAGGGAGCTGACTCTGCTCCATGATATGGGTAAGTCAAGACATATACACAGGATTTCAATGAAAAAATTCAATTTTTTTGTCAATTTTTTTTTGTCATTTATTGCACAGTTTCTTGCACCAGATTTTAGCTTAAAGTTAATAGGGAGCTTTTTAAAAACATACTACATTGTTGTATTTTTTATATTATTTGTAATTTTTTCTTCTGATATGCCTTTTCCTGTAGGCTTCTTTATAGAAATTAAAAGGCATAAAAAGTGTGGAAAAAAGTCACCAAACATTGGAAGTGTTTTATCTGCAACGCAGTAAGCTGAATAAATAAATTAAGCAAATTTGTAATATTCTACAAATTTTCAATCACTGAGCAAAATAGTTTGACATGGTATCTTCTGGATGTCTTGTGCAAATCAGGACGTAGAAATGGCCATCTGCTGCACAATATTCCAGAAAGCCTAGGAGCTTTGACCTTTAACAAGCTATGGATTTATTGGCATAGCAATGACCAATGAACAAGAAATGGTGATATTGTAAAGTGAAGGGAGGAGTAAAGTGAAACCTTCTCTGTCTTGAGCTGTTGAATTTCCACCAAGTCAAGTTTACATGTCTGCTATGAAGCTGAATATACTGTATTAATTGGAAGAACATGGATATTCCCAGTTTGACAGGTTTGATGAATGACAGCAATTGCGAGTAATCATGTACGAATTAGGCAAAATTAAAGAAATCTGCAAGAAAACACCATTTCCCTATTTCTGGCAAAACGTTCAAGGCAAGTCAGTTTTATTTCAATATAAACAGAATAAACTACCAAGACAAGAAGAACACAATCACAAAGGAACAAATAGACGTATTTATCACGCTTGAGTCACGCTCAAGAACTTTTTTCCCACCATGATGATACAGTGGTGGATGTTCTGCTCAAAAAGGAAGGCAAAAACATAGTAAATAAAATAATACATAGCTTGAAAGGAAACATTACAAGGGCATGACCACTTTATCTTCATTTTAACAGATGTGTTGGGGACACGATTCTGTGGCACTTATTGCAGGTTCTTCTCCTGCACTTATCTGTGCAACCTACTTTACACAAAATGGCAGCTCATGGAGAAGCATGTGACCAGATCTGTCCATCAGCATCATCCAATAGAAAGGCAGCTTTTCCATGTGCAGTGTTTTACAATTGGAGGAGACTGACGGCAGATCTGGTCACTTGCTCCTCCATGAGCTACCGTATTGAGAACAGGAGAGCTGTGCAGTATGTGAGGAAGGCAGCACTGACAAATGCAGGAGAAGAACCTGCGATACTTACATACAGCTGGTGAAATAGGTATTGAATGCATCACCAATTTTCTAAGTTAATATATTTCTAAAGGTGCTATTAGCATTAAATTCCAGATGTCGCTAACAACCCATCCAATCCACACAGGCAAAGAAATCAAACCATTGATGTCCATAAATTAAGTATTGTGTAATAATGAGAAATGACACGGGAAAAAAGATTGAACATGCTTACTGAAATGTATTTAATACTTCCTAGAAAAGCTTTTGTGCGACAGCTTTATGACCCCTCCTTTATGGAGATACTAGTCGCATGAATTGCTCAAGTGTGATTTTGTCCCTTTCTTCCATGCAAACAATCTTCATATCCTGAACCTTCTGTGGGCTTCTGAGCTTCAATTCCTTCTATTGATTTTCTATTGGATACAGGTCAGGTGATTGGTTGGGCCATTCTAGAAGCTTTATTTTCTATCTCTGAGACCAATTGAGAGTTTCCTTGGCTGTGTGTTTGGGATCATTGTCTTGCTGAATTGTCCATCCTCGTTTCATCTTCATCATCCTGCTAGATGGCAGCAGATTTTTATTAAGAATGTTTTGGTACATTTGTCCATTCATCTTTCCTTCAATTATATGAAGTTTTCCAGTGCCGTATGCTGAAAAACAGCCCCACACCATGATGTTCTCGCCTCCAAACTTCACTGTTGGTATAATGTTTTTGGGGTGATACGCAGTGTCTTTTAGCCTCCAGATATGGCATATATTATGGCATCCAAAGAGTTTAATTTTGGCCTCATCTGACCAGACTATATTCTCCCAGTATTTCATAGGCTTGTATAAATGTTGTTGTGCAAGCTTTACATGCACTTGAACACGCGTTTTGTTCAGCAGTAAAGTCTTGCATGGTAAGCGTGCATACAGGCTATGGAGTTTGAGTGCATTGCTTATAGTTTTCTTTGAAGCAATTGGAACTTCAGATTCCAGTTCTTTCTGTAGCTCTCCACAGATGGTCCTATACTCTTGAACAACTCTTCTGATAATTTTTTTTCACTCCTCTGTCTGAAATCTTGCAGGGAGCACCTAGTCATGGCTGGTTTATGGTGATGTTATGTTCTTTCCACTTCTGGATTATGGCCCCAGCAGTGCTCACTGGAACCTTCAGTAGTTTAGAAATTCTTCTGGAACCAATGCCATCAGTATGTTTTTCAACAATAAGGTTTAGAAGGTCATGAGACAGCTCACTGGTTTTACGCATCATGAGATGTTTCTAGTGTGGCACCTTGGTAATGAGACATCTTTTTATAGGCCATTAGCTGAACCAGCTCATATTATTTTTCACTAAGTGGCATGATTTCTCTCTAATTACTGATAGATTTCAGATTGTGTCATGACTTTCCAGGGCTTTTTGCACCTCATGTGTTCAATAATTTTTCCTATGTAATTTCTCATTATTATGTATAAAGAACCAGGATATGTGGACTTCATGTGTGCTGATGATTTAAAGGACAGAACCGAAGAAAAATTAATACAAGTTGGTTTACTGTCATCACTTTTTGGAGTAAAATCTGACTCCTTTCACATGTGGTTGTCCTGAGGAAGGAGTCGGATATTTCCTTAGAAAATTGTTGATGTGTTCAATACTTATTTCAGCTGTCATATTAGTAAATGCCACAAAATCATGTTCCAACACATCTGTTAAAATAAAGATAAAATGGCCAACCCCTTTAAAATCAGTAATACAATCATTTGGTCTAGAAATAGGGTGAACCTTTAGATAGGTTTAATAAAAAAATATTAATGCCATCATTATTGTATATTTAAATAACCTGGTTCAGATCTTCATGCCATCTCAATCAGGCTAGATTCACACATCTGTGTATCATGGCCTGGGCAAGAATCACGATGCATGGGCTTACTGTGGACCTCCTGACCAAAATACAGCAGCATCCTAGGCATATATGAGGCTGCTGGGTTTGGATAAGGAGACCCGCAGCCGTACCATGCTTCACGGTCTGTGCTTGGACCCTGACACACAGATGTGTGATTCTAGCCTTAGAGAAAACAGATTTAATTTTGTTGTTGCTAGAAACTTTTGCTAAGGCCGGTTTCACACGTCAGTGTCTCCGGTACGTGAGGTGACAGTTTCCTCATGTACCGGAGACACTGACACACGTAGACACATTAAAATCAATGCATCTGTTCAGATGTCATTGATTTTTTGTGGACCATGTCTCCGTGTGCCAAACACGGAGACATGTCAGTGTTCGTGGGAGCGCACATAGATCTTTATTTTAAACACAATTATTCATATCTTCTCAACAGCAAACGCTGCTGCAGGGAAGATATGAAAGGGGCTTCAGCACCAGATGCTGGTACGTGTGGTACCCAGCACAGTGCATGTGGTACCCAGTGGGCACACGGGCGGCACACGTGTGCCACACTGATGTGCCACAGAAACGTAGGGGCACACGGACACGGATAATTCCGGGACCGATTTTTTCCGGTACCGGAATTATCTGGATGTGTGAGACTGGCCTAAAGTGTATGTCCATCATTGAATGCAATTTTGTATATTTGTTAAAAAGTTACCAGCATAAAAAGTGAATTAATGTTTCAATGCTGCTCATGATTTACAGGCTGTATTATAACCACAGTTGCATTCACAGTCCTAGCTAAAGCTAAAATACTTCAAAATTCATTGCTCAGTGTCTGTACAAAACTTGCTCTGATGATTTGCGTGTAGTCTTTTGACGCGGTAATATACAGTAAGGCTGCCGTCACACTAGCAGTATTTGGTCAGTATTTTACATCAGTATTTGTAAGCCAAAACCAGGAGTGGAACAATCAGAGGAAAAGTCTCATAGAAACACATCATCACTTCTGCATTTATCACACACTCCTGGTTTTGGCTTGCAAATACTGATGTAAAATACTGACCAAATACTGCTAGTGTGACCGCAGCCTAAGTCTGATGTAGGAGATCAGCCGGCTGTGAACAATTTTCCCACTGTTTCAACAACAGCTACCAGTAGAATTAAGAATGCAGCTCTGGACTCTAAACCGGCTGAACCTTTGGATCACTGTGTGATGAGTAAAGCAATATATTCACAAATATACCGAACGTTTTATGTAGATTATTTGAGACCAGGCTATATAGGATCGGATCTGTCACCTTGTAAAAAAAATGGTACATTTTTGCTTTTATTTTATTCCTGCTGCTCCTGTGAGTATTTTGTCACAGACTGACTTTAAGATAAACATCCTACATCACGGAGTAATGTATTTTTCATGATCATATGTCTATTAAGAACAGCGTTGAGTCGTTGAGTTGGTCTACAAATAGTGTACAATGTCTTCTCTTGTTCATGGACAACCTATGTTTGAATGTAGAGTGTCCGGAAAGAAGAGATTTATGGCGCAGAATTAGAATGCACATTCTTGGTGTCATTCCCATGGCAGCTCACTTTAACCTTTTGTCCTCCACTAAAAATCAACCCCTTTAAAATAATTGCATGACACTATAAGACCAGCGATTCATGGACCTACCCTAATGCCACAACTCTCCACTTCTGTAAATAACGAAAGCCATTATTTGTGTAATATAAATGCATAAAGATGTGTAAATGGAACCAGCACCCGACACAGCACAAGCGTACATGTAAACGCTGTATGGACTGTGACACGTGATGGAGTGTGATTGCACCTCCATTTTGCTATTTGGTAGGGTTTAGAAACCTAGTAATCAAACCAGGATTCACTAAAGCCATTAATATTTAAGTCCCTGAAAACTCCTTTAAGGCTGCCGTCACACTAGCAGTATTTGGTCAGTATTTTACATCTGTATTTGTAAGCCAAAACCAGGAGTGGGTGATAAATACAGAAGTGGTGACGTGTTTCTGTTATACTTTTCCTCTGATTATTCCACTCCTGACTTTGCCAAATACTTATGTAAAATACTAACCAAATACTGAACGTGTGAACGTGGCCTAAAAGTTAGACAACATTTATTTAGCCCAATAAGGTTAGGGTCACAGGATTGTAATTTCGGTGTGAACTCTGTCTGCGAAAAAACAGCCAGCACACAGACCAATGTTATTCAACGAGGCCGTGCAGATGGGCAATTGTTTTTATTAGTTGAATTAGTTGAACGTGTGGAAAAAATCCCAGCATGCACTAGTTTCTTCCAAACTTCAAATTAGACTCACCCATTCAAGCCTATGGGTGCCCCCAAAAGATTGGAAGCCACAGTATAACATGTTTTTTTACGGGTAAATTGCGATTCTTCAAAATAGGAAAATATAAATGGTGTTGTAAATTATTATTATTATTATACATTTTTATAGCGCCATTTATTCCATGGCGCTTTACATGTGAATACGAGGCAAATATAGACAAATACATTAAACATGAGCAGATAACAAGGCACACGAGTACATAAGGAGGGAGGACCCTGCCCGCGAGTAATTACTAATTACTGTTTTTGTAAAAAAAAAAAAAAAACAGATTGCACATGGCTGACAAGTGAGACAAAAATCGTCAGAGTTTTCTGGCTGAAACTCTGAGGATGTTTTATACGTTTGTATGAACCCGGATTAAAAGAGACCAAAAAAAATGACTTTCACCATCTTGTTCCTGAGGAGGACCAGATGAGATCAGATTATTATTATTATTATTATTATACATTTTTATAGCGCCATTTATTCCATGGCGCTTTACATGTGAATACGAGGCAAATATAGACAAATACATTAAACATGAGCAGATAACAGGCACACGGGTACATAAGGAGGGAGGACCCTGCCCGCGAGGGCTCACAGTCTGCAGATAGTATTGAGCTCTTATATTTCATTCTCTTTCTCAGTGCTCACAGATCTTCATCTGCTGCTTTGGATTATTCCACTTTTTTTTTATTTTCACCTTCAAAATCTAATCTACATATGGACTGATAAATGACATCTGCATGCAGACGATAGTTGTGTGCACTGAGCCTGTACAATGGTTGGTAATAGGCATTCTATGTGATGACCGAATGGCCCCATATTCGGAATACGTATTAAAACCCCTTTATATATGTAAGTCCATCCATGCACAGTTAAAAGGAAAACCGTATTCTCATTGTCATAGTCACATTTATCACATGTAAGTGTCTTTATCCTATAAGAGTCATACTTTTGCATGCTGTACATATTAGTGTTATTCTTGCTCTTGACTTCATTTTTGCATGTTTCCTGCAATTACTACTGCAATGCATCCATTTTTAAAGGGTTAAAGTAAGTCAAATGTACATGCTGGAAATTCCAGGAATTAAAAGCCAAATATGTCTTATAATGACAGAGACATTTTTTTTCTGCTGCAGCGAGACCAGGTTGGCTCCCCCCAACACATAGACGTGTGAATTTATAGCGTACCGCTATAGATTTACCCCTACTTGTAATTAGCTCAGAATTATACTCTGATCTCAATTTTCAGTGCTCCAGTTTCTCTCCTCTCTCTCTCTAACCGTCAGCTATAAATTTTCCCTCACTCCGCTGCCATTATGAACTGACAATTTTTTATTTTTCTAAACCATAGCTGGTGTGAAATGTGAAAGATGATGAAGGTAGTATGCCATCTTTTGGGGGGTGGGAGACTCCTGGCAGGAACCAAACTTATACCCCCTAATGTTTTAAAAGGGGAAAAGAGAAGCGAGGATGATGCTGCCAGCGTGCATTATGACGTCGTAGTCACGTGAGCGGTCAGGTGACCGGTCACCTGACTGCGACGTCATCGAAGGTCCTTCACTCTCTGCATTCTCAGGAACGGAGGCGGACGCTTGCAGCGGTGATAGCCAGGGTTCGTCGGAGGGGTGAGTATATCCATATTTTTTAATTTTATTCTTTATTTTTTACATGAATACGGATCCCAGGGCCTGAAGGAGAGTTTCCTCTCCTTCAGACCCTGGGAACCATCCAGGATCACTTCCGATATTTGTGTCCCATTGACTTGCATTGGTATCGGGTATCGGCGACATCCGATATTTTTTGGATATCGGCCGATCCCATCCGATACCGATACTTTCAAAAATCAGAAGGTATCGCTCAACACTAGTATTTAGTAGTGATGAAAGAACATGCTCAGATAAGATGTTATCCGAGGATGTGATGGGAGGTACAGGGTCGGTGTTCCGTGGGCCAGAACTAAGTTCTCTTTGCCCTGAGACCTCTCTTATAAACAGGAGTCAGACAGGTGTTTGCTGGGCTGTGGAATTTGTTCTTTAGGCCGGGGTCACACTTGCGAGTGCAATGCGAGAAACTTGCATGAGTCTCTCGCCTCAATACCCGACACTGCCGCCATGCTCTCCTGAGCATTCAGCTGCATAGAAATACATGCATCCGCACACTCCGGTCTTGAGTGCCAGCGGCACTGCCGGGTATTGAGGCGAGAGACTCGTGCGAGTTTCTTGCATTGCACTCGCAAGTGTGACCCCGGCCTTACTCAATTTTCATTCGGGAGTCCTTGTTACCTCCTGATCCATGGGACTGGATCCGGCTACAGATATGATAGGAGACCTTAGGTCCAGTTCAATAACTTCAACAATACAAATGCAAGCAGTTGCGGCATACATATTGAAACAGAGTCCCTCTTTGGTGATGTTCCCTTTGCTCTGTGTACTATCAGTCCTTAACTCCATTCTGCTTGACCTGCTCAACATTTTCTGTTGGCGCCAGGAGCTTCCTATCAGGCATAACAGTTTCCCTGAAGTCCACCATCTTTCCCTTCTGCTGTAACCCGGCTGACATCCTCCTCATAGGGAAGACAGAGATATGGAACTGAATACCTCTTCCAGGACCTAGACCCAAGACTGCCCCGGTGTCCACACGAAGCTTCAGATGTGTCTTCATACTTCATAAATAGCATAAAGTAAAATGTGCAGAATGTTGGGCATGGACAAGGTACTCACCATTTCAAGACCATAAGAACATAAATTAATCTTAATTTGAAAATTTACATATTAAATCCACCACTTTCCGCTGTTTCTACAACATTCTTACAGTTTTTAATTTGAGTACAAACTTGCATTAAACAAGATTATTTACATATTGCAGATCAAAGTAGTACAGGTAGATAGTGCATTGCGTATACCGCTGGTATAGAGCAAAAGAGTGTATATAGTTTAGCTTTAGAGCATGTCATTACATATATTAAAGGTAACAATCAGTACAGTACATACAGCGCTGGCAAAAATTAAGAGACCAACACATCAAAACCCTGTCATGGGCAGCCCAATCTCCAGACCTGAACCCCATTGAAAACTTCTGGAATGTAATCAAGAGGATGATGGATAGTCACAAGCAGTGGCGTAACTACAAAGTTATGGGCCCCGGTGCGAACTTTCAAATGGAGCCCCCCACCATGCCAAAATATTTTCCACCCAAATTCACATTTTCCCTATTAATATTGCACACTATAGCTTTATTGCAAAGTTGGAGATGTGTGACCTCAGTTGCATAACTATCCAGTGCCCCATCCTGGCATATATTTGTCCCCCGTACTGCCATTGTTATGTAATGTATAAAAGAAAATAAACCATTATACTCATCAGGGGCTAACATAGAAGTCATGGGGATCCATATGAGAAGTATAATGCACCCCCATAGTACTCCTTATAGTATAATACACTCCCCATAGTCCCCCATATAGTATTGTACACTCCTCAGTCCTCCATATAGTGTAATACACTCCTCCATATATTAAAATACCCACCTCATAGTCCTCCATATAGCATAAAACACTCTTCGCAGTGCTCCATATAGTATAATACACTGCTCAGTCCTCCATATAGTATAATACACCCCTCATAGTCCTCCATATAGTATAATACACTCCTCAGTCCTCCATTTAGTATTATACACTCCACATAGTCCTCCATATATTAAAATACACTGCTCAGTCCTCCATATAGTATAATACACTGCTCATAGTGCTCCATATAGTATAATGCACCCCTCATAGTCCTCCATATAGTATAATACACTCCTCAGTCCTCCATTTAGTATTATACACTCCACATAGTCCTCCATATATTAAAATACACTGCTCAGTCCTCCATATAGTATAATACACTCCTCATAGTGCTCCATATAGTATAATGCACCGCCATCGTCATCCATGTTGTACAATTCACTTCCCATAGTATGATGGACCATAGTTCTTCATATAGTATAATATATTCCCCATAGTCCTCGATTCAGTATAATGCAGCCCACATATAGTATAATACAGCCACCCCACAGAGTATACTGCAGCCCTGCCATACAATACAATGTAACCCCCATAGAATATAATGCAGCCCCCCTCACAGTATAATGCAGCCCCTCCATACAGGGGCAGTGAGAAAGACATGAGCAAATGGTGACTAGGGGGCAGGGGACAAGGACACAAGGGGAGTAGGGGAGACAGGCACAATGGTAACATAGGGGGGCTAAGGAGCAAGGAAGACAGGCACAAGGGGACACATGGGGGCGAGGAGGCAGGGGAGAAGGTTACAAGGCGACTAGTGGGCAAGGGAGACTGACACAAGGGGACAAGGGAGACTGGCACAAGGGGACACACAGGGACTAGTTGGCCAGGGAGACTGAGAAGGGGACACACAGGGACTAATGGGCAAGGAAGACTGGCACACGGGGACAAGGGACACAAGCATAAGGGGACAAGGGAGACAGGCGCTAGGGGACACACAGGGACTAGTGGGCAAGGGACACTGACACAAGGCTACACACGGGGACAAGGGATAGAAGCACAAGGGGACTCATAGGGACCAAGAGGAAGGGGAGAAGGGCACAATGGGACACACGGGGACTAGGGTGCAATGGAGACAGGCACAAGAGGACACAAGGGGACTCCGAGGGCAGAGTAGATAGGGACGCAAGGGGACAGAGGAAGATGGGGGGGGGAGACTTGGGAGGAGGGAAGGAGGGGGCACAGGGATTACAAGGACAGGGTAGATGGAGAACACACGGTGAGAAAGGGGACTGGGGAGCCTTGAGAGCAGGGCAGACAAGTCACACGGGGACAAGGGGCAGGGAATGCATGGGGGGTGCAGGAGGACTCAGGGCATGGGAGATGAGGAGCACTGGGAGACCAGGGGAGGAGGAACAAGGTGTGTACGGGGAGCCCAGAGGAGCACCATGACCTGAACCTGGGGACCTACTAGGACGTGGGGCACGGGACAGCAGGGAGGAAACGGGGCTGGTGTCACAGGGGGCCAGGGACGCTGGGGGCCGAGACGGCGACACACGGGCAGCAGACACACCTCACTTCCGCCAGTCCCGTACACCTCCATGTTCATTCCCGGATCCTCCATATGGCTGAGCCGCTGCGGCATCCCCCTCCTGGGCGGCTTGGTCCACGTGCCCCCCACTAGCTCCGGAACCACCTGTTCCCGGTCCCAGCAGCTGCCACAGGCTTTGCCAATATGGCGGCCACCATCACCTGTGCAGATGCTGCACTGCCTGGGCCCCACACACAGCGGGTGCGCCATGAAGTGATGTCATCACGCACCCGCAGTGTCAGAGGCAGAGGGGAATGATGGGAGAGGGAGCATCAGCTGACGCTCTCTCCTCCATCATTGCTTTGAACTGTACCGGCATCATAAACGCCGGTATAGTTCACTGCGGCGGCTGCGACGGGGGGAGTCGGGTGCCTCTGACCTATCGGGCCTCTGACTTGCCAGTCTGTCGTAGTTACGCCCCTGCCTCACACACACTACAGATATCACACACACACACTTCAGATATCACACACACACACACACACACACACTACAGATATCTCACACACACACACACACACACACACACACACACACACACACACACTACACAGATATCACACACACTACACAGATATCACACACACTACAGATGTCATACACACCCTACATATATAACACACGCACTACAGATATCACACACATACACACACTACAGATGACACACACACACACACTACAGATATCACACACACACTACAGATATCACACACACACTACAGATGTCATACACACACTACATATATATCACACACACACACTACAGATATCACACACTACAGATATCACTCACACACACACTACATATATAACACACGCACTACAGATATCACACACGCACACACACATACTACAGATATCACACACACACACACACACTACATATATAACACACACACACTATAGATATCACACACAAACACACCAGCTCATACACACATCTCACACTCCTCTCTGGTAAAGGGGAGGCTGATATTAACCTGCAGCTCCTCAGCGTCTCCTGCTTGCACACTGCTGTCATGTCCCGCCCCTCCCCCGCTCTCCCCTTCAGTCCCGGGGCTCAAGAGCAGGAGACGCTGTCACCGTCTCACAGTGCTGACTGGAGCTGCTTCCAAGTTCCTCTCCCATACCCCGGCTGCCCCCTCCCCCTAGATACGCCTGGGACTGTTGCCGTGCGGAGGGATCTCCTCCTGCACTGCAACATGGTGTCGGCCGGTGCCTCTGACCTGCCGGGCGGAGGGCCCCTGACCAGCCGGGCCCCGTCGCAATGGCGACCGCTGCGACCGCGGTAGTTACGCCACTGGTAACAAGCCATCAAACAAAGACGAACTGCTTAAATGTTTGCGCCAGGAGCAGTGTGAAAGACTGGTGGAAAGCATGCCAAGGCGCATGAAAGCTGTGATTAAAAATCATCGTTATTCCACAAAATATAGATTTCTAAACTCTTCCTGAGGTGAAGCATTAGTATTTTTGTTTTTAAATGATTATGAACTTGTTTTCTTTGCATTATTTGAGGTATGAAAGCACTTTGTTTTTTTGTTTTTTTATTTTGACCATTTCTCCTTTTCAGAAAAAAAATACAAAATTTATTGCTTGGAAATTCAGAGACATGTTGTCAGAAGTTTATAGAATAAATGACCAATTTACATTTTACTCAAAAATATACCTATAAAGAGAAAAACCAAACTGAACATTTAGCAGTGGTCTCTTAATGTTTGCCAGGCCTGTATGGTGCAGGTAAAGAGCTGGGCAGTACATATAGTACAGACATAGAACAGTATAAGAAAATATAGCAAAGGTAGAGGCTATTAAACCATATGTCGTAATTTTATACAGGAATGTAGTCCATCTAGTACAAGTAGAGAACAGCATGGCGCATATAGTACAGGTAGAAACTACAATAAGCATAGGACTGTTAGAAAGCAGTACGATATGTGTAATAAATTAAGAGAGTACCACATGCATATATTATAGTTAGAACAGTAAAGCATATATAAGGCTGGTTTCACATTTGCGGTTTTGTCCGCAGCGTTTCTACCGCATATATCCGCATGCGTTGTGTATTCCTATATTGAACATTAGGGACGCATGCGTTTTTGATTGTTCGCATTTTGCCACGTTTGACGACACATGCGTCGTTTCGTCATTTGTGGCTTGGCGCGGAAATGCAACATGTAGTAATTTTTAGAGGCGTCAATTTGCCGCCTGGAAACGCATGCGGTTGATTGCGCAAGGATTGTGACAAAAAAACGCATTGCTGTCTATATGAACGCATGCGTTCACAAGCACATGCGTTTGCTTGCGTTCGTGAACGCATGCGTTTCAAAAGAGAAACACATGTCTAGAGACTGATAAGCCACCCCCCACATAGTAGGTGATAAAGGGAGGTAGTGGACGTTTGCAGGTCACTACTCAGCAGATATTGAAGCAGACGAGACTCAGGCTACATCTTGGAGGAAAACAAGACACTGAACAATGTGAGTACATCCTAGCCAGTGCCTTTATTTTCTATTTTCTGTCTCCACATGTCCTAATTTCTTGCATTTCTTTCTTTCTACATGCATCAGAATGTCTTCTTCTTCTTCTGATGAGCAGTTTCGTCCTGGGCCGTCGGAAGTCGAGCATGTCAGTGAGGTGAGTACTTGCCTCATCGGATTGGTGAGTATTCACTGTCACATCTACACATGTGACAATTTGAATTTTTCCTTTTTTTAGCGCTCTTCTTCAACTCCGGCAGAGACTGGACAGGAGCAACGGACTCAAGGTCGGGTGGAAAGACGGCAGCGGGTACGTATACAAGGCTGACTGTTTACTGTATCCTCAGTGTAATATTCTTGAATCTTCCTTTCTTTCCATTCCTATTTCTTTACTTTTTTCTTCTGGAATCCTTTTGTATGTTAACTTTCCTATTCATGCCATTTCTCAGCATCTTTTTTCATTCTTTTCCTTATGTTAATTGACCAAACTTTAATAACATAGTAACATAGTAACATAGTTAGTAAGGCCGAAAAAAGACATTTGTCCATCCAGTTCAGCCTATATTCCATCATAATAAATCCCTAGATCTACGTCCTTCTACAGAACCTAATAATTGTATGATACAATATTGTTCTGCTCCAGGAATACATCCAGGCCTCTCTTGAACCCCTCGACTGAGTTCGCCATCACCACCTCCTCAGGCAAGCAATTCCAGATTCTCACTGCCCTAACAGTAAAGAATCCTCTTCTATGTTGGTGGAAAAACCTTCTCTCCTCCAGACGCAAAGAATGCCCCCTTGTGCCCGTCACCTTCCTTGGTATAAACAGATCCTCAGCGAGATATTTGTATTGTCCCCTTATATACTTATACATGGTTATTAGATCGCCCCTCAGTCGTCTTTTTTCTAGACTAAATAATCCTAATTTCGCTAATCTATCTGGGTATTGTAGTTCTCCCATCCCCTTTATTAATTTTGTTGCCCTCCTTTGTACTCTCTCTAGTTCCATTATATCCTTCCTGAGCACCGGTGCCCAAAACTGGACACAGTACTCCATGTGCGGTCTAACTAGGGATTTGTACAGAGGCAGTATATTGCTCTCATCATGTGTATCCAGACCTCTTTTAATGCACCCCATGATCCTGTTTGCCTTGGCAGCTGCTGCCTGGCACTGGCTGCCCCAGGTAAGTTTATCATTAACTAGGATCCCCAAGTCCTTCTCCCTGTCAGATTTACCCAGTGGTTTCCCATTCAGTGTGTAATGGTGATATTGATTCCTTCTTCCCATGTGTATAACCTTACATTTATCATTGTTAAACCTCATCTGCCACCTTTCAGCCCAAGTTTCCAACTTATCCAGATCCATCTGTAGCAGAATACTATCTTCTCTTGTATTAACTGTTTTACATAGTTTTGTATCATCTGCAAATATCGATATATTACTGTGTAAACCTTCTACCAGATCATTAATGAATATGTTGAGGAGAACAGGTCCCAATACTGACCCCTGCTGTACCCCACTGGTCACAGCGACCCAGTTAGAGACTATACCATTTATAACCACCCTCTGCTTTCTATCATAAAGCCAGTTACTAACCCATTTACACACATTTTCCCCCAGACCAAGCATTCTCATTTTGTGTACCAACCTCTTGTGCGGCACGGTATCAAACGCTTTGGAAAAATCGAGATATACCACGTCCAATGACTCACCGTGGTCCAGCCTATAGCTTACCTCTTCATAAAAACTGATTAGATTGGTTTGACAGGAGCGATTTCTCATAAACCCATGCTGATATGGAGTTAAACAGTTATTCTCATTGAGATAATCCAGAATAACATCCCTCAGAAACCCTTCAAATATTTTACCAACAATAGAGGTTAGACTTACTGGCCTATAATTTCCAGGTTCACTTTTAGAGCCCTTTTTGAATATTGGCACCACATTTGCTATGCGCCAATCCTGCGGAACAGACCCTGTCACTATAGAGTCCCTAAAAATAAGAAATAATGGTTTATCTATTACATTACTTAGTTCTCTTAGTACTCCTGGGTGTATGCCATCCGGACCCGGAGATTTATCTATTTTAATCTTATTTAGCCGGTTTCGCACCTCTTCTTGGGTTAGATTGGTGACCCTTAATATAGGGTTTTCATTGTTTCTTGGGATTTCACCTAGCATTTCATTTTCCACCGTGAATACCGTGGAGAAGAAGGTGTTTAATATGTTAGCTTTTTCCTCGTCATCTACAACCATTATTTCCTCACTATTTTTTAAGGGGCCTACATTTTCAGTTTTTATTCTTTTACTATTGATATAGTTGAAGAACAGATTGGGATTAGTTTTACTCTCCTTAGCAATGTGATTCTCTGTTTCCTTTTTGGCAGCTTTAATTAGTTTTTTAGATAAAGTATTTTTCTCCCTATAGTTTTTTAGAGCTTCAATGGTGCCATCCTGCTTTAGTAGTGCAAATGCTTTCTTTTTACTGTTAATTGCCTGTCTTACTTCTTTGTTTAGCCACATTGGGTTTTTCCTATTTCTAGTCCTTTTATTCCCACAAGTTATAAACCGCTTACACTGCCTATTTAGGATGTTCTTAAACATTTCCCATTTATTATCTGTATTCTTATTTCTGAGGATATTGTCCCAGTCTACCAGATTAAGGGCATCTCTAAGCTGGTCAAACTTTGCCTTCCTAAAGTTCAGTGTTTTTGTGACTCCCTGACAAGTCCCACTAGTGAAAGACAGGTGAAACTGTACAATATTGTGGTCGCTATTTCCTAGATGCCCGACCACCTGCAGATTTGTTATTCTGTCAGGTCTATTAGATAGTATTAGGTCTAAAAGTGCTGCTCCTCTGGTTGGATTCTGCACCAATTGTGAAAGATAATTTTTCTTGGTTATTAGCAGAAACCTGTTGCCTTTATGGGTTTCACAGGTTTCTGTTTCCCAGTTAATATCCGGGTAGTTAAAGTCCCCCATAACCAGGACCTCATTATGGGTTGCAGCTTCATCTATCTGCTTTAGAAGTAGACTTTCCATGGTTTCTGTTATATTTGGGGGTTTGTAACAGACCCCAATGAGAATTTTGTTACCATTTTTCCCTCCATGAATTTCGACCCATATGGACTCGACATCCTCATTTCCTTCGCGAATATCCTCCCTTAAAGTGGACTTTAGACAAGACTTTACATAGAGACAAACCCCTCCTCCTCTCCGATTTTTACGATCCTTTCTAAACAGACTGTAACCCTGTAAGTTAACTGCCCAGTCATAGCTTTCATCTAACCATGTCTCGGTTATTCCCACTATGTCAAAGTTCCATGTAGATATTTCTGCTTCTAGTTCTTCCATCTTGTTTGTCAGGCTTCTGGCGTTTGCGAGGATGCAGTTTAGAGGATTTTGTTTTGTTCCAATCTCCTCGCTGTGGATTGTTTTAGAAATGTTCTTACCTCCCTTCTGAGTATGTTTTCCTGGATCTTCTTTGTTCAAGTCTAATGTTTTTCTTCCCGTCCCCTCATCTTCTAGTTTAACGCCCTCCTGATGAGTGTAGCGAGTCTTCTGGCGAATGTGTGTTTCCCAGGTTTGTTGAGGTGTAGTCTGTCTCTTGCGAGGAGTCCATCGTACAAATAATTCACACCGTGGTCCAGGAATCCGAATCCTTGTTGTCTGCACCATCGTCTTAGCCAGTTGTTTGCATCAAGGATCCTGTTCCATCTCCTGGTGCCATGCCCGTCTACTGGAAGGATAGAAGAAAAAACTAGCTGTGCATCCAGTTCCTTTACTTTCTTCCCTAACTCTTCAAAGTCTTTGCAGATTGTCGGTAGGTCCTTCCTTGCCGTGTCATTGGTGCCAACATGTATCAGAAGAAATGGGTGGACGTCCTTGGAGCTGAAGAGCTTTGGTATCCTATCGGTCACATCCTTGATCATCGCACCTGGAAGGCAGCATACTTCTCTTGCAGTTATGTCCGGTCTGCAGATGGCTGCTTCTGTGCCTCTCAGTAGTGAGTCTCCCACCACCACCACTCTTCGTTGCTTCTTGGCTGTACTTTTTGCTGTCACTTGTTGCTGTGTGCCCTTTTCTTTTTTGCTTGCTGGTATTGCTTCATCCTTAGGTGTGCCATCTTCATCCTCTACAAAGATTTGATATCGGTTCTTCAGTTGTGTGGTTGGTGATTTCTCCATGGTCTTCTTGCTTCTTTTGGTCACATGCTTCCACTCATCTGCTTTTGGAGGTTCTCTGACACTTTTTTCACCTTCTGTGACCAGTAGAGATGCTTCTGTTCTGTCTAGAAAGTCTTCATTCTCTTTGATGAGTTTCAAAGTTGCTATTCTTTCTTCCAGACCCCGCACCTTTTCTTCTAAAAGGGCCACTAGGCTACACTTCTGACAGGTGAAATTGGATTCTTCTTCTGGTCGATCTGTGAACATGTAGCACATGCTGCAGCTCACCATGTAGGTTGTCACATCTGCCATGTTGCTCCTAGATCCTGCTGACTTGCTGTGTGTTTTCCTTCTTGTGTAATCTACTCAGCCAAGCTCTCTTGCAATAAGGTCCTACGGCGCGCGGTTTGGTGATGCTTTCCAAGCAGCTGGTCCCGGCTGTACCCAACGATCTTCATTAAATAATGACTTTATTTAATTTTTAGGTTCCACAACGGGCGGATGACCTAATTGAAAATGACCTCCTCATCTCCCTGGTCCAGGAGCGAGTCCCGTTGTGGCACACCCGGGATCCACTGCACTCAAACAACGTCACGATGCGGCGCCTATGCAATGAGGTGGCCACAGAGATGTGGGATGGCTGGGACAATGCCCAGACTCGGGTCCGCAATGCATTTGGTAAGTATTGCACTGCAGTGTGAAGCAGCAGAGACCTTGGCCGTGCTCACTCGACTGTGTGTGATGAAAGAAACTCTCAGGAGTTTCTGTCATCACACACAGTTGTGTGAGCACGGCCAAAAGTCATTTTTCTGACCATAATGGTTTTATACGAGCACTATGGCCTCTGGCATGGCTGCACGATCTACGAGCACTATGGACTCTGGTATGGCTGCACGCTCTACAAGCACTATGGACTCTGGCATGGCTGCACGCTCTACGAGCACTATGGACTCTGGCATGGCTGCATGCTCTGCAAGCACTATGGACTCTGGCATGGCTGCACACTCTATGAGCACTATGGACTCTGGCATGGCTGCACGCTCTACGAGCACTATGGACTCTGGCATGGCTGCACGCTCTACGAGCACTATGGACTCTGACACAGGGCAGCCGGACCCTGACAGGTCAACCACCACCACGCCACGCCATATGAGCCCACCAAGGCCTCCAAGAACCCAGCAACCCAAAAAAAAACCCAGAGGACTCTTAGTATTACTCCCCCTTCACCTCCCAATGTGTCTGTAATGTCAGGTTTGTCTCACCCTTCCAGTGCTTCTCAAGCCTTTCATGTGTCAAGCCCCATCCCCGAACTACCAGACCCCACTAGTTTCATTGCCCCTTCTCCTGTCACCTCTGCGTCGTGCATGGTTAGCCAGGCCTCAGCGCTTCACACCCTCCGTTTACATCACTCTACCCCAAGCCGGTGCAGTTAAATACATTTTTTTGGTTGTTAAAAAATAAATACAATTTGATTTGCCCAAATTATGTTTGGTTTATTGTGTCTATCGCCGCCGGCAACACACACCATGCGCCAAATAAGAAACTTCGCCACACACTTTATTTTTGGGCCACATCATATCTCCAGTAGTTATAAAAAAAAGACTGCAGCTTTGTGTGTCTTTAGTATACAGATATGAGGTGGGCCAAAAAAGGTACAATTGTATTATCTCCATAATCTCTTCTTTCTGCTTAGTCTGTGACTAGTGTTGCAGTCTGAAGAGAAAATGGCGGAAATACAGTGCAGAACTCTACGGAACTGGTCAGGTGTCCAAAAACTCATAAGTTAGGACACCTGACCTGGTGTGTAGGGAACTGCCTTATATAACCTCCATTTTCTCTTCTGTGTACATAATCTATTACACACAAATTGAAGGGACAATGGTGGTCACACACGGCATATCTATGCTCACCTGCACAGGTGTCAGAAATAGTGAATTCATGAGGCTGTTATATGTGCATCATGAATTAATTATTTCTGACACCTGACTTGATGAATATAGATCTCTTTAATGTGACAGTCATTGTCTCTTCAGTCTGTGTCCAATGGATACTGCAGAACAGAATCAGGATGTAATGACGTCACAAAGCTTAAAGCAACATGGCTGCCGTCACACTAGCAGTATGTGGTCAGTGTTTTATATCAGTATTTGTAAGCCAAAACAAGGAGTGGAATAATTAGAGGTAAATTATGATATTAACATAATAACTAGCACCTCTGCCTTTATCACCCACTCCTGGTTTTGGATTACAAATACTGATATTAAATACAGACCAAATACTGATAGTTTTAGGACAGCCTTGGTTTGTAGAGGAAAAACATAGGAGACACGGTCAACACAACCAAAACTAAAGTTTATTAATGAGAAATATTATTATCATTTCAGAAAATTACTTGTACAGATCTAATTACAACAGGACATTTACACAACATTGTCCTGCCATGACACACGTCTAATATCTGAATCAAAAAAGGCAGCAAATTGGTCCCGCATGCGACCAACTGCTGCAGTTGACCGCAGCGAGTGATGCTGGAAATCAGGCAGTGGGTGTGCAACTGGTTCATCCAGTTCAATGTTGGGTTGCTCCTTAGCCATTATATAATTGTGCAGAACCACACAGGCTTTGACCACCTCGTCGACTGTTTCCACTTTTAGATTTATGGCTGAGGCAAGAATGTGCCATTTAGAGACCAGAATGCCAAAGGAACACTCTACTGTTCTTCGGGCCCTGGTCAGTCTGTAGTTAAAGATCCTTCTGTGTGGTTTAAGTCTCGACTGGAATAGGGCTTCAGTAGGTTTTCACACATCTGAAAGGCCTCATCCCCAACCATAACAAATGGCATCGGTGGACCTTGAGTGTTGGGGAGAGGTTGTGGCGGGGGAAAATTGAAATTTTTGCCATACACACGGCGGCCCATATCCGAGTTCTTGAAAGTCTGGGAATCGTTGCCACGGCCAAAAGCTCCAATGTCCACGGCGATGAAGCGACAGTTCGCATCAGCTATTGCCATGAGCACAACAGAAAAATATTTTTTATAGTTGAAATACTCCGATCCTGTTCTGGCAGGTTTGATAATGCAGATGTGCTTTCCATCCACCGCTCCTAAACAGTTGGGGAAATCACACACACTCCAGAATTTTTCCGCAATTTCAAGCCACATGTCCGCGGTGGGTAGGCATATAAACTCATCCCGGAGTACATTCCACAAAGCCCAACAGGTGTCCGCAACTATTCCGGACAGGGTGGATATTCTAAGGCGGTATTGGAAGTGGAGGGATGATAAACTCTCTCCGGTCGCCAGAAATCTGTAAGAAAAAGAAACCCCCCAAAAATTACAAACTATTCTATTTATGGTGTGGTTACGCTAAAGAAAGAAAGTAAAATACCCAAAACATACATGTCAGAAAACGCAAAATTTGGACTGTCATTGGTTTAGATTTGCAACGTACCTTAAAGGGAACCTGTCACCCTGAAAATCGTGGGTGAGGTAAGCCCACCGGCATCATGGGCTTATCTGCAGCATTCTGTAATGCTGTAGATAAGCCCCTGATGTTACCTGAAAAAGGAGAAAAAGACATTATATTATACTCACCCAGGGGCGGTCCCGCTGCTGGTCAGGTCAGATGGGTGTCTCTGGTTCGCTGCGGCGCCTCCCATCTTCATTCCAAGATGAGTATAATATAACATCTTTTTCTCCTTTTTCAGGTAACATCGGGGGCTTATCTACAGCATTACAGAATGCTGCAGATAAGCCCCTGATGCCGGTGGGCTTACCTAACCCGCGATTTTCGGGGTGACAGGTTCCCTTTAATGTAATAAAATAGCTATGGAATAAGACTTAACCTTTATTAGGTATATATATAAAAAATATAACCACTACAAAACAAAATAAACAAAAAGACTTGGGGAGGAATAAACCCTAGTGCTCTAGTGAACCCTAACAAACCACAGAAAAGGGAAAGAAAAAGAGGGATATATAAAAACCAATGCCTCTGGCGATGCTGTATGGTCACCTTACCAAAGCACACCGTGACACATGTCACATAACCTAGGGTGTCTGGATAGGTGCAACCAAACCAAAGCGGCAGCCTTTACTCCCCTGATGAGTCCCATTAGGACGAAACGCGTCGGGAGACGCTACACATGAATGAGAGGCAGACTCACCCTTCTGAGAGATACGTTAACTCTCTCTAACTGTGGGTGAGATCGATACAATACATGATTGCTCCTGATTGCAGAGTCTGCAGATATTGACGCCCGAAGGTGACAGGGGCTGGAGCAAAAAAATGGTGACCACACTGTTGTGCCTATTGAGGGACGCTCTGTATGTATGTGCATGAGGTAGCTTGGTCCCGTAGTGAGCACAATACAGTTATATGTACATATGGTCACATGATTTTGTATATACCTCTCTTATGCTGCTATAAACCTCTGATGGGATGTTTTTTGTAAGGTGATGGCGCAGAGGATAACAATGGTATGGGTCAGTTTTATCTAAGACCATCTTGTTTAGTTTATACCTGTAGCATGGTAACCCGCATATGTTAATAAATTGAAGTAAGAAGTATACATGACCATTGTTGGGGCCCTATCAAGTTGGAGAGCCGGTGCCAATTTGTGGTAGATGGTTGCAGCTTATACCCACCATAAAGGTCATATGTAATGATTAACATATATAAGGATTGACAAATATACAGGGATTACATACCGTAATATTCCGTGATACAGCCTACCATATTTGGTTGCACCTATCCAGACACCCTAGGTTATGTGACATGTGTCACGGTGTGCTTTGGTAAGGTGACCATACAGCATCGCCAGAGGTATTGGTTTTTATATATCCCTCTTTTTCTTTCCCTTTTCTGTGGTTTGTTAGGGTTCACTAACTAGGGCACTAGGGCTTATTCCTCCCCAAGTCTTTTTGTTTATTTTGTTTTGTAGTGGTTATATTTTTTATATATATACCTAATAAAGGTTATGTCTTATTCCATAGCTATTTTATTACAATTTTTGGATTAATCACCCAGCTCATATATATTCCCTTTAATGTAACCAGCAGACGTTCCTCTGGTGGAATCGCTCTACGGAGCTGGGTGTCCTGTCTCCGTATGGCTCCTTGGACACGAGCAAGCAAATCCCGGAACAAGTCTTGCGACATCCTTGTATATTCATGGAATTTCTCCGGGTTGGCATTAAGCTTGCCATACAGCATGTGATAGGCTCCACAGCTCTCACGTAGTTCGATAATGGGGTGTCTCCAAAAACGCCTACATTGTCTCCTTCTCCATCTTTGGCGATTTCTGTCTTGCTCCCAAGCAAAAGCACAGGCAAGAAACAGCTTGATGCTTAAATCCAGGTTGAAATAAAAGCTCTCCATGTGAAGATCCATCATGACACAGGATACAGGAGCAAAATCTGAATATTACAGCTGTTCAGGGGTCTATATAAAGAAATCCCATAATACACGCCCTCTGTAGTCCCATTGGCGGTGTCTGGTTATCTTGATTTTTCTCTTGTGAAATTTCTCATCATGCGCACCAAAAATGCAAACGCAGGAAAAAACGCGTTACCACATGCGTCTAAAAAACGCAGCATTTGTACGCGTTTATATGCGTTTTTTCCACCACTTGCGGATGCTGATTAAACGCTGTGGATTTAAACGCAAATGTGAAACTAGCCTAATACAGCTAGAAAGTCATACAGTACATGTTACGTGTTACGGAACCACTCAGCACCCAGAATATGTTGTGCAGTTATATGTATGTATAATAGGTTCCATGTGAGATGCATGTCCCTAATGCATCAGCCCACAGGCTGCGCCCCTGGGCAGAGGGGACACGATATTCCCCTTTTGTCCGCCCCCCACCTTTGTAATTCCCACAGTAAATATCGGCAGGCTCCGGCCACCTGCGGCTATTGTAATGTATGTCTGGCCTGCCGCTTTTCTATTGGCCTGCCCTCTGTATCTGTGTGATATATTCTGTGTCCTGTGAGTAAAGTGTTGTCAGACTGGAAATATGTGGAGAAGCAGTGATCTTTTATATGCGCTGTCCCCTTTGCCCAGGGGCGCAGCCTGTGGGTTGATGTATTAGGGACATGCATCGCACATGGAACCTATTATACATACATATAACTGCACAACATATTCTGGGTGCTGAGTGGTTCCGTAACATGTAACAGTACATATTGTGAATGTAGAAAAGAGCCCAGTATGTGTGATAATGAAACAGTACATATAGCACTGGCACAAAACAATACAATATGCAGTGGGTAGGAAAGTATTCAGACCCCTTTAAATTTTTCAATCTTTGTTTCATTGCAGCCATTCGGTAAATTCAAAAAAGTTCATTTTTTCTCACGTACATTCAAAACAGAAATGTAGAATTTTTTTCTAATTCAATAAAAAACAAAAACTGAAATATCACATGGTCATAAGTATTCAGACCCTTTGCTCAAACACTCATATTTAAGTCACATGCTGTCCATTTCCTTGTGATCCTCCTTGAGATGGTTCTACTCCTTCATTGGAGTCCAGCTGTGTTTAATTAAACTGACAGGACTTGATTTGGAAAGGCACACACCTGTCCATATAAGACCTCACAGCTCACAGTGCATGTCAGACCAAATGAGAATCATGAGGTCAAAGGAACTGGCTAAGGAGCTCAGAGACAGAATTGTGGCAAGGCACAGATCTGGCCAAGGTTACAAAAGAATTTCTGCAGTACTCAAGGTTCCTAAGAGCACAGTGGCCTCCATAATCCTTAAATAGAAGAAGTTTGGGACCACCAGAAGTCTTCACAGACTTGGACGTTCAGCCAAACTGAGCAATCGTGGGAGAAGAGCCTTGGTGAGAGAGGTAAAGAAGAACCCCAATATCATTGTGCCTGAGCTCCAGATATGCAGTATGGAGATGGGAAAAAGTTCCACAAAGTCAACTATCACTGCAGCCCTCCACCAGTCGGACCTTTATGGCAGATTGGCCCGATGGAAGCCTCTCCTCAGTGCAAGACATATGAAAGCCTGCATAGAGTTTGCTAAAAAACACATGAAGGACCCTCAGACTATGAGAAATAAGATTCTGTTGTCTGATGAGATGAAGATAGACCTTTTTGGTGATAATTCTAAGCGGCATGTGTGGAGAAAACCAGGTACTGCTTATCACCTGCCCAATACAATCCCAACAGTGAAACATGGTGGTGGCAGCATCATGCTATGGGGTGATTTTCAGCTGCAGGAACAGGATGACTGGTTGTCATTGAAGGAAACATGAATGCGGCCAAGTACAGAGATATCCTGGATGAAAACCTCTTCCAGAGTGCTCTGGACCTCAGACTTGGCCGAAAGTTCACCTTCCAACAAGACAATGACCCTAAGCGCACAGCTAAAATAGCAAAGAAGTGGCTTCAAAACAACTCTGTGGCCATTCCTGACTGGCCCAGCCAGAGCCCTGACCTAGACCCATTTGAGCATCTCTGGAGAGACCTGAAAATGGCTGTCCACAAACGTTCACCATCCAACCTGACTGAGCTAGAGAGGATCTGCAAGGAAGAATGGCAGAGGATCCCAAAATCAAGGTGTGAAAAACTTGTTGCATCACTCATAAGAAGACTCGTGGCTGTACTAGCTCAAAAGGGTGCTTCTACTCAATACTGAGCAAAGCATATGAATACTTATGACTATGTGATATTTCAGTTGTTCTTTTTTAATAAATGTGCAAAAATTACTACATTTCTGGGTTTTTTAAGTCAAGATGTGGTGCAGAATATTCATTGATGAGAAAAAAATAAACTTTTTTATATGTACCAAATGGCTGCAATGGAACAAAGAGTGTAAAATTTAAAGGGGTCTGAATACTTCCTGTACCCACTGTATACTAATGGAATATAGCAGTTCAGGACATAAAGTAAAAATAGAAAGTAGAAATTTATATATGTGGAACATGTAGAGGACAGTACAACACATGAAGTACAGGTACATGTAATTGAGGTAGAGTGCCGTACAAGATATATAAGCACAGAGAGCAGTACAATAAATTGATGGCAGTGTCCTAATAATCTAATATGTGTCATTAGACATGATTAGTAATCACAATGTATGACAGCGTGGGGGGGGGGGGAGCGAAGGGCCCCCTTGAGTAGTACCCCTTGTGTAGTAATGACTCCCATACAATCAGGGAAACAGAACAGGATAGTGGTTTATTGTATTTGCCCTTTGACAACGACCTTTTAGCTTTTATCTTTCTCTTGATTCAGCATCCAGATTTATTACAATTGCTGCTCCGACATGAAGACATAGATTTAAGTACATTGATATTATGGAAGAAGGCATATTGTCTGTAAATAACAATCAATTCTCATCTATTTCACGGGACATTTACTGAGAACAGCCTCCATTTATAAACAGGTTCTGTTACTTCCATGAAGGTTCTATATCCTAATTGTATTCATGATCGCTATTTTGTGTCATGAGCTTCGTAGGTAACAACTTTGTGCAGTTTTACATTTAGCAATTTTAATATGAATGTAATTATGTAAATAGTAAGAGTAATACACATGAATCACTGCTAGTGCCTGCTGAGATGTCGGTACTAGGGAATTGACTTGGAATCTAAAGTAAATCTTTCTTATAATAATTTTATGAGATGCATAAAAGATTAGTTGTGGGGTGATGGAAAAAAAGTTAAAGTGGGTTTGAAAATTGTAGGAAGGCACAAAGGAACAACAGGTAAGCCTGGGCAGGTACCAAGGCCCGTTGGGTTTGGGGGGCCCATTCAAATCTGAGCATGCTGAATTTTTATCAAGTAGCTGGACAAGTGTACCATTGTGGCTATGTGGTTTGAATTAATAGCCATTGATCCAATGATCGATTGAATCATGCATCATCAGTGGCACTAAATTTTCTTTGTGGTCGGGTAACTTTAACCCGAATTTGGCTGAAAACTGTTAATAAAACATTAACATATATAACATATGTAATATTTAAAGTGGCTATCCAGGACTATTTTTTTTTACTATAGACCTAAAAACTAAATACCTGCCTGTTCTACCTGGCATCAGCTCAGAGCGGTCACTGACTGCTCCTGCTGGCGATTCAGCTTCTCCACGTCAAGAGAGCAGCTCTTCCTCTTCCGATTTGTTCCATCAAGAGGGTGTGACTGCCGGCGCCATGCTAATTGTTTGACAGCTGGCTCCCCACAGTTAGGCAGCAGGGAGCCAGCTTTCAATCAGCATGATATCGGCGGTGATGGTCTGTCGACAGAGAAGAGCAGAAGAGAAGCCGCTACTCCATCTACATGATGTCAGGGCAAGCCGCTGAAACGCCAGCAGGAGTAGTCTGTGACCACTCTGGACCAGCAGAGAATTCTTAGCCCCATAGTAAAAAAAATTAAAATAGTCCTGGATAACCCCTTTAGGCCATGTAAGTGATATATAAGTATAGTTCAAGGACTTTTTCTCTTTAAAGGGGATTCCTGTCTTAAAAGTAAAATACCTGAAGGCTTGAACCACTTGAAAAATACAAAATATATTAGTATTACTTACTTACTGAATTCCCTACCTTTCCAGTGCCACCTTTCAGTTTCTCTATGTCTATCTTTTTTACTAAGTTGCAGCAGTGATGTCATGTATGCACAGGGCTGAGATACATTGCTGAGGCCAGTGAATGGCTGCAGCAGTCACATATTGTAGGCATGATATCAATGCTGCATCTAGGGTTGGACTGGGGTGTCTTAGTTTCACAGGGGTAATTGACTCTAGGGGCCCAGCCTACAGCTATATGCAAATTTCTGTTAGCCGTAATACCTGTTATAGTGGAGCATTGACTGTAAACCACAGGCGGCCCCTGCTCATCTACTGTGCGCCACCATAACTGGGATGTACAATTACGGAAGTTTGCTTTAAAGGGCTTCTTTGGTTAAAACAAGTTATAATAATACCACATACAAGGGACAAATGCCGCCACACCGTGACCAGACCACATATTACCACCATATAGTGACAGACTACTACAGTACCAATCTTCATGGGTCTTTTGCATGCAACAACTATAACATTTGCTCGTATATGCTTCCGACCAGGGACTTCTTTGTCAACCCGAGGGACGGTAGTAGACACAGACTGCGATGGTATATTAACTGTAAAACGGTGTATGTTATTTACGCCTTGATTTGTCCTTGCCAACGTATTTACGTTGGCCAGACATTGCACGAATTGAGGAGTAGGATTGAAAAACATATTTCCACCATTAATCTTGCGCCAACTGACTCATTGAAAGGCAAGGTCCTCACCCCAGTGGTGGCCCATTATTTGGCCCATCATGGTGGTCTGATTACCAATACAAGGGTGGTGGGCAGGTATGGACTGGGACTGAAATTCACCCCTGGCATTTGAAATTACACAGGCCCATGTTGTCCCTGTCCCCAAGCACCAGATGGGATATATTACTAATATTACCATGGATGGAGGAAAGGAATATTTTCTACAAGACCAATATTTCTAATGATACCTGTGGCCTGCTGGGGTAGGTGACGGAGTCAGTGACTTTGTGCTTCATCACAACTCTTAACAGTATGGGTATCTTGAGAACACTGATTCTGTAAACAACTTAGCAGACAAGGCAGCCCATGACCAGACAGGCCCTTCTGGCATTTGCTAGAGTTTCCAGGTGGCCAGTCCAGCCCTGGTGGTGGGCCTTGACAGGATCCAGCTCTCGAATAGAGGTGGTTCTTACAAGCAATCCCTTTTGCGGTTGGAATCATGATGGATTTTTAATCTTGATTCTGTTACTCCCACAGGTTTGAATGATTAATTATTGTTCACTGGATTCCTGGGATAATATACTTCAATCAATGCTTGCATACACTACTAGGAGCCTCACGTGGATACATTCGTCATTCTTGGGATTTGGGTCCCAGACTTTATAGTGGTCGTTTTGTTCCATTTAGACCTTCTATCAACAAGACTACCATTTCCTTGGCCTCTATGGACCACGTTTTGTTTTGGTTCTGGTTTTGCACTGTGTCTGAGTTTCGGACCAAGTTCTGGTTTCCATTTGCAGGTAGGGCATGGGTCCTGCCATCTGTTTCATCTCTCGTAGTGGGTGATCTACCCGGGTCTTTAACCTGGTCAATGGATTAGCTACCTATTTTACTTTACATTTCCTCTGTAGTTAGGTTTAGAACGCTGCATAGGCTCATGGGGGTAGGGTTTTCTCTCTGCTCTTGACTCATGAGGTATATTACTGGGTCTATAGGGCTATACATGATTGTTCTAGGATTACATCTTGGAAATTATTTAAAGGCTCATGTCTGAGCCTCACCACGGTTTTTATGTGAGTTGATATTTCCCAACAACTCTATATGGTTATCTACATTGTTATTTATTATTCATTATTTCTCTGTATTTGGACTTATTGAAGTTCCTGTATTCTATATATTTATCTATAAATGTTTTTCCATGAATAAAGAAAAATTTTTGGCATGAGTCGTATGTACACAGTATTTACTATTCTTATTGTGTTCTATACAGCCTTGGATATATATGGTTGTATGTGTGTCTGGATGGTTGCCTGCTTCTCCCCCAGGTGGCGCCTGGTGTGTGGTTGGATTGCTGTATGGTGACTTGCGTTTTGATGTTGCCCTATTTTGTGACTGGGTGCGCTACTGCCATTACAGACAGGCTGATTTTTATGCACATGCACTACCAAGTTCCCATGTCATGGTACCGGTGTGTTTGTTTACTTTTTATAGCTGGGCACGTCAGCGCAGCTTGCACACTGCTTCCTGCACATGCACGCTGCCGGTACGTGTAACTAATTCCACGCAGGCCCCCTTTGCTCTCCATACCAGCACACAGCAGCCCATTGCAGAGGCGCGCTCCCAGCTTGTACAATGCTTTTTGCGCATGTGCGCTTTTGGATCCTATACTTTACTCTACGCAGGCGCCCTCCACTCTCTACACTTGCACATACCAACCTATTGCGGCTGCACGATCCTTGTACCACTTCCAGCTTGTTCTCATCAGCCCACACCAGTTTACTATCAGGTATAATTAACTTTCTATTTAATATTGTTTGGCGTGTCCTTTCACATCTTCCCTGACGAAGCCCTGCTTGCTGGGGCGATACGCATGAGACATTGACCTTCACACCAGGTTCTATACTCAAGATGTTCTACCTCTCTTTATGTGTACCTGACTGGGTAATTTAACCCCTTCTGTTGGCCTCTAAACCTCAGCACTCTGCCTGGCCTTATGGCTATTGTTCCTGGCAAGCTGCTTATCCCTTTCTACACATGGGGTTTTGTTCTTTACCACATGGGGTTACCCATGTCTTTCTCTATCTAAGGTTGTGCTTACACCACCTCATGAGCCATTAGGTTTAGTACAGGTAACTGGGTATACTAGATGCCGTCATTTATTCCTGAGTGTTAAATGGTTTTCGTTTTTTGGATTTTAATTATGTTTTAATTGTTTGAGATGTTTAAGGTGTGCCAATAAAATCATTATGCTATTACCATATATTTTTCTATGACCTTTCTTATCATGGATGGTGTGCATTATTGCAGTAGTGCTTTCCCTTTTTGGCCAGACTACTACAATACTGATCATGAATAAAAACTACAATACTAATAACACTGTTATTATGCACATCTCTTGTTCAGTCATCATCCAAATGATAGTGGGAAGAAGGGATGAGATTAACTCTCATTGTTTGAGTATTTAATGAATCTGCATAGTTTGTCCTCCACTGTTTTGCAGGTCAACAAGCTACATGGACTTATACTATGGGTAAACAACATATTAGCAAACATCAATTGTTCAATGACCCTGCGTCCTTGTCCTCAAATGATAGCAGACAATAACCTGTAAGAGCTGATATAAGAGGTAAACAGTGGCCATTCAAGAATTCAGAAACATCAGTTCAAGAGACAACTTTCAGATTCATATGAACAATAGCCTGTTTCTTCACCTAGTTCAAATATTAATCTGGAATTGTTAAAATTAAATGCTATGTTTTCACACACCCTCATCCCTTGGCTTGGCTGTCCCATGGCCTGTCTTGTCCCTTGTCCCTTAGCCTGGCTGACCCCCCTGTCTTTTGGCCTGGCTGGCCCCCTTGTCCTTTGGCTTGGCTTCCCACCTTGTAGCTTGGCCTGACTGCCCCCCTGTCTCTTTGCTTGACTGGCCCCCCTGTTCCTTGGCCTGGCTGATCACTCTGTTATTTGGCCTGACTGCGCTCCCATCTCTTGGCCTGGCTGGCACACCTGTCCCTTGGATTGTCTGCCCCCTCTATCCCTCAGCCTAGTCCCAGCATCATGCTGCATACACAGGAGAAAAAAAGATTACACTTACCTGTTGCGCTCCCGACGCCACGCGGCAACCTTTTCTTACAGATCCGGAGGGCTGGTGTTAAAATGATGTGATGTGATGTTACTGTGGTGCGTTGCATGCGATTAGTGAACTTACGTCAGCTGCGAGCCTCTGTTAGGACAGCGGCCTTGTTAGGCTAGGTTCACATTGCGTTAGTGCAGTCCGTTCAACGCATACAAGCGCTAGCAGTGACGGACCTGGAAACGCTGCAGCCAGCGTCACTCAAATGACGGCACATCGCTAGAGCACGCCCATTATGGGCATGTGCTAGCGATGCATCCGACATTGCAGTCTATGCCGGCGTTAACGGACTACGTTACACCTCGTTATGCCGCGGTCTAACGTAGTCGGTTAAACGTAGAGCCATTACGTAATGTTAATGTAATAACACCAGCCTTACCTATTGCAGCAGGGCAATACATTTCAACTGAATGTGCATCCCAGGATACACATTCAGTTGAAACCAGCGGGCTCACTCTACTTCCTGCTTGGGGGCCCTCCAAGGACACTGGACCCATTGGGGAATGCACCAGTGTCCGCTGGGCCAGACCAACCTTAGCTGCAGCCAAGTGAACAGAGGAGGAGAAGCAATGGACAGATAGCACTGAAGTGGAAGAGTATTAGCAGGTACATAACGCTAAATTTGTTATTTTCAAGCTGATGATATTTTTTAGATAGTTTACATTTCAACAGTCTTTTTAAAGGGAATTTGTCAGGTTGAAAAGAGTATCTGATTTGTACGCAGGATATCATAGAGCACGAGGAGCTGATCAGATTGACATATTTTTGTAGGAATATTTTCAGTAAAAATTGTATTTTACGCATTGAAATCCCTGACCTTTGTATGTAAATGAGTCATATCAGGGATTCACAGTCTTCCCTCTATGGCTATGCATGCAAAAATAGCTGTCATTCACTTGTTGGATAGCCCAATAGACTCATATGTGTACAAACGCTACTTATTTCAATGAATTAAATACTACATCTTTCCAACAAACCTGTATATTATTCTGCTCCGCTCCTCATTCTCTATAGCAGGCTGTCCAGAGATCAGACTGGATGTACAATGATACAGGTTCCTTTTAAGACTGGGTTCACACTTCACAGTGGAATCTGCACTGACATGCCAATTGCCATGTTTTGTTGTTTGCTAATCGTATCTCATCTAAAAACAATTTGATAGTCATGTCAAGAGATAAATTGATGTTTTATCTCAACACTGTTAGCTATTGCCATTTAAACTCCTTATAGGTGCAAGCAGTTTAAAAACTGTGCCAAACAGTAAGTTTCGCCCACATAACTGGCGCACTTTTAGCCACAATGTGTCCACAGTGTATCGGTCCACCCTAAAATTGCTCAACACCACCTGTTATATCTAAATGTATCTCTCCAACTGCAAAAATGTTGCAATTGCTGCACCACAGAAGATTGGATGTGTAACTTTTTATTTTATTTTCTTGCTGTATCTTAATACACTGTTGAGCTATTTAGTTTCTAGTGTTTGCTAAGTTTAATGCACATGGTTTCTATTGTTTAGAGTGGGTGACAGGGTATTTTGATTATTGATTTCCTTTCCTAAACTAGTTACTCTGTGATTTAACCTCTAGTTGACTACTTGACCTTAATGAACAGGATGTCATTCACGTGGTGTGTGGGCTTCTGGTCTGACAGCGATCTGGGCATCTCTTGTTTGCACCACAAACATAATCCCAAGAGAAGACCATCATTTTCTCAGTTATCAGCTCCCTCTTTATAAATTAGTATAAGTCACTTGGCAGATATTGTTCTTTTGTGTCTAATATATTAGCATTTTATGGTGAAGGCCAATGCTATGATCATCTATTGTTTCCATATTATAATATATATAATCTCACTGGCAATATGTTGTAATGCACATAGATCACGTATAAAGTACAGTATGCAGTGTTACCTAAACACAAGCTGTGACATTAATTGTCAAATTATCTAGAAATACAAGTAATGTTCAGGATTTCAATGAGCTTGTAAGAGACCCTAAGGCACCAAACTATCAGCGCTAAAGTACTACTGATTTAGAGAATATCTTAGTTTTTTATGCCCAAATGCTATTGCTTAGCCACATGAACATTAATACATTTTGAATAAATTGACTTAACAGCTAAATGTATTGATGTTTATAATTCACCAATGCCATATTACCTGAAAAAGGCTTAAATGCCACTCAAAGTGGTTGTCCTACCTTAGACTACAAGTCCTCAGTCATGACCGTAAGTGTCACGGGTCTACCATGACAGAGAGGGGCCAGAAGAGCACGGTGTTGTGAATTCTGTGGTCAAGCTCCCTCCTGTGGTCATGAGTGGTACTTCGGCTGGTTCTGTCTATGAGCTTCCTCTGGTGGATGTGAATGGGGCTGCGGCTTCTTAGTTTCCATCCTCAGGTGATGAGGTTAAGTCGTTAGGTGCTGCTCTATTTAACTCCACCTAGTTCTTTGTTCCTTGCCTCCAGTCAATGTTCCAGTATTGGTCTTGCTCTCCTGGATCGTCCTTGTGGCCTGTCTTCACTGCATAAGCTAAGTTCTGCTTGTGTTTCTTGGTTTGCTATTTTTTCTGTCCAGCTTGCTATTTTGGTTTGTCTTGCTTGCTGGAAGCTCTGGGACGCAGAGGAAGCACCTCCGTACCGTTAGTCGGTGCGGAGGGTCTTTTTGCGCCCTCTGCGTGGTTGTTTGTAGGTTTTTGTGTTGACCGCAAAGCTATCTTTCCTATCCTCGGTCTATTCAGTAAGTCGGGCCTCACTTTGCTAAAATCTATTTCATCTCTGTGTTTGTATTTTCATCTTTACTCACAGTCATTATATGTGGGGGGCTGCCTTTTCCTTTGGGGAATTTCTCTGAGGCAAGGTAGGCTTATTTTTCTATCTTCAGGGCTAGCTAGTTTCTCAGGCTGTGCCCGAGGCGCCTAGGTCTGGTCAGGAGCGCTCTACGGCTACCTCTAGTGTGGTGTGATAGGATTAGGGATTGCGGTCAGCAGAGTTCCCACGTCTCAGAGCTCGTCCTATGTTATTAGTAACTATCAGGTCACTTTGTGTGCTCTTAACCACCAGGTACATTGTGTTTCTGAACCACCAGTTCATAACAGTACTGGAGGCCAAAAGTACTAATGCTTCTCAATAGAGGGAAAAGAGAAGTTCTGAGACCTTTTTTTTTTCTCTGCACTGTGTTTTGTCTTTCTTTTCCCCTAGACATTTGGGTGGTTCAGGACACAGGTGTAGTGATGGACATTAAAGGTCTGTTTTCTTGTGTGGATCATCTCGCTGCAAGAGTACAAAATATTCAAGACATTGTGGTTCAGAAATCTATGTTAGAACCTAGAATTCCTATTCCTGACTTATTTTCTGGAGATAGAGCTAAGTTTCTGAATTTCAAAAATAATTGTAAACTGTTTCTGGCTTTGAAACCCGCTCCTCTGGTGACCCAGTTCAACAAGTTAAGATCATTATTTCTTTATTACGTGGCGACCCTCAAGACTGGGCATTTTCCCTTGCGCCAGGAGATCCTGCATTATGCGATATTGATGCGTTTTTTCTGGCGCTCGGATTGCTGTATGATGAACCTAATTCAGTGGATCAGGCAGAGAAAAATTTGCTGGCTCTGTGTCAGGGTCAGGATGAGGTAGAGATATATTGTCAGAAGTTTAGGAAGTGGTCTGTGCTCACTCAATGGAATGAATGTGCGCTGGCAGCAATTTTCAGAAAGGGTCTCTCTGAAGCCCTTAAGGATGTCATGGTGGGATTTCCTATGCCTGCTGGTCTGAATGAGTCTATGTCTTTGGCCATTCAGATCGATCGACGCTTACGTGAGCGTAAAAATGTGCACCATTTGGCGGTATTATCTGAGCATAAACCTGAGCCTATGCAATGTGATAGGACTTTGACCAGAGCTGAACGGCAAGAACACAGACGTCGGAATGGGCTGTGTTTTTATTGTGGTGATTCCACTCATGCTATCTCCGATTGTCCTAAGCGCACTAAGCGGTTCGCTAGGTCTGCCACCATTGGTACGGTACAGTCGAAATTTCTTTTGTCCGTTACTTTGATCTGCTCTTTGTCATCCTATTCTGTCATGGCATTTGTGGATTCAGGCGCTGCCCTGAATTTGATGGACTTGGACTTTGCTAGGCGCTGTGGGTTTTTCTTGGAGCCCTTGCAGTATCCTATTCCATTGAGAGGAATTGATGCTACGCCTTTGGCCAAGAATAAGCCTCAGTACTGGACCCATCTGACCATGTGCATGGCTCCTGCGCATCAGGAGGATATTCGCTTTTTGGTGTTGCATAATCTGCATGATGTGGTCGTGTTGGGGTTGCCATGGCTACAAGTCCATAACCCAGTATTGGATTGGAAATCTATGTGTCCAGCTGGGGTTTTCAGGGGGTACATGGTGATGTTCCAGTTCTGTCTATTTCATCACCCACCCCTTCTGAGGTCCCAGAGTTCTTGTCGGATTACCGGGATGTATTTGATGAGCCCAAGTCCAGTGCCCTACCTCCGCATAGGGATTGCGATTGTGCTATCAATTTGATTCCTGGTAGTAAGTTTCCTAAGGTTCGACTGTTTAATTTGTCTGTGCCTGAGCACGCCGCTATGCGGAGTTATGTAAAGGAATCCTTGGAGAAGGGTCATATTCGCCCGTCGTCGTCGCCATTGGGAGCAGGGTTCTTTTTTGTGGCCAAGAAGGATGGTTCGTTGAGACCTTGTATTGATTACCGCCTTCTAAATAAAATCACAGTCAAATTTCAGTACCCCTTGCTGCTGCTGTCTGATTTGTTTGCTCGGATTAAGGGGGCTAGTTGGTTCACCAGGATAGATCTTCGTGGTGCGTATAATCTTGTGCGTATTAAACAGGGCGATGAATGGAAAACAGCATTTAATGCGCCCGAGGGCCATTTTGAGTACCTGGTTATGCCATTTGGGCTTTCCAATGCTCCATCAGTATTACAGTCCTTTATGCATGACATCTTCCGAGAGTACCTGGATAAATTCCTGATTGTATACTTGGATGATATTTTGGTCTTCTCGGTAGGGTTGAGCGAAACGGGTCGAACATTTTCAAAAGTCGCCGACTTTTGGCTAAGTCGGGGTTTCATGAAACCCGATCCGACCCCTGTGCGGGGTCGGCCATGCGGTACGCGACTTTCGCGCCAAAGTCGCGTTTCAATGACGCGAAAAGCGCCATTTCTCAGCCAATGAAGGTAAACGCAGAGTGTGGGCAGCGTGATGACATAGGTCCTGGTCCCCACCATCTTAGAGAAGGGCATTGCAGTGATTGGCTTGCTGTCTGCGACGTCACAGGGGCTATAAAGAGGCGTTCCCGCCGACCGCCATCTTACTGCTGCTGATCTGAGCTTAGGGAGAGGTTGCTGCCGCTTTGTCAGAAGCAGGGATAGCGTTAGGCAGGGTCCATTAACCACAAAACCGCTTGTGCTGCAGCGATTTGCACTGTCCAACACCACCCTCGGTGTGCAGGGACAGTGGAAGTTTTTTTTTTTTTTTTTTTCCCCTCAGCGCTGTAGCTCATTGGGCTGCCCTAGAAGGCTCCCTGATAGCTGCATTGCTGTGTGTACGCCGCTGTGCAAACCAACTGCTTTTTTCAAAGCACAAATCCTCTTGTTCCTTCCTTTCTGCACAGCTATCTTTTTTGTTTGTCCACACTTTTTATTTCATTTGTGCATCAGTCCACTCCTTATTGCTGCCTGCCATACCTGGCTGAGATTACTGCAGGCAGGGAGATAGTAGCTGCCTGCCATACCTGGCTGAGATTACTGCAGGCAGGGAGATAGTAATTGTAGGACATTCCCTGTTTTTTTTTTTTTTTTTTTTTTGGTGGGAGATTAAGATTGGCAATTTGGCATTTCTGCTAGAGTGCCATCCCTGTGTGTGCCATCTCTCTCACATAGTGGGCCATAGAAAGCCTTTTCATTTTTCTGTATTTTTTTTTGTGGGGTGTATAAATTCTCCCTGATAAAAATACAGTGGGAGATTAATATTGGCCTTTGGGCTTGTGTGCCAGTCCTGAGTGTGCCATCTCTCTCACAAATAGTGGGCCATAGAAAGCCTATTTTATTTTTTTGGGGGTTTTATAAATTCTCCCTGAAAAAAAGGGAGATTAATATTGGCCTCTGGGCTTGTGTGCCAGTCCTGAGCGTGCCATCTGTGCCAGCCCTAGGCGTGCCATCTCTCTCACAAATAGTGGGCCATAGAAAGCCTATTTATTTTTTTTTTTGGTTTTATAAATTCTCCCTGAAAAAAAGGGAGATTAATATTGGCCTCTGGGCTTGTGTGCCAGTCCTGAGCGTGCCATCTGTGCCAGCCCTGAGCGTGCCATCTCTCTCACAAATAGTGGGCCATAGAAAGCCTATTTAATTTTTTTTTTTGTTTTATAAATTTTCCCTGAAAAAAGGGAGATTAATATTGGCCTCTGGGCTTGTGTGCCAGTTGTGAGCGTGCCATCTGTGCCAGTCCTGAGCGTGCCATCTCTCTCACAAATAGTGGGCCATAGAAAGCCTATTTAAATATTTTTTTGGTTTTATAAATTCTCCCAGAAAAAAAGGGAGATTAATATTGGCCTCTGGGCTTCTGTGCCAGTCCTGAGCGTGCCATCTGTGCCAGTCCTGAGCGTCCCATCTCTCTCACAAATAGTGGGCCATAGAAAGCCTATTTTATTTTTTTTTTGGGTTTTAGAAATTCTCCCTGAAAAAAGGGAGATTAATATTGGCCTCTGGGCTTGTGTGCCAGTTGTGAGCGTGCCATCTGTGCCAGTCCTGAGCGTGCCATCTCTCTCACAAATAGTGGGCCATAGAAAGCCTATTTAAATATTTTTTTGGTTTTATAAATTCTCCCAGAAAAAAAGGGAGATTAATATTGGCCTCTGGGCTTCTGTGCCAGTCCTGAGCGTGCCATCTGTGCCAGTCCTGAGCGTCCCATCTCTCTCACAAATAGTGGGCCATAGAAAGCCTATTTTATTTTTTTTGGGGGTTTTATAAATTCTCCCTGAAAAAAAGGGAGATTAATATTGGCCTCTGGGCTTGTGTGCCAGTCCTGAGCGTGCCATCTGTGCCAGCCCTGAGCGTGCCATCTCTCTCACAAATAGTGGGCCATAGAAAGCCTATTTAATTTTTTTTTTTGTTTTATCAATTTTCCCTGAAAAAAGGGAGATTAATATTGGCCTCTGGGCTTGTGTGCCAGTTGTGAGCGTGCCATCTGTGCCAGTCCTGAGCGTGCCATCTCTCTCACAAATAGTGGGCCATAGAAAGCCTATTTAAATATTTTTTTGGTTTTATAAATTCTCCCAGAAAAAAAGGGAGATTAATATTGGCCTCTGGGCTTCTGTGCCAGTCCTGAGCGTGCCATCTGTGCCAGTCCTGAGCGTCCCATCTCTCTCACAAATAGTGGGCCATAGAAAGCCTATTTTATTTTTTTTTTGGGTTTTAGAAATTCTCCCTGGAAAAAAAAAGGGAGATTAATATTGCCCTTTGGGCTTGTGTGCCAGTACTAAGCGTTCCATCTCTCTCTCTCTCTCTCAGTCAGTGGGCCATAGAACGCCTATTTTTGGTTTTATTTGTTTTCTAAATTCTCCCTGAAAAAATCATTTTATTTTATTTGGTTTCTAAATTCTTCCTGATAAAATCATATTTTTTTTATTATTTTTTTTTCTAAAGTCTCCCTGAAAAAAAAAAAAAAAAAACAACCAAAAAAAACAGTGGGAGATTAATATTGGCCTTTCTGCTTGTGTGCCAGTCTTGACTCCTGGGTGTGCCATCTCTCTCTCTCTCTCTCTCTCTCTCTCTCTCTCTCTCTCCAATTGTGGTCCATAGAAAGCCTATATTTTTTTTCCTTGATTTGGGTTCTAAAATCTACCAGAGAAAATAACTACATCAATCATTGGTAGAAAAATATTGGCCTCTGGGTTTGTGTGCCACTCCTGACTCCTGTGTGCGTCATCTCTCAGTCAGTGGGCCATAGAACGCCTATTTTTGTTTTTATTTGTTTTATAAATTCTCCCTGAAAAAATCATTTTATTTTATTTGGTTTCTAAATTCTTCCTGATAAAATCATATTTTTTTTATTATTTTTTTTTCTAAAGTCTCCCTGAAAAAAAAAAAAAAAAAAAAACAGTGGGAGATTAATATTGGCCTTTCTGCTTGTGTGCCAGTCTTGACTCCTGGGTGTGCCATCTCTCTCTCTCTCTCTCTCCAATTGTGGTCCATAGAAAGCCTACATTTTTTTTCCTTGATTTGGGTTCCAAAATCTACCAGAGAAAATAACTCCATCAATCATTGGTAGAAAAATATTGGCCTCTGGGTTTGTGTGCCACTCCTGACTCCTGTGTGCGTCATCTCTCAGTCAGTGGGCCATAGAACGCCTATTTTTGTTTTTATTTGTTTTATAAATTCTCCCTGAAAAAATCATTTTATTTTATTTGGTTTCTAAATTCTTCCTGATAAAATCATATTTTTTTTATTATTTTTTTTTCTAAAGTCTCCCTGAAAAAAAAAAAAAAAAAAAAAAAAACAGTGGGAGATTAATATTGGCCTTTCTGCTTGTGTGCCAGTCTTGACTCCTGGGTGTGCCATCTCTCTCTCTCTCTCTCTCCAATTGTGGTCCATAGAAAGCCTACATTTTTTTTCCTTGATTTGGGTTCCAAAATCTACCAGAGAAAATAACTCCATCAATCATTGGTAGAAAAATATTGGCCTCTGGGCTTGTGTGCCACTCCTGATTCCTGTGTGCGTCATCTCTCACTCAGTGGCCCATAGAAAGCATATAGTTTGTTACATTTGTTTTCTAAATTCTCCCTGCAAAAATCTATTTTTTTTTTTTGGGGGGGTTTCTAAAGTGTTCCTGAAAAAAATAAAAATAAAAAAAAAATAATAGTGTGACATTAATATTAACATTTGTGCTTCAGTGACAGTCCTGCGTGTGGGGCATCTCTCTAATTTGCAGCCACCAAAAAAAGAGTGTGTAACATTGGGCCTGATTTTCGCTGTGGTCTCACCAACCTGTAAAGGGGTAGCTAAATCATACTGAAGTTATAGCTCACCGTGTAAGTTGTGTGACTGCAACAAATAACGTTAGTTTGGTTACGTTTTTAAAACAATGAGGAAGTCTAGTGGAAGAGGTCGTGGCCGGGGGCGTTCATTGTCAGCTGGTAATGAGGGTAGTGGTAGTGGTGGAGCATCAGGTGGTCGTGGGGGAAAAAATATTGCACCTAAGTCTGGAGCTGTGGAGCCAGGTTCGTCGTCCGGCTACACAAGGCCTCGAACGCTCCCTTTTCTGGGATTAGGAAAACCGCTTTTAAAGCCGGAGCAGCAAGAGCAAGTTTTGGCTTATCTTGCTGACTCAGCCTCTAGCTCTTTTGCCTCATCTCGTGAAACTGGTAAAAGTAAAAGCAGCGCGTCGTTAGTGGATGTTCACGGTCAGGGACAAGTCACTTCCTTGTCCTCTTCAGCAAAAACAACAACAGAGAAGAATGCAGCAGGCGACACAACGGGTTACTCCATGGAGCTCTTTACACATACCGTCCCTGGCTTAGAAAGTGAAGCAGTTAACAGTCCATGCCCATTACAAATTGAATCTGACATGGAGTGCACTGACGCACAGCCACAGCCAGACTACTATGCTGGTCCTTTGACTCAGACCACAACATTGCCCTCGCAGGGTGCTGATCAAGAATCAGACCCTGATGAGACTATGTTGCCCCATCACGAACGCTATACCACCGAACGACACGGTGACACAGACGAAGTTGCGCAGGAGGTACAAGAAGAGTTATTAGATGACCCAGTTCTTGACCCCGATTGGCAGCCATTGGGGGAACAGGGTGCAGGCGGCAGCAGTTCTGAAGCAGAGGAGGAGGAGGGGCCGCAGCAGGCATCAACATCGCCACAGGTTCCATCTGCCGGGCCCGTATCTTGCCCAAAACGCGTGGCAAAGCCAAAACCTGGTGGAGGACAGCGTGGCCATCCGGTTAAAGCTCAGTCTGCAATGCCTGAAAAGGTATCCGATGCTAGAAAGAGTGCAGTCTGGCATTTTTTTAAACAACATCCAATTGATCAGCGCAAAGTCATCTGTCAAAAATGTTCTACTTCCTTAAGCAGAGGTCAGAATCTGAAAAGTCTCAATACTAGTTGCATGCATAGACATTTAACCACCATGCATTTGAAAGCTTGGACTAACTACCAAACGTCCCTTAAGGTTGTTGCACCCTCGGCCAATGAAGCTAGTCATCAACGCAACATCCCTTCCGGCAGTGTAGGACCACCATTTAGCGCACCACCTGCTGTATCTGTGCAGGTATCTTTGCCAGGCCAAAGCAGTCAGGGTCAGGGAATCACCAGTTTCGTAGTAGGAAACACTGCATCTAGGGCACCGGCGGCAACAATACCATCTCCCACCGTCTCTCAGTCTGCCATGTCCACCGGCACCCCCGCTAGTTCCACGATCTCCAGCTCTCCAGTCCAGCTCACCCTACATGAGACTATGGTTAGAAAAAGGAAATACTTAGCCTCGCATCCGCGTACACAGGGTTTGAACGCCCACATAGCTAGACTAATCTCGTTAGAGATGATGCCCTACCGGTTAGTTGAAAGCGAAGCTTTCAAAGACCTGATGGACTACGCTGTACCACGCTACGAGCTACCCAGTCGACACTTTTTTTCCAGAAAAGCCATCCCAGCCCTCCACCAGCATGTTAAAGAGCGCATCGTCCATGCACTCAGGCAATCTGTGAGCACAAAGGTGCACCTGACAACAGATGCATGGACCAGTAGGCATGGCCAGGGACGTTACGTGTCCATCACGGCACACTGGGTAAATGTGGTGGATTCAGGGTCCACAGGGGACAGCAAGTTTGGGACAGTTCTGCCTAGCCCACGGTCTAGTAAACAGTTGTCTGTAGCCGTTCGCACCCCCTCCTCCTCCTCCTCCTCGTCCTCCTGCAGAAGCAAGAGCTCGTCCACAGACCGCAGTCGCACAAACACTCCATCCGCACCTGCCACTGTTGCACACCAGGTCTCCCATTATGGGGCAGCTACTGGCATACGTCAGCAGGCTGTATTGGCTATGAAGTGTTTGGGCGACAATAGACACACCGCGGAAGTTCTGTCCGAGTTCTTGCAGCAAGAAACGCAGTCGTGGCTGGGCACTGTAGATCTTGAGGCAGGCAAGGTAGTGAGTGATAACGGAAGGAATTTCATGGCTGCCATCTCCCTTTCCCAACTGAAACACATTCCTTGCCTGGCTCACACCTTAAACCTGGTGGTGCAGTGCTTCCTGAAAAGTTATCCGGGGTTATCCGACCTGCTCCTCAAAGTGCGTGGACTTTGCGCACATATCCGCCGTTCGCCTGTACACTCCAGCCGTATGCAGACCTATCAGCGTTCTTTGAACCTTCCCCAGCATCGCCTAATCATAGACGTTGCAACAAGGTGGAACTCAACACTGCACATGCTTCAGAGACTGTGCGAACAGAGGCGGGCTGTTATGTTTTTGTGGGAGGATACACATACACGGGCAGGCAGTAGGATGGCAGACATGGAGTTGTCAGGTGTGCAGTGGTCGAAGATTCAAGACATGTGTCAAGTCCTTCAGTGTTTTGAGGAATGCACACGGCTGGTTAGTGCAGACAACGCCATAATAAGCATGAGCATCCCCCTAATGCGTCTGCTGATGCAAAGTTTGACGCACATAAAGGATCAGACGTCTGCACCAGAGGAAGAGGAAAGCCTTGATGACAGTCAGCGATTGTCTGGTCAGGGCAGTGTACATGACGAGGTACCGGGCGAAGAGGAGGTGGAGGATGAGGAGGATGATGGGGATGAGTATATTTTTAATGAGGAAGCTTTCCCGGGGGCACGGGAAATTGGTGGCGTGGCAAGGCCGGGTTCTGGTTTTTTGAGGGACACAAGTGACGTAGATTTGCCTGCAACTGCCCCTCAACCAAGCACAACCGCAGATTTGACAACGGGAACTTTGGCCCACATGGCGGATTATGCCTTGCGTATCCTCAAAAGGGACACACGCATTACAAAAATGATGAACGATGACGATTACTGGTTGGCCTGCCTCCTTGATCCTCGCTATAAAGGCAAATTGCAAAATATTATGCCACATGAGAACTTGGAACTAATATTAGCAACAAAACAATCAACTCTTGTTGACCGTTTGCTTCTGGCATTCCCTGCACACAGCGCCCGTGATCGTTCTCACACGAGCTCCAGGGGCCAGCAGACCAGAGGTGTTAGAGGGGCAGAAATCAGAAGTGGCGTTGGACAGAGGGGTTTTCTGACCAGGTTGTGGAGTGATTTTTCTATGACCGCAGACAGGACAGGTACTGCAGCATCAATTCAAAGTGACAGGAGACAACATTTGTCCAGTATGGTTACAAACTATTTTTCATCCCTTATCGACGTTCTCCCTCAACCGTCATTCCCATTTGATTACTGGGCATCCAAATTAGACACCTGGCCAGAATTGGCAGAATATGCATTGCAGGAGCTTGCTTGCCCGGCAGCTAGTGTCCTATCAGAAAGAGTATTCAGTGCTGCAGGTTCAATACTAACAGAAAAAAGGACTCGTCTGGCTACCCAAAATGTAGATGATCTAACCTTCATTAAAATGAACCACAACTGGATTTCAAAATCTTTTGCCCCACCCTGCCCGGCTGACACCTAGCTTTCCTATGAAAAGGTCTTGCCTGTGGACTATTCTGAATGACTTTTCCAATCTCGTAATTTTCTTCACCTGATTGTCCAGCATACGACATGTTTCCACCTCACGAAATGGCCAAACTCCCCACACGGGGCCGTGCTATCGCCACTTTGCGCTTGGACCCTTGAGAGTGCTGTTTGTCTGAAGAGGTGGGTGTGGCCGCTTTTGGTCGACGGCACTGCCACTGGGTCCCTCATAGTACAATAAAGTGTCTCTGGCGGTGGTGGTGCGCACCCAACGTCAGACACACCGTTGTAATATGAGGGGCCCTGTGCCTGTACCGCCGGCCACAAGACAGTTCCCCCCCCCAGCTCAAACAGTGCTCTACCACTAGCAAAATTATCTCTCACAGCTTCACCAATGTGTAGTCTAGCCGCTGACATCCTTCAATGCCTGGCACTGACAATACCATTGTTTTGACATTTTTGTTATGTTAGGCCTTCGAAGCCTGTCTGCGGTCCCTTCTTTCTACAACTACTACACTGACCAGGCCACTGCTGGCCGTGTTACCCTGGAACCAATTTAAAAGTGCCTACAGTCAGCCCAATTTTGTTATGTTAGGCCTTCGAAGACTGTCTGCCGTCACTCCTTCCACTAGACTTCCACTGACCATACACTGCTGCCCATGTACCCCTGGAACCAATTTAAAGTGCCTACAGCCAGCCCAATTTTGTTATGTTAGGCCTTCGAAGCCTGTCTGCGGTCACTCCTTCCACTAGACTTCCACTGACCAGACCACTGCTGCCCGTGTACCCCTGGAACCAATTTAAAAGTGCCTACAGCCAGCCCAAGTTTGTTATGTTAGGCCTTGGAAGCCTGTCTGCGGTCACTCCTTCCACTAGACTTCCACTGACCAGACCACTGCTGCCCGTGTACCCCTGGAACCAATTTAAAAGTGCCTACAGCCAGCCCAAGTTTGTTATGTTAGGCCTTGGAAGCCTGTCTGCGGTCACTCCTTCCACTAGACTTCCACTGACCAGACCACTGCTGCCCGTGTACCCCTGGAACCAATTTAAAAGTGCCTACAGCCAGCCCAAGTTTGTTATGTTAGGCCTTCTAAGCCTGTCTGCGGTCCATTCTTTCAACTACTACTACACTGACCAGGTCACTGCTGCCCGTGTACCCCTGGAACCAATTTAAAATTGCCTACAGCCATGTGTTATTATTTTAGGCCTTCGATGCCTGTCTGCGGTCACTCCTTCCACTAGGCCTCCACTGACCACACCACTGCTGTCCGTGTACCCCTGGAACCAATTTAAAATTGCCTACAGCCATGTGTTATTATTTTAGGCATTCGATGCCTGTCTGCGGTCCATTTTTTCAACTACTACTACACTGACCAGGTCACTGCTGCCCGTGTACCCCTGGAACCAATTTAAAATTGCCTACAGCCATGTGTTATTATTTTAGGCCTTCGATGCCTGTCTGCGGTCACTCCTTCCACTAGGCCTCCACTGACCACACCACTGCTGTCCGTGTACCCCTGGAACCAATTTAAAATTGCCTACAGCCATGTGTTATTATTTTAGGCCTTCGATGCCTGTCTGCGGTCACTCCTTCCACTAGGCCTCCACTGACCACACCACTGCTGTCCGTGTACCCCTGGAACCAATTTAAAATTGCCTACAGCCATGTGTTATTATTTTAGGCCTTCGATGCCTGTCTGCGGTCACTCCTTCCACTAGGCCTCCACTGACCACACCACTGCTGTCCGTGTACCCCTGGAACCAATTTAAAATTGCCTACAGCCATGTGTTATTATTTTAGGCCTTCGATGCCTGTCTGCGGTCCATTCTTTCAACTACTACTACACTGACCAGGGCACTGCTGGCCGTGTACCCCTGGAACCAACATCAGAAAATATAAAAATAAGTATTTTGCTTATAAAAAAGAAAATACTGGTGAGATATCAAATGCAGACATTTTAACATTAAAAACAAACACACAACTAAAATCTGGTACAGTACTAAAAATGGCCACCAGCTACAATTACTTTCTCCTGCAAGTAGTTAACTGAAAGTTTTTTTAAATTGAAAACACACATATGGCATCCACCGAGTGTTGTCCTGTCGCGTCTTCTTTATATTATTGCCGAGAAGATGCAAAATAATGAAAATAATAAAATCATTAATTACCAAAATAATAGAGAAAGTCAACACCACATTGCAAATAAACATTCATTCCAAATAAAGAAGCAGGGCGCGTCCGAGGGTGAGTATATACCTAATAAGAATATAATCACCCTCGGACGCGCAATGCTTATTTCCAACAGCCTTCCTTCCTAAGAATCAGCCCTTCCGTCGTGTAGAGAGACGTTGTGTTACACTCCAAAGTGTTCCCCAGGTTGCCTTTCCTGAGCTTCGATCTTCCGGCTCTCGTTTAGTAGTTCTTGGAAACTACTCTGCATTAGGCCTTCAAATTGGGTATGGGGTGTAGAGAGATGGTGTGTTCCACTCCAAGGTGTTCCCCAGGTTGCCTTTCCTGAGCTTCGATCTTCCGGCTCTCGTTTAGTAGTTGTTGGAAACTACGCTGCATTAGGCCTTCAAATTGGGTATGGGGTGTAGCGAGAGGGTGTGTTACACTCCAAGGTGTTCCCCAGGTTGCCTTTCCTGAGCTTCGATCTTCCGGCTCTCGTTTAGTAGTTCTTGGAAACTACACTGCATTAGGCCTTCAAATTGGGTATGGGGTGTAGAGAGAGGGTGTGTTACACTCCAAGGTGTTCCCCAGGTTGCCTTTCCTGAGCTTCGATCTTCCGGCTCTCGTTTAGTAGTTCTTGGAAACTACACTGCATTAGGCCTTCAAATTGGGTATGGGGTGTAGAGAGAGGGTGTGTTACACTCCAAGGTGTTCCCCAGGTTGCCTTTCCTGAGCTTCGATATTCCGGCTCTCGTTTAGTAGTTGTCGGAAACTACGCTGCATTAGGCCTACAAATTGGGTATGGGGTGTAGAGAGAGGGTGTGTTACACTCCAAGGTGTTCCCCAGGTTGCCTTTCCTGAGCTTCGATCTTCATGCTCTCGTTTAGTAGTTGTCGGAAACTACGCTGCATTAGGCCTACAAATTGGGTATGGGGTGTAGAGAGAGGGTTTGTTACACTCCAAGGTGTTCCCCAGGTTGCCTTTCCTGAGCTTCGATCTTCCGGCTCTCGTTTAGTAGTTGTTGGAAACTACGCTGCATTAGGCCTTCAAATTGGGTATGGGGTGTAGCGAGAGGGTGTGTTACACTCCAAGGTGTTCCCCAGGTTGCCTTTCCTGAGCTTCGATCTTCCGGCTCTCGTTTAGTAGTTCTTGGAAACTACACTGCATTAGACCTTCAAATTGGGTATGGGGTGTAGAGAGAGGGTGTGTTACACTCTAAGGTGTTCCCCAGGTTTCCTTGCCATTGCTTCGGTCTTCCGACTCTCGTTTAGTAGTTGTAGAAAAGTACACTGCATTAGGCCATACAAAATGGGTATGGGGTGGAGAGAGATGGTGTGTTACACTCCAAGGTGTTCCCCAGGTTGCCTTTCCTGAGCTTCTATCTTCAGGCTCTCATTAAATTGTGGTTAAATGGAACAACTGCATTTGGCGTACTAGTTGGTTTGGGGCCTACTATCGGTGTCTGCCACTCCTTGCTGTTCTCCTCCACTGAACAAAGCTGTGCCGCCTGTTTACTACGGTTGCCAATTTTGAACTGCATTTCGACTACTTACTGATTTGGCCCTACTCTCTGTGTCAGCCTCTCATTCCAGTTGTCCTCCACTGCAATGCCCCCTGGTTATTCCTGTGTTACCAATTTTGAACTGCATTTAGCCCACTTTCTTCTTTGGGCCTATATCTGTGTTTCCACTTCATCGTGCCCATTGCCCAGCCAGTGATAGATGAGTCTGCTGGTACATTGACCCATAACGCAACATTCCCCGTGCACGCTACACAACAACATTGTGACCCTGCTGAAAGTCAGGTTGCTCTTCCCGCATACCATACCACCTTACACGGGGACAAAGAGGAAGGTGCAGATGAAAGTGCAGGTTCCTTCATCAGGTGGGGGGAGGAATACTAGTTGGCGACGTCACTGGCACAGGGCCTCTCATAGTACGCAAAAGTGTTGCTGCCGGTGGGAGGCGCCCCCGCCGTGCAAACACACCGCTGTACTTTGAGGGGCCCTGTGCCAGTGCCAATGCCAACGAGTGGGCCCCCCCTGCTTGCTCAGGTTCACAGCACTTGCAAAGTTGAAATACTTACCTCTCCCTGCTCCACTGCCGTGACGTGGTCCAGATTTCCTGGGCCCACTAATTACTTGAACCAGCCCTACCCCCCACAACTTTAGCCAAATGACCCCCAATTTCAAATGCCTTCCAATTATTATAAGGTAAATTACGCTTGACAAGCTTCATTAAGAAGAATGGATGGTTTTGACATTAAAATGGCCACTCTAGGTGTTTTCCTGGCCCCCACTCACTGCCGACTATGCTGCCCCATTGACTTGCATTGGGTTTCGTGTTTCGGTCGATCCCGACTTTACGTCATAATCGGCCGATTTCACTCGACCCGACTTTGGACATAGTCGGGTTTCGCAAAACCCGGCTCGACTCTAAAAAGGTCAAGGTCGCTCAACTCTACTTCTCGGATGATTTGGGAGTCTCACGTGAAGCAGGTTAGAATGGTGTTCCAGGTCCTGCGTGCGAATTCTTTGTTTGTGAAGGGGTCAAAGTGTCTCTTTGGTGTTCAGAAGGTTTCATTTTTGGGTTTCATTTTTTCCCCTTCTACTAGCGAGATGGACCCTGTTAAAGTTCAGGCCATTTATGATTGGACTCAGCCGACATCTCTGAAGAGTCTGCAAAAGTTCCTGGGCTTTGCTAATTTTTATCGTCGCTTCATCAATAATTTTTCTAGTATTGCTAAACCGTTGACTGATTTAACCAAGAAGGGTGCTGATGTGGTCAATTGGTCTTCTGCTGCTGTAGAAGCTTTTCAGGAGTTGAAGCGTCGTTTTTCTTCTGCCCCTGTGTTGTGCCAGCCAGATGTTTCGCTCCCGTTCCAGGTCGAGGTTGATGCTTCTGAGATTGGAGCAGGGGCTGTTTTGTCGCAAAGAAGTTCTGATGGCTTGGTGATGAAGCCATGTGCCTTCTTTTCCAGGAAGTTTTCGCCTGCTGAGCATAATTATGATGTTGGCAATCGAGAGTTGTTGGCCATGAAGTGGGCATTCGAGGAGTGGCGTCATTGGCTTGAAGGAGCTAAGCATCACGTGGTGGTCTTGACTGATCACAAGAACTTGACTTATCTCGAGTCGGCCAAACGGCTGAATCCTAGACAGGCTCGTTGGTCGCTGTTTTTCTCCCGTTTTGACTTTGTGGTTTCGTACCTTCCGGGCTCTAAGAATGTGAAGGCGGATGCTCTGTCTAGGAGTTTTGTGCCCGACTCTCCGGGTTTGCCTGAGCCGGCAGGTATTCTCAAAGAGGGGGTAATTTTGTCTGCCATCTCCCCTGATTTGCGGCGGGTGCTGCAAAAATTTCAGGCTAATAGACCTGACCGTTGCCCAGTGGAGAAACTGTTTGTCCCTGATAAATGGACGAGTAGAGTTATCTCTGAGGTTCATTGTTCGGTGTTGGCTGGTCATCCTGGAATCTTTGGTACCAGAAATTTGGTGGCTAGATCCTTTTGGTGGCCGTCTCTGTCGCGGGATGTGCATTCGTTTGTGCAGTCCTGTGGGATTTGTGCTCGGGCTAAGCCCTGCTGTTCTCGTGCCAGTGGGTTGCTTTTGCCCTTGCCGGTCCCAGAGAGGCCCTGGACACATATCTCTATGGATTTTATTTCGGATCTCCCCGTCTCTCAAAAGATGTCGGTCATTTGGGTGGTTTGTGATCGCTTCTCTAAGATGGTCCATTTAGTACCCTTGTCTAAATTGCCTTCCTCCTCTGATTTGGTGCCATTGTTTTTCCAGCATGTGGTTCGTTTACATGGCATTCCGGAGAACATCGTTTCTGACAAAGGTTCCCAGTTTGTTTCAATGTTTTGGCGAGCCTTTTGTGCTAGGATGGGCATTAATTTGTCTTTTTCCTCGGCTTTCCATCCTCAGACAAATGGCCAAACTGAACGAACCAATCAGACCTTGGAAACATATCTGACATGTCTTGTTTCTGCTGATCAGGATGATTGGGTGTCCTTTTTGCCTTTGGCTGAGTTCGCCCTTAATAATCGGGCCAGCTCGGCTACTTTGGTTTCGCCATTTTTCTGCAATTCTGGTTTCCATCCTCGTTTCTCTTCAGGGCAGGTTGAGTCTTCGGACTGTCCTGGTGTGGATACTGTGGTGGATAGGTTGCAGCAGATTTGGACTCATGTGGTGGACAATTTGACATTGTCCCAGGAGAAGGCTCAACGTTTCGCTAACCGCAGGCGCTGTGTGGGTCCCCGACTTCGTGTTGGGGATTTGGTTTGGTTGTCGTCTCGTTATATTCCTATGAAGGTTTCCTCTCCTAAGTTTAAGCCTCGTTTCATTGGTCCGTATAGGATTTCTGAGGTTCTTAATCCTGTGTCTTTTCGTTTGACCCTTCCAGCTTCTTTTTCCATCCATAATGTATTCCATAGGTCATTGTTGCGGAGATACGTGGCACCTGTGGTTCCATCCGTTGATCCTCCTGCCCCGGTTTTGGTTGAGGGGGAGTTGGAGTATATAGTGGAGAAGATTTTGGATTCTCGTATTTCGAGACGGAAACTCCAGTACCTGGTTAAGTGGAAGGGTTATGGTCAGGAAGATAATTCCTGGGTCTTTGCCTCTGATGTTCATGCTGCTGATCTGGTTCGTGCCTTTCATTTGGCTCATCCTGGTCAGCCTGGGGGCTCTGGTGAGGGTTCGGTGACCCCTCCTCAAGGGGGGGTACTGTTGTGAATTCTGTGGTCAAGCTCCCTCCTGTGGTCATGAGTGGTACTTCGGCTGGTTCTGTCTATGAGCTTCCTCTGGTGGATGTGAGTGGGGCTGCGGCTTCTGAGTTTCCTTCCTCAGGTGACGATGTTAAGTCGTTAGGTGCTGCTCTATTTAACTCCACCTAGTTCTTTGTTCCTTGCCTCCAGTCAATGTTCCAGTATTGGTCTTGCTCTCCTGGATCGTCCTTGTGGCCTGTCTTCACTGCATAAGCTAAGTTCTGCTTGTGTTTCTTGGTTTGCTATTTTTTCTGTCCAGCTTGCTATTTTGGTTTGTCTTGCTTGCTGGAAGCTCTGGGACGCAGAGGAAGCACCTCCGTACCGTTAGTCGGTGCGGAGGGTCTTTTTGCGCCCTCTGCGTGGTTGTTTGTAGGTTTTTGTGTTGACCGCAAAGCTATCTTTCCTATCCTCGGTCTATTCAGTAAGTCGGGCCTCACTTTGCTAAAATCTATTTCATCTCTGTGTTTGTATTTTCATATTTACTCACAGTCATTATATGTGGGGGGCTGCCTTTTCCTTTGGGGAATTTCTCTGAGGCAAGGTAGGCTTATTTTTCTATCTTCAGGGCTAGCTAGTTTCTCAGGCTGTGCCCGAGGCGCCTAGGTCTGGTCAGGAGCGCTCCACGGCTACCTCTAGTGTGGTGTGATAGGATTAGGGATTGCGGTCAGCAGAGTTCCCACGTCTCAGAGCTCGTCCTATGTTATTAGTAACTATCAGGTCACTTTGTGTGCTCTTAACCACCAGGTCCATTGTGTTTCTGAACCACCAGTTCATAACAGCACGGTGTCTGATTTCATGTACTCATGCACTAATTAGAAGCACTTCACCATCATATTAAACAGTGCAGGTTTCCTCCAGCAGTGCAATGGTTAATCTGTTCAGTTGAGAGCCCCTTGAGCTTTCCTGCTTTGATGGTCTCAGTTGTTCAGTGTTGGCCACTCCCCTCTGCTATATATACTCGCCTCTGGCAATCAGGAATTGACAGTCTTAGTTTCATACTGCCAGGTTCTGGAGTTTGAGTTGTTGGTTGTTTGAGGAGACATTTGGAGTGTTGCTCAGAGGATTGTTGCTTGGTAATTTGTATGTTTGCCTAACCTCATCCTCTCCTATTTAGTTTCTCCTTCTTTTACTTCCTGGTGTTACACTTTGTTGTTTGTGAGTGCATATTTGTATGATTGGTATTTTCATTTATCCCTGTACCTCTTTCCTTGTTAGTCTGGTTTGTGTATTCATATACACTACAACTTCCCACTTCCCTGGGTTGAGTAGGGGACAGATAAGGACTGATTTAGGAGCTCAGCAAGGCAAATGGCCCCAGCATCTTCACCATCAGAAGCAATCTGGGGAGCATGGATAGATAGGGTGCCTCTAACTTTAGAGATATGATCTGCATATATGCGGCAATAAAAAGGAACAGAAATACAATAGTAATGCTCATACCTAAGATATTACAAAACTTTACTTTATTAATATGCAAACAGCATAAATGCTATAAAACATATGTGCAAAACCTGAAGTACACACAATAAGGTGCAAGAAACGGGCCATACAGATGATCAAAAAAGACCAGAGTGCAGTCTATATTGCAGACTAAATATCCCAAAAGTCTCTACTAGCAGCAACAAACATGATTTAATTGTATGTGACATATATTATATATATCTTTCAAAATCCAGGGACAATATAATACTAATTCTAATAGGTATAAATTATTTAAGACCCCACCTATCAACATCTAATAGGTGGGGTCTTAGAGCTGACAGCCATACAATCTGCAGTTATTTGCTCCGATGGCAGTTGTAAACATTAAATGGAGATCAACAGTACAGCTCCGTGCAATGTGTAACCAATGCTGCCAAAAACTGGAGATATGCTCTAATTCTCTTAAATAAATGCTGAGATCCCTGCTGGGATCACATGGCCGTCAATTCTCTCATGCGAGAGAATCAGGCCGATTATGCTAATGTCACTCCAACCAAACTCTGCCATCAAACTCTGTCATCGCACGAGAGAATTGGCGCACACATGTGGAGAAGATGGATAACTTAATTTCTCCTTCTTCTATATTGTTTGTGTCCGCTGATGTCAGTCTGCACTTGGATGACAGGTACATGTGCGTTACATCTGATCATCGGATGTATGCTGCAATTGTTTTCTCATGCTGAATCACAGATCTGCCTGTAACAATGGAGGGTGAATGTTACGCTGGTGGATATGGACCCACTACCCCACGGGCCGGGCCTACCCTGAAGGGGCATAACTAGGTGTCTACTATAGCCTCTGGTGGTGAGGATAGGCTGGGCTGCCGTTTGACACCAGGTACTATGCCAAGGTAGTCCTCGGGACTGCAGTAACTGACCAGAGGGTCAGAGTTGTGGGTATGAGGTACAGGAGGGCAAAGACAGGGATGGCGTCCGAAGTCAAGGTAGGCAGCACAGGTTCAGGAAATGTAGCCGAGTTCAGGAGTAGAGAGGTAAAAAAGGATGAGAAATGGAAACAAATTCAGCTGCACAGTAAGTAAGGCTGTGCTGAGGAGGAATGTGAGTTACTGCAATGACAATAACCACCTTGCACCCCTCCTCTTTATGCCAGATCACCGATGAAACGTCTCTGGAATGGTAAAGCGCACTGTGGACAGTTGTCCACAAGGTCCCAAACATCCTAGTTGAAGCCAAGGTCTTATCCGGAGGATATCAGAACAGTACCTGAAACCAGAACTGGACCCAGATACTATACAAATGAATGGGGGGCACAAACATCCAGTGTTTCCTATGCTGTCATCTGTGTGTCAGCATGGAAAACAGAATCTCTGATCTGGGGTTATACTGCACTTTACCGTCGGTCATGGTGCTGCGGTTCCCATGCTGTAAAACAGATGACAGCGTGCTATCACCGGTCAGGTATCAGCTGATGAGACTACTACTACGCTCATCAGTACATGCCTGATTTTGGTGATAAAAGTAAGAACAGGAGACACTGATGACAGCAGTACTCTCATCAGCCGGCACCTGTGCATTATAATAAAGATGCCAGTGGGATATAGTTAAGTCAGTGCGTGTGTAGATTAACGCACATCTATAAGATTAACCAATTCGGAATTCTGGCACTTAGCCTCCGCTCCTCCCACTTGCCCTAGTGAGGTGGCAAGACAGATAATAGATTTGAGGTTGATGTCAGCTGTTTTAAGGTAGCTGATATCAAGCCTAGGAGTTGGTAATGGAGAGGGATCTATAAGACGCATCCATTACTAACCGCATAGTAATATTATAATAAAAATGCCAAAATAAAATACTTTATTTGAAATAAATCTCCTTGAATCTCCTTTACCCATTTATTTGCAAAAATGAAAAATAAAAAAACACCATATGACTCATCTGTCTGACAATAATCTATTTGTCCCACGAAAAGCCCAACTGCCAACTCAGCTGTATCTGGATTGCATGGCTGGGCAATGGCATGATGTGTCAGCTCAGCTGTGAATCCAGGAGTCACTGAGCTGAGGCTGGGAAATCAGCTGCAGTGCAGAGCGTTGACGTCAATAAGGTGAGTGGAGTTCATAGCTGACAAACTCCGGTGACCTCACTGACGTCAGCACTGGCTGCTTGAGAACTTTGTCATGAGCATCAGCGAGACTGGGTGTACGATGATCAGAGCAGTACTGTGACCGGCGGTAATATTTTTACCACCAGTCACAGTGCTGGCTCACACGCTGTCATTTGTATAACTGTGTGGGAACCGCAGCGCTCTGACCGGCGGTAACATACCGCTGATCAGAGCCATTGTTTCTCGCGCTGTCATACAGATGACAATGTGGGAAACACCGGATGGTCTGGCTGCTGAACCTGAACAGTAACACAGACTTTAGGGAAAAGTTTGTGTTTGGGGTCTGTGCACAGACACTAGTTGTTCCGTATGGACCCCAAACTTTACTGTTCGGGTTCGCCAATCCCTAGTCTGAAGAAAAAAGATGAGCGTGGTGAGTAAAGTGGATCTGGCACTGGTCTATGAAGCTGCGGCTCTCCTTGGGGTCTCCATCGTAGCGGGGCAGAAGTAGAAGCTGGAGCTTAGCAGTTCCACAAGAAACTGGAGCATAAGGCAGTTCCTTTGGAAGGGTTGACTGTCCAGAGGAAGGTTGGCCAGACACGATAGAGGCAGGAGGCAGGTTGGTCATTGCGGCAGATAGATCCTGCATCTGGGTAGCCACCACATTGATACACTCATAGCTCACAGCACTGAGAGCGGCCACTGTAAGGATACTCTGACACTTTGACTGACAGCCTGCTTAGCAGTTTCATTAGTGTTGTCAGTCAGTGATGTGAAAGGTGACTGTGCTGCTTCGGCAGACTTGCATGGCTTTAAACTTGGTGACTCCTAGGAGAAATAAAGTTGATTGCCTCCTCGGTGCCACACTTTCAGTAGAGCAACTGGGAACTTACATAATGCTATTAATCTACAGATTAACTCAATATCTACAGGTTAATGGAGTTAGTGGACCTGACAGATTCCCTTTAAATGTTGAGGATTGCATATCCAGACAACAGCTTCATGTCTTTTTACACAGAAGCAGTTGTTATACAACCAAAAAAGGAATAACTGGGTTGTGAACTATAGTACCTAGGTCCAGATTCAGTATTAATAAATATGGAAGTGATATATGGATTTTAAACCTTTATATTTAGCCAAAGCCAATACGACTCTAATGTTCTTGGCATGGGTGATGGGTGTGTATGAAATTTTGCTCATTCATTTGAATCCTGTATAATAGCCAAAAATTGCTGACACCCAATTGGCTCCATTTTAACTGAATAACCTCTTTACCTTATCTATCTACAGGCAACTTAAAGGGAGTCTCCAGTAATAGAAATGAAACAAGAATAAAAAAATGAAAAAAAAAACAAATGAATTTCTAAAAACCTTTTATTAATAAATCACATTTTGTCTTTTGTGACAGAACCCTATCTGAGAATGTCAGGACAGGTTAGTTGCCTGTGAGCATGTGCAGAAGAAGCTCCACCTCACCCTCAAAATGTAGGAAGTTGTGCTCCCAGTAGATTATCTGATCCATTTCTGGAGATACAAGTGTATGCACATGCTCACAAGCAAATGTGACATAAATGGCTTACGTTCGCATACCGTATATAATATTGTTTGGCCGAATAAGCATTTGTAAAACAAATCTGGAAGTTAACTGGAGCCAGGTGGATATAATGGCGGAGATCTTACAAATACATACTCTACATTCCCATATCTGATACAGAACATGAGATGAAGACCGTATACAATGACAGATTCAAGGTGTCACACACCCTGAGTGCTGAGTGCTAAAATGTAGGGGGAGAAATGCAGCACTTAGCTGGGGCCACTCCAGTAATCACCAAGAGTCTCTTAACTGTAAATCTTCTGACATCATCTATATAACCATCTCACTGCCACTGCAGCACCACCTGTTTTCATGTGCTATGTATCTCTAAAGCTTTTAACTCTTACAATGCTCCATCAGCCACTGCCATCATTCTATAAGATGAAACGATTGTAAAATGCTGCAAATCCTAAGCCAGAAGTCTGCACTTCAGTCTATAAACTGCAATTTTATAACTGTGTAGCCATCAATGGCTCATACTCACATGGATAAAATTGTTGGTTCCTTTTTTGGTAAAATTTAAAAAAAAACACAATTGTCACTGAAATAACTTGAAACTGACAAAAATAATTTTCAATTTAAATTTACTCAATACCAACTAATTAAATAATTTATCAATTGCTTTTGAGTTTTAGTTCAATAGAAAATATAAAAAAATATTGAAAATGGTCTAGAGTCAGGAAAGTACCCTTAACTAAATTTTTGTTACACAATCTTTTTAGGTAATATCTGCAAGTAAACTATTTTGGTGACTCTCAATGAGACTTCAGCACCTGTCCACAGGTATTCTGGCCCAATTCTTGAGAGAAAACGGCTCTCGCTGTCTCAGGTGTGAGGGTGCCTTCTTCAGACTGCAGGTTTCCACTCCTTCCACAGAAGTTCAAAAGGATTCAGATCAGGGTTCATAGAAGACACTTCAGAAGTGTTGAATGCTTTGCTTTTAGCCATCTTCGGATGTTTTTAGCTGTTTTGGGTCATTATCCTGTTTGAAGATCCACGACCTGTGACTCAGACCAAGTAAGTATTCTGACACTGGGCAGCAAATTTCACTCTACGATAGTCTTGAGCCCTGTCCCATGCACAGATTCAAGACACTCCGTGCCAGATGCAGCAAAGCAGCTGCAAAACATAACCATGTCTCCTGTATATTTCTATAGGTACAATGTTCTTTTCTTTGTATGCTTAATTTGTAAATCTGTTAACATAGAGCTGCTTTGTGTCATTTGTCCAAAGCAGATTCTCCCAGAAGCTTTGTGGCTTGTCACATGTTATCTAAATTCCAGTTTCACTTTTTTATGGTTTTCTTTAAACAATGGTTTCCTCCTCAGTGATCTTCCAAGAAGTCCACTTTGGCCAAGACAGCGATGGATGGTGATATCTGACACTGATGTACCTTAAAGGGAACCTGTCACCCCCAAAATCGAAGGTGAGCTAAGCCCACCACCATCAGGGGCTTATCTACAGCATTTTATAATGCTGTAGATATGCCCCAATGTATCCTGAAAGATGAGAAAAAGAATTTAGATTATACTCACCCAGGGGCGTTCCCGCTGCGGTCCGGTCCGATGGGTGTCACGGTCCAGTCCAGCTCATCCCATCTTCTTATGATGACGTCCTCTTCTTGTCTTCACTCTGCGGCTCCAGCGCAGGCGTACTTTGTCTGCCCTTTTGAGGGCAGAGCAAAGTACTGCAGTGCTCAAGTGCCGGGAAAGGTCAGAGAGACCCAGCGCCTGCTCAACAGGGCAGACAAAGTACGCCTGAGCTGGAGCCGCAGAGTGAAGACAAGAAGAGGACATCATTGTAAGAAGATAGGAGGCCCCGGACCAGACCGCAACACCCATCGGATCGGACCGCCCGCCTAGGTGAGTATAGTCTAATCTCTTTTTCTCATCTTTCAGGTTACATCGGGGGCTTATCTACAGCATTACAGAATGCTGTAGATAAGCCCCTGATGCTGGTGGGCTTTTAGGGATGACAGGTTCCCTTTAACTTTAGAGTTCACCTCTAATATCTTTGAAAGTTGTTGAAGGCTCTTTGGTTACCATTCATGTTATCTGTCTTTTCAATTTGTCATCAATTTTTCTTCTGCAGTCACGTCCAGGGATGTTGGCTACAGTCCCATAGACCTTAAACTTCCGAATAATTTGTGTAACTGTAGTAATAGGAATATTGAGCTGTTAAAAGATAGTCTTATAGCCTTTACCTTTAACATGTTTGTCTATAATTTTCTTTCTGATCTCCTGAGGCAACCCTCTGCTTTACTGTCTTTGGTCCATGTTCAGTGTGGTACACACCATGATACCAAACAGCATGTTTGTTTAGGCTATGGGTTGAACTAGATGGACTTAAAGTCTTCCTTCAACCTTAACTATGTTACTATGTTACAATGACTCCTTTTTACCCTTTACATAAGCAGACTGACTGATTACAAGGTTGTAGACACCTGTGATGCTAATTACAGGACACATCTTAAATTTCACATGTCCCTATGGTCAAATTATTTTCTGTCTTTTCTAGGGGTACCATAATTTTTGTCCAGGCCAATTTTCATAATTTTTTTATTTTATTTTTATGTTGAACCATCCAAAATAAATGCCTGATTTTTATTACCTTAGTTGATATTCCATAAATTTAAATTAAAAAATACTTTTATCACTTTCAAGTTATGTAAGTAACTACTGTAAGGTTTTTTTTTGCTATTAAGGCTGTAACGGAGAAACGGGGTCAGTGGGTGCTCTCGTCCGCTGGCCCGGCTGTCTTTAGCAAGACTGCATGGACCACGGCTCATACCACTGAACGCCCGCTCTATCTCCCAGTGGGCAATACACTACACAGACAACACAGGGTTAAGGTAAAACAGTGTGGCAATACTTTATTGAACCACAGCACACAATAGCAAACAGAACAATCCCAACATGGCTGCAATTGCTTGATTACATGGGCGCATATAAAATATCACTGCGTCTCCACGTATTTCCAGTATGACATGATGTCAGAGCTCCCAGGGTCGCTACTCCATCTGTGGATGAACGCACAGAGAAGAGGTAACAACAAGCATAGGGAGATGACCAAGAACTGTCCATAGAGTCCATACAAGGTCCAAAGCTTGACACGATGTCAGAGCTCCCAGGGTCGCTACTCCATCTGTGGATGAACGCACAGAGAAGAGGTAACGACAAGCATAGGGAGATGACCAAGAACTGTCCATAGAGTCCATACAAGGTCGAAAGCCAGTTGACACGAGAGTCACCACCTGGCTTATCTGACCATCTCCATGGAACCAGGCGACCAGCGGGTCCCAAACCTGGCTTTCTCCAAACATATCCATGGTTCAGAGATGGTCACTGGATCAGATCTGTGTCCTTCCAACCGGAGCCAAAAACCCCTAGGTTGTTTCCTATAGAATCAAAGATCAGTGTCCCTTGTGATGGTGCCATGATGAATTGGCTGCAGTCCTTTCTCTTGTCTGTTGGGTGGTTTGCAGAATGTCTGGCTGGTAGCTCTGTGTACTTCAGTCACCCCCAGGATGTGATCTCTGAGTCTTTTTATACCCAAGGCATGTAAGCTATTTTTAGAATTACCCAGTGTTCTTTAGTTCAACATCAAGATATGGCAAACAATGGTGATGAGATTACGTAGTACTACTTGACCATTCAATCTATTTGCACAGTCTTTCCTTCTCTGCTTTAGAAGTCGCCAAGCTAGTTCAGGAATTCAATGCACAATTAGCATATCAGCACACATCAATAAACAAAGATAAACACACACTATGTACAAGTCACTATTACAGACTTACAATGTATGTTAAATGGTATCAGTTTGCAAGTCTGTCTTCTTGAACCACCAGACATAAACACTTAAATGCACAAACCAATATACAAATGAAAAGTCAGTCACCCCTTCTGAGGTCCCAGAGTTCTTGTCTGATTACCGGGATGTATTTGATGAGCCCAAGTCCAATGCCCTACCTCCGCATAGGGATTGTGATTGTGCTATCGATTTGATTCCTGGTAGTAAGTTTCCTAAAGGTCGACTGCTTAATTTATCTATACCTGAGCATGCCGCTATGCGGAGTTACGTGAAGGAGTCCTTGGAGAAAGGTCATATTCGCCCGTCATCGTCGCCATTGGGAGCGGGGTTCTTTTTTGTGGCCAAGAAGGATGGTTCGCTGAGACCTTGTATAGATTACCGCCTTCTAAATAAAATCACGGTCAAATTTCAGTACCCCTTGCCGCTGCTATCTGATTTGTTTGCTCGGATCAAGGGGGCTAGTTGGTTCACCAAGATAGATCTTCGTGGTGCGTATAATCTTGTGCGTATTAAGCGGAGCGATGAATGGAAAACTGCATTTAATACGCCCGAGGGCCATTTTGAGTACCTAGTTATGCCTTTCGGAGTTGCCAATGCTCCATCGGTGTTTCAGTCCTTTATGCATGACATCTTCCGAGAGTACCTGGATAAATTCCTGATTGTATACTTGGATGATATTTTGGTCTTCTCGGATGATTGGGAGTCTCATGTGAAGCAGGTCAGAATGGTGTTCCAGGTCCTGCGTGCTAATTCTTTGTTTGTGAAGGGATCAAAGTGTCTCTTTGGTGTTCAGAAGGTTTCATTTTTGGGGTTCATTTTTTCCCCTTCTACTATCGAGATGGACCCTGTTAAGGTCCAGGCCATCTATGATTGGACTCAGCCGACATCTCTGAAGAGTCTGCAAAAGTTCCTGGGCTTTGCTAATTTTTATCGTCGCTTCATCTGTAATTTTTCTAGTATTGCTAAGCCATTGACCGATTTGACCAAGAAGGGTGCTGATGTGGTCAATTGGTCTTCTGCTGCTGTGGAAGCTTTTCAAGAGTTAAAGCGTCGTTTTTCTTCTGCCCCTGTGTTGTGTCAACCAGATGTTTCGCTTCTGTTCCAGGTCGAGGTTGATGCTTCTGAAATTGGAGCGGGGGCTGTTTTGTCGCAGAGAAGTTCTGATTGCTCGGTGATGAAACCATGCGCCTTCTTTTCCAGGAAGTTTTCACCTGCTGAGCGAAATTATGATGTTGGCAATCGAGAGTTGCTGGCCATGAAGTGGGCATTCGAGGAGTGGCGTCATTGGCTTGAAGGAGCTAAGCATCGCGTGGTGGTCTTGACTGATCACAAGAACTTGACTTATCTCGAGTCTGCCTAACGGTTGAATCCTAGACAGGCTCGTTGGTCGCTGTTTTTCTCCCGTTTTGACTTTGTGGTTTCGTACCTTCCGGGCTCTAAAAATGTGAAGGCGGATGCCCTGTCTAGGAGTTTTGTGCCCGACTCTCCGGGTTTGTCTGAGCCGGCGGGTATTCTCAAAGAGGGAGTAATTTTGTCTGCCATCTCCCCTGATTTGCGGCGGGTGCTGCAAAAATTTCAGGCTAATAAACCTGATCGTTGCCCAGCGGAGAAACTGTTTGTCCCTGATATGTGGACGAATAAAGTTATCTCTGAGGTTCATTGTTCGGTGTTGGCTGGTCATCCTGGAATCTTTGGTACCAGAGATTTAGTGGCTAGATCCTTTTGGTGGCCGTCTCTGTCGCGGGATGTGCGTTCTTTTGTGCAGTCCTGTGGGATTTGTGCTCGGGCTAAGCCCTGCTGTTCTCGTGCCAGTGGGTTGCTTTTGCCCTTGCCGGTCCCGAAGAGGCCTTCGACACATATCTCTATGGATTTTATTTCGGATCTCCCCGTCTCTCAAAAAATGTCGGTCATTTGGGTGGTTTGTGATCGCTTCTCTAAGATGATCCATTTGGTACCCTTATCTAAATTACCTTCCTCCTCTGATTTGGTGCCATTGTTCTTCCAGCATGTGGTTCGTTTACATGGCATTCCAGAGAACATCGTTTCTGACAGAGGTTCCCAGTTTGTTTCGAGGTTTTGGCGAGCTTTTCGTGCTAGGATGGGCATTGATTTGTCTTTTTCCTCGGCTTTCCATCCTCAGACTAATGGCCAGACCGAATGAACCAATCAGACCTTGGAAACATATCTGAGATGCTTTGTTTCTGCTGATCAGGATGATTGGGTGTCCTTCTTGCCTTTGGCTGAGTTCGCCCTTAATAATCGGGCCAGCTCGGCTACCTTGGTTTCGCCGTTTTTCTGCAACTCTGGGTTCCATCCTCGTTTCTCTTCAGGGCAGGTTGAGTCTTCGGACTGTCCTGGTGTGGATACGGTGGTGGACAGGTTACAGCAGATTTGGACTCATGTAGTGGACAATTTGACCTTGTCCCAGGAGAAGGCTCAACGTTTCGCTAATCGCAGACGCTGTGTGGGTCCCCGACTTCGTGTTGGGGATTTGGTTTGGTTGTCATCTCGTCATATTCCTATGAAGGTTTCCTCTCCTAAGTTTAAGCCTCGTTTCATTGGTTCGTATAGGATTTCTGAGGTTCTTAATCCTGTGTCTTTTCGTTTGACCCTTCCAGATTCTTTTTCCATCCATAACGTATTCCATAGGTCATTGTTGCGGAGATACGTGGCACCTATGGTTCCATCTGTTGATCCTCCTGCCCCGGTTTTGGTGGGGGGGAAATTGGAGTATATTGTGGAGAAGATTTTGGATTCTCGTGTTTCGAGACGGAAACTCCAGTATCTGGTTAAGTGGAAGGGTTATGGTCAGGAAGATAATTCCTGGGTCTTTGCCTCTGATGTCCATGCTGCCGATCTTGTTCGTGCCTTTCATATGGCTCATCCTGGTCGGCCTGGGGGCTCTGGTGAGGGTTCGGTGACCCCTCCTCAAGGGGGGGGGGGGTACTGTTGTGAATTCTGTGGCAGAGCTCCCTCCTGTGGTCACAAGTGGTACTGCTTCTTCTGAGTTTCCTTCCTCAGGTGATGTGGTGAAGTCGTTAGGTGCTGCTCTATTTAACTCCACCTAGTGCTTTGCTCCTTGCCTCCAGTCAATGTTCTAGTATTGGTCTTGCTTCCTCCTGGATCGTTCCTGTGGCCTGTCTGCTCTGCATAAGCTAAGTTTTGCTTGTGTTATTTTTGGTTGCTATTTTTTCTGTCCAGCTTGCTTAATGGTTTTTCTGGCTTGCTGGAAGCTCTGGGACGCAGAGGGAGCACCTCCGTACCGTTAGTCGGTGCGGAGGGTCTTTTTGCCCCTCTGCGTGGTTGTTTGTAGGGTTTTGTGTTGACCGCAAAGTTATCTTTCCAATCTTCGGTCTGTTCAGTAAGTTGGGCCTCACTTTGCTAAATCTATTTCATCTCTGCGTTTGTATTTTCATCTCTACTCACAGTCATTATATGTGGGGGGCTGCCTTTTCCTTTGGGGTATTTCTCTGAGGCAAGGTAGGCTTATTTTTCTATCTTAGGCCTAGCTAGTTTCTCAGGCTGTGCCGAGTTGCATAGGGAGCGTTAGGCGCAATCCACGGCTGCCTCTAGTGTGGTGGGATAGGTTTAGGGATTGCGGTCAGCAGAGTTCCCACGTCTCAGAGCTCGTCCTATGTCTTTTGGTTATTGTCAGGTCACTTTGTGTGCTCTGAACTTCAAGGTCCATTGTGGTTCTGAATTACCTAATCATAACAACGCCCGCTCTATCTCCCAGTGGGCAATACACTACACAGACAACACAGCGTTAAGGTAAAACAGTGTGGCAATACTTTATTGAACCACAGCACACAATAGCAAACAGAACAATCCCAACATGGCTGCAATTGCTTGATTACATGGGCACATATAAAATATCACTGTGTCTCCACGTATTTCCAGTATGACATGATGTCAGAGCTCCCAGGGTCGCTACTCCATCTGTGGATGAACGCACAGAGAAGAGGTAACAACAACCATAGAGAGATGACCAAGAACTGTCCATAGAGTCCATACAAGGTCCAAAGCTTGACATGATGTCAGAGCTCCCAGGGTCGCTACTCCATCTGTGGATGAACGCATAGAGAAGAGGTAATGACAAGCATAGGGAGATGACCAAGAACTGTCCATAGAGTCCATACAAGGTCCAAAGCCAGTTGACACGAGAGTCACCACCTGGCTTATCTGACCATCTCCATGGAACCAGGCGACCAGCGGGTCCCAAACCTGGCTTTCTCCAAACATATCCATGGTTCAGAGATGGTCACTGGATCAGATCTGTGTCCTTCCAACCGGAGCCAAAAACCCTTAGGTTGTTTCCTATAGAATCAAAGATCAGTGTCCTTCGTGATGGTGCCATGATGAATTGGCTGCAGTCCCTTCTCTTGTCTGTTGGGTGGTTTGCAGAATGTCTGGCTGGTAGCTCTGTGTACTTCAGTCACCCCCAGGATGTGATCTCTGAGTCTTTTTATACCCAAGGCATGTAAGCTACTTTTAGAATTACCCAGTGTCCTTTAGTTCAACATCAAGATATGGCAAACAATGGTGATGAGATTACGTAGTACTACTTGACCATTCAATCTATTTGCAGAGTCTTTCTTTCTCTGCTTTAGAAGTCACCAAGCTAGTTCATGAATTCAATGCACAATTAGCATATCAGCACACATTAATAAACAAAGATAAACACACCATATGTACAAGTCACTATTACAGACTTACACTGTATGTTAAATGGTATCAGTTTGCAAGTCTGTCTTCTTGAACCACCAGACATAAACACTGAAATGCACAAGCCAATATACAAATGAAAAGTCAGTTCTTATTGGTTTGCAAAAAGGTAGCTGTCTGGGTAATTAAGATACAATCTGGTTTCTTCACAAAGGCTACCAGCAATTTTGTCCACATGTGTATTTCCCCATGTTAGGGAAATGGAGAACCTTGACTCTTGTTTGGCACTTCAGAGAGGATTAAATAAGCTAAAGAAATTGTTTTCGATGTGTGGCACCCCAGGAGTCCGGTTGCCACAATGGCACTGCCTTCCTCACGGGGGAAGTGATGTCATGCCTGGATGCAAGGAAGGATTACCTAATCAGATAATACAAACATACAAAACCTTCCTAACTCCAAGCCAGAAAGGGGAGCTCTAAACTCTGTTTCAGGGTAGCTTCCCTATAAGTTCTGGTCTGGAGGCGGGGTTAGTGAGTTTAGTGTGAGACATTGAATGGAAAGGAAGCACATGAGGAGAGGAGCCTGGGGTCTGGAGCTGCGATTGGGCTCACCCCAAGATAAAGTGCTTAGAGACCGGACATCAGAGTCCGTAATAGTGAGAGGATTGCATACCCAGCCACCAAATCTGGAGGGCAGGAGATTCCAAGTCTCCTGTCCCCAACTGACCCCTGGAGGCAACACAGCAGGTCAGTGAAAAAGCAGTGCCCATGACAGGCTTAGGCTGTCAGCCATACAGGTTGGGAGTACAGACACTGAGAGGACTTGTGCAGAGCTTCAGGCAGCAAGGGTCAGAGTACAAAGGCCTCCGAACCCACCTGGTTAGGTGGATCCCAAGTTGTTTCCAGGCTGCTCAGACTCCATCATCACCTGTTACCTGTATCCTGGACTGTACCTGTATTTTATCAGTAAAAGGTGAAGGAAACTGCTACCCTTGTGTTCTTCAGTCCTTCTCAGTCCTGCACCCCAATGTTTACCATCCTTCTTCAGTCCTGCACCCCAATGTTTACCATCCCTTACTCACTGTACTAGGTAGCCCTGGGGCCCTGCTCCACCTGTGGGGAGCAGAACCATCCAAGCTGCATTACCTTCAGCCCCAGCGGTCCCTTTAAGCAGCGTCGCCTATCCTGGCCGAACACTACAGGAGGCATCACGAATCATCCGTTAAAGACTTTAATTCCACTTTCATTCACATCCCCTTTAACTGGACACACAGGGCCACGGAACGGGTTACTGTCACTGTGACCAACCCTTTAAGTACCACCGGACCCGGTACTGAGTACTCCGTGGTCCTAGTGGGTGCTCCACATGCATGAGGTTTCAAAATGCTGATTGGGCAAGAATGAGACCTTGTTCGCCTAAAAGTTAAAAGCCCTATTAGCAGAATCTGCACATCTTTGATGGAAATACTCCTTCAAGTATTATTGTAAACTTTGGGAGTAGTTTTATATGATAGTTTGTGCACCCCTGGTGCAGAGGTTTTATACTGTGTGTGGGTGAAGGTATTGGGTGGGCATCATACTTTGTGTGTAGTAATGTACTTTGGGGCATCATGTGAATAAGGTATGTGGGGGTATCATACTGTGCAGGGGAATCATACGGTGTGAAGTCTGTGGGACCATTATACTGTGTGAGTGAGACCTGGCTGCATAATACTGTATGTGGGGGACTATACGGCATGGTGATACCATACTGTATGTGGAGGAATGTATTATGGAGTCTTCATAGTGTTTGTGGGGGATTCTATTGTGGGAACATCATACTTTATGTGCAGGAATGTACTGTACTATGGGAGCATTGTACTCTTTTTGGGGAATATACTGTTGGGGTCACCATACTTTAAGGAAAGGCACTTTAGGGGGCGTTATAAAGTGTGTGATGGACACTGCGTGGGCAATGAAAGAGTACCATACCATATGCAAAAATGAATGTACTTTAATAAGAGAAATATTTCTATATATGTATAAATAAAGGACTGGGAAAAATTAGGGTACTGGTTAGTATGAAACAAATATTGCCACAGTGACCTATGAGCACCCCTGTATGTGTGCTTCTTTATTATCTTTCAATGTTGGGAAGTATGGTATTACTATGTATAGTGGGTTGCAAAAGTATTCACCCTTGGATTTTTACCTATTTTGATTACATTACAACCTGTGTGTTAGGAGTCGAGGTCCCGCCGCTGCACAGGGGGAATCTCGAACCATGTCTGCAGCGGTCTCTGCATCAGCCGCAGTGGAGCCTGCTCAGTGGAGACATAGGTCCCAGCGTCTCGCTCAGTCTGATTCTGTGCAAAGGGTTACTTCTGCCTTTCCAGGCTCTGCCATTGTAGCCTGTACTGATCAGCGGCGAGCAGACGTCTCTGGGACTAAGTCCTGCTTTTCCCCTTCTGAGCATGCCCAAAGGAAGACCTCTCAGTGGAGGTCTGGGGTCACATGCTCAGGTCCTGCAGTAGCTCCTATTGGTCCTCTAGGAAGGTCCTGAAGCTGCTCAGTTACTGTAGCAGTTCTCATTGGTCCTCTAGGAAGGTCCTGAACTTGCTGCAGCTATAAAAGGTTTGCATGGCCACACTTGTTTATGTGTGTGTGTTGTGAGTGAAAGTCGCTCTTTAGTCATCCCCTCCCTTGTGTTTGAATGCTTGCGTAAGGAGGATGATTGCAATCTAGCACCCGACTTGTAACCAACACTGGTACACCACCAGCGTCTATTGCTGTGACCGCCAGTGCGGCGCCGTGCGCTATCACCGCGCTTTCCAAACCCAATTCTGGGTGGTTAATGGCATCCGCCAGTGCGGCATCGCATGCACTCTCATGCTATTTAATTATTATTTCTGTTACGTGCGGTACTGCGGCCCTGTGATGCAACAGGGTTCGCTTCTTTCACACAGGGTGAAGCTAACCCGTGTGTATCCTCATTGTACCACCATATAGTCTGTCATTGCTTAGCAGCAGGTTCCATCTCTGCACGGTGGACCCCGGGCTGCGAACGCACTTTATTCCTTTTCTCTAATTATTTGGTGCGTTCCGCTAGCCCTAACACTGTGTTTACATATTTTTGTAATCCAATTTGTCTGTGAAAATCAGCTCTAAATAGTCTACTGTAAGTTGGTGAAGTGAAGTGAGAAAAATAAATAGGTATAAATTAAGCTTTTGGGATCAAATAACTAAAAATTGGAATGTGCATATGTATTCACCCCTTCTGCTATGAAGCCCCTAAAGCAAGCAATTACATTTTTGAGAAGTACACGTCAGGGTGAAGTTATAAAAAAAAAAATATCCCAATCTCTGATGATCTCCTGCAGCAACAACAAATCAAATATAATCAAATGCAAAGAACATGGTGTCAACTGTAATCATGGACAAGAAGGGTACTAATCAGAGATGCAGTATCTCTCCATCTGTAGTATATGTCCATACTACCACAATAAGCTGCACATTCCGTAGAGGTGGCCTTTATGGAAGAGCGGGCATGAAAAAAAGCCTTTACTTACACACAGAAATTGTAAGGCTTATTTTGAGTTTGCCAAAAAACATATGGGAGACTCCCTAAATGTAAGGAGGAAGGTGCTGTGGTCAGCTGAGATCAAAATTTAACTTTTTGGCCACCAAGGTAAACTCTATGTCTGGTGCCACACCAACGAAGCTCATCACCCCAAGAACACCATCCCCACAGTGAAACATGGCAGTGGCAACATCATGCCTTGGGGATGTTTTTCAGCAGCAGTGACAGGGAAAATGGTCCAAGATGAGGGTAAGATGGATGGTGTGAAACACGGGTATATTCTTGAGCAAAACCTGTTTCAATCTGTCAGTGAATTGAGACTGGAATGGAGGTTCTCCTTCAAACAAGACAATGACCCAAAGCATACTGCTAAAGCAACGCTCGAATGGTTTAAGGGGAAACGTGTAAATGTTTTGGAATGGCCTAGTCACAGCCAAAACCTTAATCAAATCGAGAATCTTTGGTTACATTTGAAGATTGCTGTTCACCAGAGGAAACCATCTAACTTGAAGGAGGTGGAGCAGTTTTGCCTTGAGAAATGGGCAAAAGCCCAGTGGCAAGATGTGGAAAGCTCATAGAGACTTATCCATAGCGACTTGCAGCTGTAATTTCTGACGTTAGAGGGCGAATAGTTATGTACACTGAAGTTTTCAATTATTTTGTCCTATTTGTTGTTTGTTTCACAATAGAAAGAAAACCAAATGTTCACAGTTGTAGGCACATTCTTTACATGTACTGATGCAAACCATCAAAAAAAACTGTGAAATTCCAGGTTGTGAGCTAGCAAAACACAAAGAAAGCCAAGGGGTGAATACTTTCGCAGCCACTGTACAGTAGTTATGATTTCGGAGAACAATCCTATCACCATTTGTCAGATTTATGGACACCTTAAGGAACTGATCATGGTATCTCGCCTGCCTAACATATGTAAATGGGCGGCTTGCATTTTGTGAAGCAAACTTGGACGGAATTGTTCATGTTCATCTGTAATTGTTGTCCATCCTTATGGTGTATTTATTATTATCAATAACAATTTTGTGGCTCTTGATACCTTAGTATATATTAGCGCCTTTAAAGTAAATGTACGATATAATCAGAAAATATGTTTTTCCTCACATACAGAGTAGAACACAAGATAACACACTAGGTGATGGTCACAGCTCACTTCCTCTCCCTACCTGCACAATGACCTTCATCCAGATGATAGCATGCTCAGATAACTCTTCTATGTAAATAGAGTCTCAGTCAGAGTATTTCTTATAATGTCCTAGTGAAAAACAGAAAGTAGGGATCTACCGTAATATGAGGTACAGAGACCGGGGTGAAAATTGCAATTTTCAATTCAATTTTGCAATATTTTTTTTTAATATTGATGTACAACAACAAAAAAATATAAAAAATGTGTAAAAAGAAAATTTTACATAAACTGATTTAAACAATAGATCATTTTTTGATGACACTAAATCAATTTCAAATTTTTGGTTCAGTATTTCTTGTAGTGATTTATCTTAACCCCTTACCGGCATCGGACGTACTATACCGTCCGATGCCGGCTCCCCTGCTTTGATGCAGGGCTCCGCGGTGAGCCCGCACCAAAGCCGGGACATGTCAGCTGTTTTGAACAGCTGACATGTGCCCGTAATAGGCGCGGGCAGAATCGCGATCTGCCCGCACCTATTAACTAGTTAAATGCCGCTGTCAAACGCAGACAGCGGCATTTAACTACCGCTTCCGGCCGGGCGGCCGGAAATGACGTCATCGCCGACCCCCGTCACATGTCCGGGGGTCGGCGATGCGTCTCCATTGTAGCCATAGAGGTCCTTGAGACCTCTATGGTTGCTGATTGCCCGTCGCTGTGAGCGCCACCCTGTGGTCGGCGCTCACAGCACACGTGCAATTCTGCTACATAGCAGCGATCAGCAGATCGCTGCTATGTAGCAGAGCCGATCGGCTTGTGCCTGCTTCTAGCCTCTCATGGAGGCTATTGAAGCATGGCAAAAGTTAAAAAAAAAAGTTTAAAAAAATGTGAAAAAAATAAAAAAAACATAAAAGTTTAAATCACCCCCCTTTCGCCCCAATCAAAATAAATCAATAAAAAAAATATCAAATCTACGCATATTTGGTATCGCCGCGCTCAGAATTGCCCGATCTATCAAATAAAAAAAAGTATTAACCTGATCGCTAAACAGCGTAGCGGGAAAAAAACTCGAAACGCCAGAATTACGTTTTTTTGGTCGCCGCGACATTGCATTAAAATGCAATAACGGGCGATCAAAAGAACGTATCTGCACCGAAATGCTATCATTAAAAACGTCATCTCGGCACGCAAAAAATAAGCCCTCAACCGACCCCAGATCACGAAAAATGGAGACGCTACGAGTATCGGAAAATGGCGCAATTTTTTTTTTTTTTTTTTTTAGCAAAGTTTGGAATTTTTTTTCACCACTTAGATAAAAAATAACCTAGTCATGTTTGGTGTCTATGAACTCGTAATGACCTGGAGAATCATAATGGCAGGTCATTTTTAGCATTTAGTGAACCTAGCAAAAAAGCCAAACAAAAAACCAATGTGGGATTGCACTTTTTTTGCAATTTCACCGCACTTGGAATTTTTTTCCCGTTTTCTAGTACACGACATGCTAAAACCAATGATGTCGTTCAAAAGTACAACTCGTCCCGCAAAAAATAAGCCCTCACATGGCCAAATTGACGGAAAAATAAAAAAGTTATGGCTCTGGGAAGGAGGGGAGCGAAAAACAAACACGGAAAAACGAAAAATCCCCTGGTCATGAAGGGGTTAAAGTTTGAATTGCATGTCATACCATAGTTTCATTGCTGTTTTTTTCCTTATTGTTTCTGATAGTCTCCTCCATATAAATGAATGGAAACTATATGGCCATGTTCAAATATTACATAAATGCTGCTTTTCTTCCAGATATTTACTGCAGGTGATTGCATCATATATACAATAACTATCATCTATAGGCCGGGGTCACACTGGCGTATTGCATCCGATGTGAGAGCATCTGATGCAAGATGCTAATGACACTCGGCTCCTGCTCGCAGCAGAGCAGGAGCCGAGTGTCATGCGTCTGTGCTCCGATTCTCTCGCACAGGGAGGATCAGAGCACAGCTGCGGAGGAGGTGGAGAAATGAATTTCTCCATCTCCTCCATTGCTGGGGTCTGCTTATAGCGCACATCACTTGGATGATATCCGAGTGGTATGCGCTGTCTCACTCGCACCCATAGGCTTATATGGGTGCGAGTGAGCCGAGAGTTTTCCTCGGTCCGTGACAATCGCAGCATGCTGCGAGTGTTCCGGACCGAGGAAAACGGCCGACAAAAAGTCGGCTGCTGGGACCGGCACCATATGGTAACATTGGTCCGAGTGCAATGCGATTTATTATCGCATTGCACTCGGCCGTATTACGGTCTAGTGTGACCCCGGCCTTAAAGGGAACCTGTCAGCAGATTTTGCTGCTATTAGGTGCGGCCACCGCCTTTCAGGGCTTATCTACAGCATTCTGAAAGAATGTCCAGTCCGAAGGGTGTCGCAGGTCCGGGTCCGGTGCCTTCCATCTTCTTGCAATGCCCCCCTCCTGCTTCTTCATCGCTCACCAGTATCAGCTCTCCGGCGCAGGTGTACTTCTTTGCCCTGTTGAGGCCAGAGTAAAGTACTGCAGTGCACAGGCTCTGGGCCTCTGACCTTTCCCAGCGCCTGCGCACTGCAGTACTTTGCTCTGCCCTCAACATAGCAGATAACTACGCCTGCGCAGGAGCTCAATGTCGGGGAGGAATGAATCAAGCAGGAGGGCAGTAGCGCATGAAGATGGGAGGCACCGGACCCGGACCTGCGACACCAATCGGACTGGACTGTACAGGACCGCACCCCGGGTGAGTATAATATAACTTATTTTTCTTCACTTGCAGGACCGGTGGCTTATATTGAAAGACGGTGGCAGCATCTTATAGCGCCAAAATCTGCTGACAGGTTCCCTTTAATTATTGTATTTTTGCTGCATTTTGTCATGTGCTTTTCTCATTACATGATGCATTTTTGCACTTAAAAACGCATATGACATTTTTTACATGTTTTTTTTTTACATGCATTTTTTTAGGCTTCCCCTTGCTGTGGACAAAGAGCACCATGCGTGCTCGAAACGCGTTCAGCTAACTTATGGCTTCTGTTCTGGAATAGTTGTGCAGCTACTTGCAAGCAGCTTTTTCCGAATTTTAAATTTGTGGAAATAAAATTGATGACTTTTACTCCGGAGCTGGATTTTTTTTCTTACTTTCCCATAGTTTTTACATGTTTTTTTGCATACTTTTATTAGGCTTCCCACATAAGACTATAGAGAAAATGAGATTATCCACTTTGCTTGGACAGTTAAAAACAGCAGAAAAAAATGCAGCATTTACCCTATGTGGGAAAGTGGCCTAATATGAAAATTTTAGAGTTGTCAGATTCATATTCCTGTGTCAGTATTGGATTGCCTTTTCCTTGTCTTTTAATCCTTTTGGGGAAGAATCGGTGTATAGTGTTTATTTGCAGCCTGTGATTGCGAGACCTCACATTTAAGGTCTATAACTTCAAATTGCGTCTCTCCATTGTAGAAGGAAGACCAGATCTGCAGCACAAACCAATGTTCTATTAATGAAATACTGAGCAGTCTAAGAAAAGATGAACATTCACAAGAACTGTAGACGTTTTATTGCTTCCTACGTATTTCAGGATTAACAATTACCCTTTATCTATACGGCATCATTGAAAATGATCATAGTAAATGTACAATTGCTATAATGCATGCGGAGCTATCTAAAGATGGGTTTACACCACCCAATTTGCAGCAATAAATGGCCACAAACCAAAAGATCATTTCACCCGACGAGCAAATATTCAGCTCATTCATCGGGTGTTCTGATGCCTGTTTACACTTCACGATTATCAGAAACCAAACAATCTTAGAAATAAAAACTTGTTGTTACTGATAATTGTGCAGTGCAAATTCATCATACGCTCTTTAGAACTGGGCTGCCACTGCAGACGATAACGGAATCAGGCATCAGCCTTATAACACAGCTCTTTAAATGCATGAAAACCAAATTTAAACATCACTCAGAATACATAATGATTCTCCTACTCTAAGATTCCCAATTTATCACTTAGAAGAAATATGACGTTCAGGGTGACATTTCCAACCTCGGCACCACGAGGGATTTTATGGTGAGTGAACATTGCTCAGGAGAAAGTCAATAAACAGCCGTGATGTGTTATACATATATATATATATATATATATATATATAAATATATATATTTATTTATATATGTAATACACTAGATATGACGCTCATAGTGTTTTCCTTAGAAAATACAAGAAAAACAAGAACTGTTGTAAACATCATGGCTGTTTATTGAGTTTTTCTTGCTGGCCATGTATCTATATAGCTATCTTTCTCCTTATATATATATATTAAAAAAAAACAAAGGTATGAACTGGGATATAAACTTACAGCGTGTAAATGCACGTTCACACTGGCCACTGAACAGGAAAAAACAAAGACAGAAACATAATGATAAAATACCTTGCAGTAAATAAGTAGCATAGTGCATGAAAATAATATTCGGCACTTAGTTAATATGTTTTTTTGATCAAAAAAATGCAAAAACCATCCCGCCTCGTCACGGTGACCGTAGTTGAGACAGTCCTAACCCTAATATTAATAACCTCACCGTTTGTCAAGTGACATGCATGTAGATCAGGGCTGAGCCCAAGAAAAATGTGGCAGGAGGCAGTAGTATAGGTGTAATGTGTATGGTTATCAAATCGGACTAGTAAAGTAGGTGTGCGAAAACAAACAGGCACAGAGAAATGTCTACATTTTTCACATTCTGTTTTCTAACAAAATCCAACCCTTTTCAACAAAATGAAGTGGTAAGAAATGGTTCACAACTAAATGTCGAGATCCTACAACAGGGTGTTATATAGGTTTTGCAGCCCAAAAACTCAGTACAACTGCTTGTGACAAGGAAGCAGACAGAGCAGACCGGAGCGAGCCGTCCCCTCGTCCCCCCCGCAGACGGCGTACGTGCAGGCCGTCATGACAGGGGTTTGGGAGGGAGAGATAGGAGGGGAAGGGGTTAATTATGGGAGGGGGGGTGTTATGCATGAGGCAGGGGTTTATAAGGAAAGGGTGGGGTGGGGCTTACCAGTTCCCGCTCTGAAGCCTCAGGAACATAGCGGCGCCATGTCCGGGATCGATGGTGTGCTGCAGCAGCTGCGGGCGGCAGCGGAGAGCCAGCCTCCTGGCTGGTTAGAGGCCCAGGTGGCCAGTATACTGGGCAGCGGTAGCGGCAGCAGAGTCGTACAGGCGGCGGCCAGCGGTGAGCGGCGCTCCCAGCGCGTGCGGCCTCCACAACGGCTGTCCCCCGATCCAATTCAGCCTCCAGACCGAGTGCCCGCCGGTAAGCGCCCCAGTAGGGCTCGGTCCGGGAGGAATCCAAATGCTGCAATGGGGCCTGCGGCGGTGGAGAGGCCTGCTTCCTCATCACAAGGGGCGGGGCCTTCGCACGCTGGAGCTCCAACTGCCGGTGACGTCACGGGGGGTGCCGTGGTGCAGCTGCTGCTGGGCGTCCTGCTCCTGCTTCTGCACCGAGACAGCGAGGGAGAGCCTGTACTGCAGCGGCCGGCAGCGCCGCTTCTTCCCCTGTGCGGCCGGGCCCATCCAGCACACAAGGAGCGTCAGCCGGATTACGAGATGGACCCAGAGGGAGTCGTGGTCGGGCGTTCCCAGGGCCTGGAATGTACGGTGGGCCTGTGCCGGGCAGTCCGTCCCACCGGGTCGCATCTAGATCTCCAGCGTCAGGCAGGGACGGGGCCGCATCCTCACGTTCATCATCACACGGTGAGACGCAGCCTCGCGGGGTTTCACGGAGCGGACCAGGAGCCGAGGACAGCAGGACGAGGAGGATGTCTGCGGCTGGGGGGACTTCAGTTCCCCTGCAGCTTGCTTGGTGAGCAAGATTCCATGTCTGTTTTGTTACCAGCACGATCGGTTTCCCCGGTGGTGGGGGTTAGTCAGGCAAATGGGGTAGGGGCTATGGGGGAGCAGGCGGGGATTCGGTCGGTTGTTTCAGGGAGCGAAGGGGTAGGTGAGTTATTGTCCAGCGTCCGGGAGTTGCTCGCGTGATTGGGCGGCGTTAGGTCGGTGTCGTCCCCGTTGGCTGCGTGGGTCAGTTCTACGGATTTGGGTTTCGGGGCATCTGGGGAGGGTGTATTGGCACCCAGCAGTTCAAGTGTCCCAGTGTTGGTGTCGGTGCAGACTGAAAAGGAGAAGGAAGGCGGGATTCGTTTAGACGACAAAGCGCGGGGTGAGGTTTATGTCTGTTTTGAGGGGCCGCTTGGGGCCCATTTGAAAAAGGAAGTAAGGGAGAAGATCTGGAAAGATGAGTACGTGGAAATATTTTCGCTCCTTCCTTTAGAAAAGTTCAATTTAGATAAGAGCAAAAAAGAGGACAGTAAGAAAGAGGACGAGGAAAAACGGAGGTGGCGCCTTATTCCGCAGACTTTTGTGAACTGGTTGCAAGCGTTTGCAATTCTGGTGAGCGTAGTGGGTGAGAAGGCGTCAGACAATTGTTCGGCGCTCTTCTGTTACATGGATTCGATAGGCGAGGCGTACAGGGCGTACGGGGGCCAGGCTTGGCTCCGGTACAATGAACAGTTTAGGCAGCGGAAGGCCGTTCGTCAGGCGATCCGGTGGGATCAGAAGGACATTGGTTTGTGGTTGCGAGTGATGGCGCCCACAAAGTTTGGTCATTCCTTTCAAGGGGGGGCCGGAAATGCCGGCCAGACAGCGGCGCAAGGCAGTTCAGGATCGGGTAGTCAGTCTGGCCAAGCGATCCAGAAGCACGGCCTGTGCTGGCAGTTTAACGACAGCCAGTGCAAATTTGGGGCCACCTGTAAGTTCAAGCACGCGTGCTCACATTGCAGTGGATCCTCCCATGGGGCCGCGAAGTGCTTCAAGAAAAAGGCTAAGCCTGACGGCAATTCAAAAGGGGGTGACGCCAGTGAGGTTGGATGCGATGGCCCCCTTTCTAAATAGGTTTCCAGATAGGCAAAAAGCAGAGCTGTTGTTTTTGGGTTTTCGGGATGGTTTTCGGATACCTGCCCCTACTTTTAGTATCCCGCAAGTTGTAAGGAATTTGAAATCGGCAGTGTTGCACACGGCTGTGGTGTCAGAAAAGTTGAGCAAGGAAGTGGCGTTGGGTAGGATGTCTGGCCCTTTCCCCGGTCCACCCCTTGAGGATTTGGTTATTTCCCCATTGGGTGTGGTTCTGTTATGAAAGGTAATTCAGTACCACAATGGACATAGAGGTCAGCGCACATACAGTGACCTGGCAATAACCCAAAAAACAAGAACGAGCTCTGAGACGTGGGAACTCTGTTGACCGCAATCCCTAATCCTCTCCAACCACACTAAAGGCAGCCGTGGATTGCGCCTAACGCTCCCTATGCAACTCGGCACGGCCTGAGAAACTAGCTAGCCTGAAGATAGAAAATAAGCCTACCTTGCCTCAGAGAAATACCCCAAAGGAAAAGGCAGCCCCCACATATAATGACTGTGAGTTAAGATGAAAAGACAAACGTAGAGATGAAATAGATTTAGCAAAGTGAGGCCCAACTTTCTGTACAGAGCGAGGATAGGAAAGGTAACTTTGCGGTCAACACAAAACCCTACAAAAACCACGCAAAGGGGGCAAAAAGACCCTCCGTACCGAACTAACGGCACGGAGGTACACCATCTGCGTCCCAGAGCTTCCAGCAAGCAAAAAAAAACAAATTGACAAGCTGGACAGAAAAAAACAGCAAACAAATAGCAAAGAGGAACTTAGCTAAGCAGAGCAGCAGGCCACAGGAACGATCCAGGAGGAAACAGGTCCAATACTAGAACATTGACTGGAGGCCAGGATCAAAGCACTAGGTGGAGTTAAATAGAGCAGCACCTAACGACTTCACCACATCACCTGAGGAAGGAAACTCAGAAGCCGCAGTACCACTTTCCTCCACCAACGGAAGCTCACAGAGAGAACCAGCCGAAGTACCACTTGTGACCACAGGAGGGAGCTCTGCCACAGAATTCACAACAGGTTCCGAAGAAGGAGCCTAACAAGTTTAGGCTTATTCATCATTTGTCTTACCCTAAGGGGCGGTCTGTGAATGACGGAATAGATCCGGAGCTTTGCTCCGTGGTTTATACGTCTTTTGATGAGGCTACACGTTTGGTACGTAGCTGCGGCAGGGGCGCATTATTGGCTAAGACAGATATTGAGTCGGCTTTCCGGTTACTTCCTGTCCATCCGGATAGCGTTAGACTGTTGGGTTGTTATTGGGACCAAGGGTTTTATGTTGACAGATGTTTGCCGATGGGCTGTTCTTTGTCTTGACAATATTTTGAGGCCTTCAGTTCGTTTCTGGAGTGGGTCATTCGGGATGTGTCTGGTTTGGACTACATCATCCATTATTTGGATGATTTTTTGTGCATCGGCCTGCTCAATCTGGTTGTTGTGAAATAGCTTTACAGACAGTGATTTGGGTGGCCGATCGGTTCGGTGTTCCGCTGGCGCCAGGGAAAACCGAAGGGCCCAGTACGTGTATTTCATTTCTGGGCATTGTCATTGATACGGTCGCATGGGAATTTCGGTTACCCGAGGCGAAGGTGGTCGCTTTGAAAAGCAAGGTAGCTCGAGCGCGTCGCTTAAAGAAGTTGCCTTTGCGGTAAGTTCAGTCTCTTCTTGGCAAATTGAACTTTGCGTGCAGAATTATCCCAATGGGGAGGGTGTTTTCTTGGAGGCTCGCGGGTGCTACAGCGGGGGTTAAGGCCCCCCATCATTTCGTGCGCTTATCTAGCGAGCACAAAGCCGATTTGGAGGTGTGGGATAGTTTTTTGGCACGGTATAACGGCCGATCGCTTCTGATGGAGGAAGTGGTGGGCAATTCTGACTTGGATTTGTTCACGGATGCGTCGGGTGGGATTGGTTTTGGTGCCTTTTTTGGTGGTCGGTGGTGTGCCTCCAGGTGGCTGGATGACTGGTTCGGTTCCGGGCTGGTTAAAAACATGACTTTGTTGGAAATTTTTCCTATTTTGGTTGCTGTTTATCTGTGGAAGGATGATTTGCGCAATCGCAGGGTACGGTTTAATTGTGATAACATGGCAGTCGTTTGTGTTATCAACAGTTTGACGGCATCGTCCCCCCCGGTTATTCGGGTTTTGCGTCAGTTGGTGTTGTTCTGCATGTCTATTAATGCGTATGTTTCGACGACTCATGTGCCCGGTGTTGAGAACTCCATTGCTGACTCTTTGTCTCGGTTTCAGTGGGAGCGTTTCCGTGCTTTGGCTCCGGAGGCAGAGGAGACGGGTCGGGACTGCCCGCAGGAACTCTGGAGCATGGTATCCGGGCTGCAGGACCTTTGATTCAGGGATCTTTGGCACCCAGCACGTAGGCGGCATACCGGTCGGTGTGGTGTGATTGGGAGTCCTGGTTGGTGTCTTGCGGGGTGGGTAGTGTGGGTGATGATTATGTGGGGGCCCTGTTGTTGTGGTTGAGACGCGGTGCCAATGACGGGTGGTCGGCGTCAAAGGTTGAGAGGGTTCGGTCAGCTTTGGCTTTTGGTTTTCAGCTTAGAGGTTTACGGGATTTGACGAAGTTGTTTGTAGTAAGGCAGGCGGTGAAGGGTTTTAGAAGGAAGGCGGGAAAGGGCGATCTGAGGCGCCCGATTTCCTTTAGCCTGCTGGAACGAGTAGGTGCGAGGCTCATTGAGATTTGCACATCTGACTTTGAGGTGGCTCTTTTCCGCTTAGCATTTTCCCTGGCATTTTTTGGTGCGCTGCGGGTGAGTGAGATCGTGTCGCCTAACACGTACGCGCAAGGGGGGATTTTGGCTAGGGATGTGGTGCTTACCGAAAGTGGTTTACAATTTTGGTTGCGTAGGTCGAAGACTGACCAGGAGGGTAGAGGTAAACGTGTGGTTTTGGGCGCTGTTGTGGGTTCACTCATGTGTCCCGTTAGTTGCTGGGAGGCTTTTAGTTGTTTTCAGCCATCTAAGGATGGACCTTTGTTGTGTCACGAAAATGGGTCCTTTTTGTCCAAGTTTCAGTTTGTGGCGGTGCTTAGATGGGCTCTGGGGGAGATGGGACTGGATGCTTCTCGTTTTGCCTCTCACTCCTTCCGTATTGGGGCCGCGACTGAGGCGGCCTTGGGAGGTTTAGCACCGGAAGTGGTGCAACGGATTGGGAGATGGGAGTCGGGGCGTTATAAGAGCTATGTTAGACCTTAAGTTGGGATGGGGGGGAGGATGGGGTTTTCACGATGTTTTTGTATTTGTGGTACAGTTGTGGATTTTAAGTTGTTCTGTATTTTCAGGTTCCAATCCCCTGTTGATTTGGATCGTCGGACACTCATACGTGTATTGGGGCGCGAGACGAGCGGACGTTCGGCGGGACGGTCGGCAGCTCGGGTTCTCCAAAGAGGTGGCCGTGGTCAGATGGTTGGGTTTTCGGGGATTGGGCTGGAACGGGGTTTTGAAGGAAGTGCATAACAGTGCTCGTTTGGACAGACCTCCAGATATTTTGGTTTTGCACGTTGGAGGAAATGATTTGGGGATTCGCCCCTGTCGGGAGCTGATCCGGGATATTAAGCATGACCTTCTCAGATTATGGGTGTCCTTTGGGGATTTGCTGGTGGTTTGGTCGGATATTGTCCCGAGGAGGTGTTGGAGGCATGCCAGATCTGCGGACAAGGTCAATAAAGCCAGGATTAAAGTTAATTGGACGGTTGCTAAGTTTGTGGTAAGGAGTGGAGGTTTGCTTGTCCATCATTTTGAACTGGAACAGGGTGGGGAGGATTTTCTCCTGGGTGATGGTGTTCACCTGAACACTGTGGGCATGGACTTATGGCCCCTGGGTTTGCAAAACGGTATCGAAAGGGCCATAGCGGTGAAGTGTGGTGGGGTCTCGGGTATTTAAGGTATTCAAATACCCTCGTTGTGGCGGTGGGAGGGGTCCTTGGAGTTGGTGATAAATTGGCCTGGGGGATCCGTCGGGCTATGGATCCTTCAGTTGGTGTAAACTTGGTTTTCGGGTCTGGTGGTTCGGGGGGGGGATCTGTTATGACCTGGTGGTCAGGACAATAATGGACCTGGTAGTTAAGAGCACACGGAATGACCTGATAGTTACTGATAATAAAGGACGAGCTCTGGGACGTGGGAACTCTGCTGACCGCAATCCTTAATCCTATCAAAACACACTAGAAATAGCCGTGGATTGCTCCTAACACTCCCTATGCAACTCGGCACAGCCTAAGGAACTAGCTAGCCCTGAAGATAGAAAAATAAAGCCTACCTTGCCTCAGAGAAATTCCCCAAAGGAAAAGGCAGCCCCCCACATATAATGACTGTGAGTAAAGATGAAAATACAAACACAGAGATGAAATAGATTTAGCAAAGTGAGGCCCGACTTACTGAACAGACCGAGGATAGGAAAGGTTGCTTTGCGGTCAGCACAAAAACCTACAAAAAGACCACGCAGAGGGCGCAAAAAGACCCTCCGCACCGACTCACGGTGCGGAGGCGCTCCCTCTGCGTCCCAGAGCTTCCAGCAAGCAAGACAACAATAAAAATAGCAAGCTGGACAGAAAAATAGCAAACCAAAGAAATACAAGCAGGAACTTAGCTTCTGCTGGGAAGACAGGTCACAAGAACGATCCAGGAGTGAACTAGACCAATACTGGAACATTGACAGGTGGCATGGAGCAAAGATCTAAGTGGAGTTAAATAGAGCAGCCAGCTAACGAATTAACCTCGTCACCTGTGGAAGGAAACTCAGAAACACCCACCAGAGGAAGTCCATGGACAGAACCAGCCGAAGTACCATTCATGACCACAGGAGGGAGCCCGACAACAGAATTCACAACAGGGATCTTGGCAACGGTGGGCCGGATCCCCAGGTTAAAAGTGGACATGGTTAACCTTTGGGGGTATTTTGGTGCTCCCGAGCCTGGGTGGTTACGGCTGGGAGTAAATCTATGGTATGCTTCTGTCCACTCTCTGTTATGGTTGACCACCAGTTTGGAGCTTCGAGGACTCCTCCCTACGTTATTCTATTCTTGTTGTATGTTTATAATAAAGGCCACTGTGGCCAATTATAATCCAAGTTCAGAGTCTGTCATTATTTGGTGGGGTTTTTTGGCGACAAATACCTGAAGGTTAAGGTATAAAAGGGGGTGTCATCCCTTCGAGAGATCGACCAATAGCAATGTCAAGAGCAGGCCGGAGCGAGCCGTCCCCTCCCCCCCGCAGACGGCGTACGTGCAGGCCGTCATGACAGGGGTTTGGGAGGGAGAGATAGGAGGGGAAGGGGTTAATTATGAGAGGGGGGGTGTTATGCATGAGGCAGGGGTTTATAAGGAAAGGGTGGGGTGGGGCTTACCAGTTCCCGCTCTGAAGCCTCAGGAAGATCCCGCCCGCCCGCCCTGTTTTTTCGTGTTTTTTGTATTGTTGCATTTTCGGGTGGTTGTTTTGGGTCATGGTGGCTCGAGGCGGTGGGAGGGGTCCTTGGAGTTGGTGATAAATTGGCCTGGGGGATCCGTCGGGGTACGGATCCTTCAGTTGGTGTAAACTTGGTTTTCGGGTCTGGTGGTTCGGGGGGGATCTTGGCAACGGTGGGCCGGATCCCCAGGTTAAAAGTGGACATGGTTAACCCTTCGGGGTATTTTGGTGCTCCCGAGCCTGGGTGGTTACGGCTGGGAGTAAATCTATGGTATGTTTCTGTCCACTCTCTGTTATGGTTGACCACCAGTTTGGAGCTTCAAGGACTCCTCCCTACGTTATTCTATTCTTGTTGTATGTTTATAATAAAGGCCACTGTGGCCAATTATAATCCAAGTTCAGAGTCTGTCATTATTTGGTGGGGGTTTTTGGCGACAAATACCTGAAGGTTAAGGTATAAAAGGGGGTGTCATCCCTTCGAGGGATTGACCAATAGCAATGTCATATTTCTTACTGACACTGATTTCAGATTTTTTTATTTCTGTTGCTTGCTGCTGGTTTCTAGTGCATTAAGAGTGAAGAAAAAAAATCGCAATTGGAATTCAAATGCAGCACGACAGATGCCAGATGCCCTATATCACTGATCGTTCACATTAAGACTGGCGCTGTTGCTGGCACCTCTGCTATCTCTCTCTCTCCCCCTATCAATTGAATCTCAATATTGTTCACTGACTTCTATATTCATCTTCAGTTCTGCAGTTGCACAACATATTACTGTCTGCAGTATTTGTCCAATATTTAAGGCTTTCTCTTCCGTTTTTTTTTGTTGCTGAACTGTGAGTCCTGTTGTCCTCTCACTATGCTAAATCACCATAAAATAACTGTTGCATTCCCTGCCTTGGCTTTTATACAGGCTATGATAAGCCATCTTGATTGGCTGCGCTATTTGATGTAATGTGATAGCTGCAATGTTTTATGAGGAAGCCTGCGCAACCATGTCTGAGTTAGTATAAACTTTCTGTGGTTGTTGCAATCTTCTGCAATGTGTAAAATGGAGGTAGGCCATTTTTTTGGGTGACTTGTGCAATTCAAATTTCCAAACCTCGACACAAATTTGATTTTCATCAAATTGATTCGCCCTCAGCTATGTAATTTAAAGCTAAGATCTGGCCTCTTAAGCAATGATTTCTGGTGGAGGCAGGCTTCTTTTAATAAGCAAACTTCAATCTAGTGGGTGCTGTAGAATTAGAATGATGGTTACAAATTAAAAAAGCAAAATACAAGCTTAATTAAACAACAGAAACTTCCATAAATCTACCATTTCTGGTTTGAATTAAACGTGAGGCTGTAATTTAAGGGCCAATTATTTACTCCATGATTTCTTTTTTTTGCCCCTTTAAAAAAAATCTTCTTAAATTTGGCAGTTAACACAGGTTTAGCAACAGTGACAGCTCCTGTTATTAGCCATAGTAAATCCAAACACTGATCCGTTATGGGGAGGGCTCCACAATGGTGAATTCTTTTAGAAGGTTAAAATAGTTAATGTCCAACTTTTGAGAACATTAACTTTTTTTGTTCAATAATTGGCAAAGTTAGAAAGCAGTGTAAATTTTGTTATAATCCACAGTAAAAAGAAAAAGGTTTCTGGACTCCCCTTGTAAATTGTGATTTCTCCACTATTGACTGAATGGATGCCACTGCCCTGCTAGTTGATAGTACATAGGAAAGGATTATGAAAAAGGACTGGCACTTCCAAGAACATTAAAAATGTTGTTTCCTTTATTTGTGCATTTGTGTAAAAAGTTACATGGTTGGCTCCATATTGCACCTCTGATCTGTTTTCGGCGTCCTTAATCCTATAGATTAACCCAAAAGAGAAATGGACACAATGAGCTAAAATATAACAGTTTTTATTGAAAGAACTATATATAAATATTTAACAATGATGAAAGGTAAAAATAGTTAACAAGATGCACAAAAAATAAAATAAAAGAGGCGACACTAGTGACGCACACGGAGCAAGTAATATACTATAGGAGCAACACAAAGACTAAATTATAAATAGTTCTACTAATGCCACATTTACCAATATAAAAATAAGGCAGTCCTCACTAGAAATCATGTGTAATGCATAGGTGCAGGTAGTAAGAGGTCCGACTAATGAATGGCGTATATAAATGTATGGCAATAGAGATAATATATAATATATGTGCTCTCTGAGATACTAATGCAGGACAATATACACAATAGGATGTAAAGAATAAATAGGGATAAAGTGCCTAGTGCAAGTTATATGCATATATATTCAGTAGTAATCCATACCAAGATAGAGTGGCCAAAAGAGCTATATGGCAAAGATAAGCCAAAATTAAGCCAAAATCCAATAAGGATAAGACATCCCAGGTAGAAAGTCCTGTACTAGAAATGGAGTCTAAAGTCTTCAACCCAAAGTATATCTGAACTATCAGAAAAGTGCAGTATGCATAAGTAGGGTACAGACCTGGATCCGTGTGCGGGAGAGGGAGCATTACACATGATTTCTAGTGAGGACTGCCTTATTTTTATATTGGTAAATGTGGCATTAGTAGAACTATTTATAATTTAATCTTTGTGTTGCTCCTATAGTATATTACTTGCTCCGTGTGCGTCACTAGTGTCGCCTCTTTTATTTTATTTTTTGTGCATCTTGTTAACTATTTTTACCTTTCATCATTGTTAAATATTTATATATAGTTCTTTCGATAAAAACTGTTATATTTTAGCTCATTGTGTCCATTTCTCTTTTGGGTTACTATATTGGATATTATGGCGGAGCTCTTTATCTCCGGTGCCCCATTTATAGGTTTATTAATCCTATAGATGTAATAATAACTTATTGTAAGTCCAGATCCCTGCACAGGGGTTAAAGGGTGAAGGCTTCCGGCATATGCTATATGGAGAGGCTGGTGGCAAGTCTGTCCAAGATAGTTTTCGTGCGATGACTGCCTCCGACTGTCTTAACCTATGGTTAGAATCCATCTTTGTAAAATTTCACATCTCTCACTGAACAGAATGGGAAATTTTTATTATTGCATAATATTATGAGATGGCTAAGGTGGCGCAGTACTCAAAATTTATAAAAATGGCATACTTTTCACTACACATTTGGTGTAATATACTAAGTTTCCTAAGACAAAATTAACAGTTTCCTCTTCCTTACGTTAGTACATAACTGTCAAATGTGGAATAAAATTGATTCTCAAAGAGAACCTGTGAGCAGAATTTAAGGAAGAACAGCAAAGCGGATTTATTCAACAAAGGTATCAATTTAATCAGTATTCCAGTGCCATTACAATCATGGCTTTACTTTATATTACAGAATTATGTTGGCAGGTTCTCATTAGTCATACTCTTTTTTCTAGTAACTTTCAAGTTAAGTGCAAGGGTCACGGATTTACTGCAACACAGAGGAGCCTGAAGACCACAGCGTCTGATTTCTCCTACTCCTGCACTGATTAGAAGCACTTCACCTTCATTTTAAAATGGTGTAAATTTCTTCTAGCAGTGCAGGGGTTAATCTACTCAGTTGAGAGCTTCTAGAAGCTTTCCTACATTAGGGCTCTCAGCTGTTCACTGTTAGCTACTCCCATCTCCTATATAAACTAGGTCTTGGCTAGCACTCATTGTCAGAGATAGCATTTGCTGCATGGCTGGAGGTTGTTGATTGTTATTGGGGAAAGCGTTTGGTGGATTTATCTAAGATCTTTGCTAGGTTTTGAATGTGCAATAATTCCCTTTCTTCTCCTACCTTGGTTTAACCCCATCCTCCACTCCCCGATGCATTCCTCGGTTGTCTGTGTGAGTATATTTGTATGTTTGCTATTTATCGTTATACCTGTTCATATAAACTTGTTAATCTGGTTGGTGTATTGTGGTACACTACTACTCCCCTCATCCCTGAGTGGGGGAAGAGTACAGACTGGGGCGGATTGAGGAGCTAAGGCAAGGTACGTGGCCCCGGCAACTTTACCATCAGAAGTATTCTAGGGAACAGGGTGAGTTAGGGCCCCCCTAGCATTAGGGATAGGTGTCCTGAGACACCCAACAACGGGGTTGTGACAGCAAAATTGCAATTTCTGAAGGAATTCTGATACCTTTCATAAATGGGTTCCTTTACTTGTTTCTCGAAAAAAAAGTTTTACCAACTTATCAAAGAATTCCTATTTTATTGACTTTAAATGCAAGCCTTATAAGTCAGAAGGTTCAAAAGGAACATGTAGACCTTTGAAAATGATGCTCTTGGTTTTTAATTAAGCTTCTAGTTTAAAGTTTGTGACCTCTTAATTTCACCTTTAAAAAAAAATCTTTAAAATAACAACATAAATTTGGTGACATACTCATCCCAACTAAAACCTGGACATGAACATATTAGACACGCACTGAATGAATGGAACTCACGGCCCAGGTTAAGTTACAATATCAACTCAAACTAGTCTGTCTTAGACAACCACTTGAAACGTTCACTCTACATATATAGATGTATATATACACACACACATTATATATATATATTTATTATATATATATATATATATACCGTATATACTCGAGTATAAACCGACCCGAGTATAAGCCGGCCCCCCTAATTTTGCCACAAAAAACTGGGAAAACCTATTGACTCGAGTATAAGCCTAGGGTGGAAATGCAGCATTTACCGGTGAATTTCAAAAACAAAAATAGATCATTATTTCCCCATAGCTGTGCCATATAGTGCTCTGCACTGTTCATATTGCCCCATAGCTGTGCCATACTGTGCTCTGCAGCGTTCATGTCTCCCATAGCTCTGCCCCATACTGTGCTCTGCAGCGTTCATGTCTCCCATAGCTCTGCCCCATACTGTGCTCTGCACCGTTCATGTCTCCCATAGCTGTGCCCCATACTGTGCTCTGCAGCGTTCATGTCTCCCATAGCTGTGCCCCATACTGTGCTCTGCACCGTTCATGTCTCCCATAGCTCTGCCCCATATAGTGCTCTGCTGCGTTCATGTCTCCCATAGCTCTGCCCCATATAGTGCTCTGCAGCGTTCATGTCTCCCATAGCTCTGCCCCATACTGTGCTCTGCACCGTTCATGTCTCCCATAGCTGTGCCCCATATAGTGCTCTGCAGCGTTCATGTCTCCCATAGCTGTGCCCCATATAGTGCTCTGCAGCGTTCATGTCTCCCATAGCTGTGCCCCATACAGTGCTCTGCAGCATTCATGTCTCCCATAGCTCTGCCCCATATAGTGCTCTGCAGCGTTCATATCTCCCCATAGAGCTCCACATAAATCTGTGCCATGGCCGCTGCTGCTGCAATAAAAAAAAAAACACACATACTCACCTTTCTTGCTTGCAGCTCCCAGCGTCCGGTCCCGGCGTCTCTCCGCACTGACTGATCAGGCAGAGGGCGCCGCGCACACTATATGCGTCATCGCGCCCTCTGACCTGAACAGTCAGAGCGCAGACGCCGGGAAGATGGAGCGGCGCCCGGCGGCTGGAACGCGGACAGGTGAATATAACATACTTACCTAGTCCTGGCGATCCTCGCGCTGTCCCCTCCTGTCACAGCTGGTCTTTGGTGCCGCAGATTCTTTCTCTATCAGCGGTCACCGGCACCACTGATTAGAGAAATAAATAGGCGGCTCCGCCCCTATGGGAGGTGGAGCCGCCTATTCATATCTCTAATGAGCGGTCCCACATGACCGCTGAAGAGGGGAAGAAGCTGCAGCACAGAAGCCCGTGGGACGGCAGGGACAGCGCGAGGATCGCTGGGACTAGGTAAGTATTCCTCAGCGCCCTCTCCCCCTCACTTGCCGACCACATCGCTACCGTGACTCGAGTATAGGCCGAGAGGGGCACTTTCAGCCCAAAAATTTGGGCTGAAAATCTCGGCTTATACTCGAGTATATACGGTATATATATATATATATATATATATATATATATATATATATATATATATATATAAAAAGAAAACAAAAAGCAGCATCAAAAGAAGACAGAGGGTGCAAAAAATCCTTCCAGGTATATACCAAACCTCATGCTATTGTCCAGAAAGATGAAGGCAGCACTCCAGTAGAAAAAATAAGAGTATTTTATTGGCCCATGTGCGACGTTTCAGTCCAAAGTGTGGACCTTTCTCAAGCATATATACACATATATACACACACACATATACAGTTAGGGCCAGAAATATTTGGACAGTGACACAAGTTTTGTTATTTTAGCTGTTTACAAAAACATGTTCAGAAATACAATTATATATATAATATGGGCTGAAAGTGCACACTCCCAGCTGCAATATGATAGTTTCCACATCCAAATCGGAGAAAGGGTTTAGGAATCATAGCTCTGTAATGCATAGCGTCCTCTTTTTCAAGGGACCAAAAGTAATTGGACAATGGACTCTAAGGGCTGCAATTAACTCTGAAGGCGTCTCCCTCGTTAACCTGTAATCAATGAAGTAGTTAAAAGGTCAGGGGTGGATTCCAGGTGTGTGGTTTTGCATTTGGAAGCTGTTGCTGTGAGCAGACAACATGCGGTCAAAGGAACTCTCAATTGAGGTGAAGCAGAACATCCTGAGGCTGAAAAAAAAGAAAAAATCCATCAGAGAGATAGCAGACATGCTTGGAGTAGCAAAATCAACAGTTGGGTACATTCTGAGAAAAAAGGAATTGACTGGTGAGCTTGGAAACTCAAAAAGGCCTGGGCGTCCACGGATGACAACAGTGGTGGATGATCGCCGCATACTTAATTTGGTGAAGAAGAACCCGTTCACAACATCAACTGAAGTCCAGAACACTCTCAGTGAAGTAGGTGTATCTGTCTCTAAGTCAACAGTAAAGAGAAGACTCCATGACAGTAAATACAAAGGGTTCACATCTAGTTCACTATCTAATAGACCTGACAGAATAACAAATCTGCAGGTGGTTGGGCATTTAGGAAATAGTGACCACAATATTGTGCAGTTTCACCTGTCTTTCACTAGGGGGACTTGTCAGGGAGTCACAAAAACATTAAACTTTAGGAAGGCAAAGTTTGAACAGCTTAGAGATGCCCTTAATCTGGTAGACTGGGACAATATCCTCAGAAATGAGAATACAGATAATAAATGGGAAATGTTTAAGAACATCCTAAATAGGCAGTGTAAGCGGTTTATACCTTGTGGGAATAAAAGGACTAGAAATAGGAAAAACCCAATGTGGCTAAACAAAGAAGTAAGACAGGCAATTAACAGTAAAAAGAAAGCATTTGCACTACTAAAGCAGGATGGCACCATTGAAGCTCTAAAAAACTATAGGGAGAAAAATACTTTATCTAAAAAACTAATTAAAGCTGCCAAAAAGGAAACAGAGAAGCACATTGCTATGGAGAGTAAAACTAATCCCAAACTGTTCTTCAACTATATCAATAGTAAAAGAATAAAAACTGAAAATGTAGGCCCCTTAAAAAATAGTGAGGAAAGAATGGTTGTAGATGACGAGGAAAAAGCTAACATATTAAACACCTTCTTCTCCACGGTATTCACGGTGGAAAATGAAATGCTAGGTGAAATCCCAAGAAACAATGAAAACCCTATATTAAGGGTCACCAATCTAACCCAAGAAGAGGTGCGAAACCGGCTAAATAAGATTAAAATAGATAAATCTCCGGGTCCGGATGGCATACACCCACGAGTACTAAGAGAACTAAGTAATGTAATAGATAAACCATTATTTCTTATTTTTAGTGACTCTATAGCGACAGGGTCTGTTCCGCAGGACTGGCGCATAGCAAATGTGGTGCCAATATTCAAAAAGGGCTCTAAAAGTGAACCTGGAAATTATAGGCCAGTAAGTCTAACCTCTATTGTTGGTAAAATATTTGAAGGGTTTCTGAGGGATGTTATTCTGGATTATCTCAATGAGAATAACTGTTTAACTCCATATCAGCATGGGTTTATGAGAAATCGCTCCTGTCAAACCAATCTAATCAGTTTTTATGAAGAGGTAAGCTATAGGCTGGACCACGGTGAGTCATTGGACGTGGTATATCTCGATTTTTCCAAAGCGTTTGATACCATGCCGCACAAGAGGTTGGTACACAAAATGAGAATGCTTGGTCTGGGGGAAAATGTGTGTAAATGGGTTAGTAACTGGCTTAGTGATAGAAAGCAGAGGGTGGTTATAAATGGTGTAGTCTCTAACTGGGTCGCTGTAACCAGTGGGGTACCGCAGGGGTCAGTATTGGGACCTGTTCTCTTCAACATATTCATTAATGATCTGGTAGAAGGTTTACACAGTAAAATATCGATATTTGCAGATGATACAAAACTATGTAAAGCAGTTAATACAAGAGAAGATAGTATTCTGCTACAGATGGATCTGGATAAGTTGGAAACTTGGGCTGAAAGGTGGCAGATGAGGTTTAACAATGATAAATGTAAGGTTATACACATGGGAAGAGGGAATCAATATCACCATTACACACTGAACGGGAAACCACTGGGTAAATCTGACAGGGAGAAGGACTTGGGGATCCTAGTTAATGATAAACTTACCTGGAGCAGCCAGTGCCAGGCAGCAGCTGCCAAGGCAAACAGGATCATGGGGTGCATTAAAAGAGGTCTGGATACACATGATGAGAGCATTATACTGCCTCTGTACAAATCCCTAGTTAGACCGCACATGGAGTACTGTGTCCAGTTTTGGGCACCGGTGCTCAGGAAGGATATAATGGAACTAGAGAGAGTACAAAGGAGGGCAACAAAATTAATAAAGGGGATGGGAGAACTACAATACCCAGATAGATTAGCGAAATTAGGATTATTTAGTCTAGAAAAAAGACGACTGAGGGGCGATCTAATAACCATGTATAAGTATATAAGGGGACAATACAAATATCTCGCTGAGGATCTGTTTATACAAGGAAGGTGACGGGCACAAGGGGGCATTCTTTGCGTCTGGAGGAGAGAAGGTTTTTCCACCAACATAGAAGAGGATTCTTTACTGTTAGGGCAGTGAAAATGTGGAATTGCTTGCCTGAGGAGGTGGTGATGGCGAACTCAGTCGAGGGGTTCAAGAGAGGCCTGGATGTCTTCCTGGAGCAGAACAATATTGTATCATACAATTATTAGGTTCTGTAGAAGGACGTAGATCTGGGTATTTATTATGATGGAATATAGGCTGAACTGGATGGACAAATGTCTTTTTTCGGCCTTACTAACTATGTTACTATGTTACTATGTTACTAGATGCAAACCATTCATCAATACCAAAAATAGACAGGCCAGAGTTAAATTTGCAGAAAAACACCTCAAGAAGCCAGCTCAGTTCTGGAAAAGTATTCTATGGACAGATGAGACAAAGATCAACCTGTACCAGAATGATGGGAAGAAAAAAGTTTGGAGAAGAAAGGGAACGGCACATGATCCAAGGCACACCACATCCTCTGTAAAACATGGTGGAGGCAACGTGATGGCATAGGCATGCATGGCTTTCAATGGCACTGGGTCACTTGTGTTTATTGATGACATAAGAGCAGACAAGAGTAGCCGGATGAATTCTGAAGTGTACCGGGATATACTTTCAGCCCAGATTCAGCCAAATGCTGCAAAGTTGATTGGACGGCGCTTCATAGTACAGATGGACAATGACCCCAAGCATACAGCCAAAGCTACCCAGGAGTTCATGAGTGCCAAAAAGTGGAACATTCTGCAATGGCCAAGTCAATCTCCAGATCTAAACCCAATTGAGCATGCATTTCACTTGCTGAAATCCAGACTTAAGACGGAAAGACCCACAAACAAGCAAGACCTGAAGGCTGCGGCTGTAAAGGCCTGGCAAAGCATTAAGAAGGAGGAAACCCAGCGTTTGGTGATGTCCATGGGTTCCAGACTTAAGGCAGTGATTGCCTCCAAAGGATTTGCAACAAAATATTGAAAATAAAAATATTTTGTTTGGGTTATGTTTATTTGTCCAATTACTTTTGACCTCCTAAAATGTGGAGTGTTTGTAAAGAAATGTGTACAATTCCTACATTTTCTATCAGATATTTTTGTTCAACCCTTCAAATTAAACGTTACAATCTGCACTTGAATTCTGTTGTAGAGTTTTCATATCAAATCCAATGTGGTGGCATGCAGAGCCCAACTCGCGAAAATTGTGTCACTGTCCAAATATTTCTGGCCCTAACTGTATATATATATATATATATATATATACTGCTCAAAAACATTAAGGGAACACTAAATTCCCTCTTCCTAGATATCACTGAATAAAATATTCCAGTTGTATATCTTTATTCATTACATAGTGGAATGTGTTCAGAACAATAAAACCTAAAAATAAAAAGCGTAAATCACAACTAATATCCCACGGAGGTCTGGAGTTGGAATGAAGCTCAAAATCAAAGTGGGAAATGAAGTTACAGGCTGATCCAACTTCAGCTGATAGTCTCCTGAGGGATCCCCTCCCAGACCTGGACTAAAACATTCGCCAACCCCTGGACAGTCTGTGGTGCAATGTGACATTGGTGGATGGTGCGAGACATGATGTCCCAGGTGTGTTCAATCGGATTCAGGTCTGGGGAACGCGCGGGCCAGTCCATAGCTTCAATGCCTTCATCTTGCAGGAACTGCTGACACACTCCAGCCACATGAGGTCTGGCATTGTCCTGCATTAGGAGGAACCTAGGGCCAACCACACCAGCATATGGTCTCACAAGGGATCTGAGGATCTCATCTCGGTACCCAATGGCAGTCAAGCTACCTCTAGCAAACACATGGAGGGCTGTGCGGCCCTCCAAAGAAATGCCACCCCACACCATTACTCACCCACTGCCAAATGTTGCAGGCAGTAGATCGCTCTCCACGGTGTCTCCAGACTCTGTCACGTCTGTCACATGTGCTCAGTGTGAACCTGCTTTCATCTGTGAAGAGCACAGGGCGCCAGTGGCTAATTTGCCAATCCTGGTGTTCTGTGGCAAATGCCAAGCATCCTGTATGGTGTTGGGCTGTGAGCACAACCCCCATCTGTGGACGTCAGTCGGTTTATAACCGTTTATGCAGACACATGCACATTTGTGGCCTGCTGGAGGTCATTTTGCAGGGCTCTGGCAGTGCTCCTCCTGTTCCTCCTTGCACAAAGGCTGAGGTAGCGGTCCTGCTGCTGAGTTGTTGCCCTCCTACAGCCCCATCCATGTCTCCTGGTGTTCTTGCCTGTCTCCTGGTACCGCCTCCAGCCTCTGGACACTACGCTGACAGACACAGCAAACCTTCTTGTCACAGCTCACATTGATGTGCCATCCTGGATGAGCTGCACTACCTGAGCCACTTGTGTGGGTTGTAGAGTCCGTCTTATGCTACCATGAGTGTAAAAGCACAACCAACATTCAAAAGTGACCAAAACATTAGCCAGAAAGTATTGGTACTGAGATGTGGTCTGTGGTTCCCACCTGCAGAACCACTCCTTTATTGAGTGCGTCTTGATAACTGCCAATAATTTCCATCCGTTGTCTATTCCATTTGCACAACAGCATGTGAAATTGATTGTCAAACAGTGTTGCTTCCTAAGTGGACAGTTTGATTTAACAGAAGATGGATTTACTTGGAGTTATATTCTGGTGTTCTCTTTATTCTTTCGAGCAGTGTATATATATACTGTACATGTGACACACAGTTCTTTTTTAATGTAAGGGTATTACTTTCATTTTATAGCTTATCATTTGGTTAGTTTTCATAGCCACTTTAGGCCGTATTTTGTGGTGTACTGAAATGTACCTGCTTACTTGCAACTTACCGAAAAGTGTCATTGAATAGGCAGTGAATAGGAAGAGGCCCAATAATACCTCCTTATTTGCACTTATTTCAAATCAGTTTTCACAGAAAAGTAATTTATTCCCTAACCACAGGATCGGTGATACATGTATGATCACAGGATAGGAAAATAAAAGTCTTTTGTAAAGTCCTCAATCCACATTAGCTTAACATTGGCTGACCCCACCAATATCAATAGGTTCGGCCGCCAGTGTAACTATATAGGGGGGCTTCAACAGATGATTGTTGGAGGCGATAAGGATACACTATGTCAGATTTAGGAATGCCGCTCCTTTTGCTCTGTAAGAGATAAGCCACCACCAGAGGAGTCTGGAAGCAGCTCTCACATAGAAGACACAAGACGCCCTGGGCAGAGTGCGTGGCAGAGTTGGGTGGAGATAGCTGCCGGCCAAATGACAGGCTGTACCATCAAGCGACCAAGAGCTATCTAAGCATATTGGGGAGGGAGCCTAAGAGGAGCTTAACCGAATTGATCATGAAAACATATGCTAGTCTCTAATTTATCTCTACTTCAGTAAGGTAAATGCTATTATAAATAGGTATCAACCCCCCCCCCCCCCCCCATTGCCTTATTTGTTAGCATCTTTTGGTAACGTGTTATCCAGTTGAAAGAAACTGTACATTGTACATTGGCTGACATAGACAGCAGAGTAGCACATTCTCAGATCTAGATGTCCTCTGTGTCCCTTCTGGGTGCCACAGTATGTATCATCTGTTCTGAATGAGATGCATCATGATTTTGGCTACAAACTTCCTGCATCTGTACGGTAGCAGTAATTCCACTACCTACAGGACTAACCGGTCAACATCAGCACCCTGAGGGCAGCGCCAGAAGACTGTGGGAAAGCAGCAGCATGCAGCGTGTGAAGGTCGGCAATAGACACAAAGCAGACAATACAAATTTGGACATTTCTGTGAAAAAGTGCTCACATTTGGATCTGGTGGAACCGAGTGCTCCAAAAAAATAGACTTTTTCTGAACATTTCTACACTGGTCTCCCGGTTGCAGTTATGATCACCATGTGCTATTTTCTATTACACATAGTTATAAAATTGTCATTGTGGGCCATGGATGCTTACAGCATTTATAAAACATCAATAAAATGCATACGTCTATGAACATATGTCCAATAACCACTTCTAATTATAGCGTTAGGGATATACTGGGGTTTATATCTACTGTATAATAAGTATTGTCCTAGGCAGATTTCTAACTGAGATCTAGTAGATCTTAGCCTGAATAGTGGGTTTTATGGGTAAGAATTCTTAGGCTTTATAAAGCTTCAACTTATTGACGAACAGCTATTTATGATTGTTAAATAAGATGTAAATAAACTACTAAATCAATGGGATTTTTGGGATATTTTCCCTTTCTTAACTGAAGAACATTCTTCATTTACTTAAATTGCTTAGAAAAACCTCATGAATTTCAAAGCCTTGAAGAGGAAACGTTCTAGTGGCGAGCATTAGTGTAATTAAGTACATTTTCGGTTAATAAAAATGTGCTATACTAAATACTATGTCTATATTGCAGCAATTTCCCTGCCCTGATCATCTTTATTACAAGGGTAGACATTTTTCATTCCAACTTTTATACTCATTATGGTTTTTCCAGAAAACAGAAGACAAGCTGTGTAGCTAAAACATTATGGTTACTAGAATATAAACAAATATGGGAAATATAAAAATGACCTCTGTTCAAACTCTGAAAAAATATGAATTGAAAAATAGGCATCTTCATGTAAAATGAAATCAGCACACTCATATATGTATATGTTATTAAGGGCAATTAGCAAGGTTTTTGTGTTAGTATGCTGGGAAAAAAGCTTTAAAAAGTCGCATAATTTTAGCATAAGTCTATGCTAAAATGTAGCGACTTTTGGCAATTCCACACTATTTTCACCCAGCTCCGATAAAATCAGTGGACCTGGTACAGGATGGGAGCAGGGTGAACACCGCTTGGCAAATTCATGTCAAGCAGCGACATTCACTATTCCACTAATCTTACTTTGTCAGCATTTTTTCAGAGTGGTTCTGGTATCCTCCCATATCTTGAAGAATTCTTCAGTGAAGGCATTGGCTGCAGGGTCGCGGAAAGCGGCTAACACTGGATGAGAAATATCAGGCTCGTGACCATAAACAATGAAGAATGGTGATTTTGCAGAGGCCTCACTTACATGATAATTATAAGAGAACACCGCCCAAGGCAACAGCTTGACCCTGTCGTCGTAGTGCACATTTGTAAAATGCTGCACAAAGTTAGACAGAATCTGGTTGACTCTCACAACTTGACCGTTGAACTGAGGATGGTATGCAGACGAGAGGTACAAGACCACGTTCAATAGTTTACAAGTAGCTCTCCATAACCTGTATGTGAACTGGACACCCCTGTCATACACAATGTAAATTGGAAACAGATGAAGGCGGAAGATGTGCTGTATAAACCTCTCAGGGAGCTCGGCAGCAGACAGGATACCATGACCCAGATGATGAAGCAACAAAAGGACCTATGGCAATACATAATAAAGTCCATTGCCATGTGTTGCCAGAGAAGGGACTGAAGGAACTGGAGGAACTGAAGGAATTGGAAGTGGTAGGAGACAGCCCGAAGGAAAATGCTGAGGCGTCTTTTTTGTTTGAGCACACAAAGGACAGGCATAAACATGAGAATATCCTTTGCTATTATAGGCCACCAATAATGGTGAGAAATGAGTTGCTTAGTTTTTCTCTGCCTAACATGACCAGCCAACTTCTAAGAATGCCCCCACTGCAGAACTCGCTTTTTATCAGATTCCGACACCAAAGTATTCCAGGGGCAAGCTGAAAAAAGTTCACCGGAGTCACAGTCACCATCCTGGAGGGTTACGCTGGTACACTGATACGCTGGGGTTCTTCCTCTTGGTAGGGGGAAAGAAAGGACCTAGACAGCGCACCTGCCTTGACTTTCTTGTCAGCTGTACGGGAGAAGTCAAAGTGGGTAAAGAACACCATCTAGTTTAGCATAGTTTCAGCCTTTGTACAGACTGTAGGTAGGCCAAGTTTTTATGGTGTATGTATATAGCGATCAGATGGACTGCTCCTTAGAGTAAATAACGCCATTTCGCTAGAGTCCTCTTGATCGCCAACAACTCTCAGTCGCCAATCGAGTAGTTTCATTCAGGTGCAAAGACGGTCTTGAATAAAAAAAACTCAGATTTCCATTCGACCGGAGGAAGACTTTTCTGTGAAAACTGCCCCTGCTCCAGAGGATGAAGCATCTACTTCCAGGAAAAATCATTTACTAATCTTGGATCTGTGTAGCGCAGCAGAGGAGAAGGCCTATTTTAGGGTCAGAAATGCGTTATTAGCCTCTGGTGTCCACACCTTAGGATGGACACACTTATGGTTCAGCAGCAAAATGGAGGCGGTTAAAGAGGAGAAATGGGGAAAAAACTGGCGGTAATAGTTGAAAAATCCTAGGAACAGCTGAATTGTCTTAACGTCATCAGGACGTGGCCATTTGACGATTGAAGACACCTTCTCCAAATCCATCTTCCACCCCATATCCGAGATGATATATTGTAGAAAAGGTAGAGACATGTGCTAAAAAATGTATTTCTCATACTTAGCCTGCAGGAGATTCTCTCTAAGTCTTTGCAGGACTAGGTGAACATTTCTCCTACGAGAAGGCAGGTGTGGAGAGAAATCTAGGATATCATCCAAGTAAACCACTACACAGGAGTAAAGGAGATCTCAGAAGATGTCATTCACAAATTCTTGGTAGATTACTGAGATATTACTGAGCCCAAACAGCATAACACGGTACTTATAGTGGCCGTCCCGGGTGTTGCAAGCAGTTTTCGACTAATCCCCTTGACTGATGCAGATTAAATTATAAATTCCTCTAAGATCCAGCTTGGGAAAGATCCTGGCACCTCTTAGACAATCAAACAATTCTGGGATTAGAGGTAGCGAATATTTGATTTTGATTGTGATCTGGTTGAGATCTCTGTAGTCAATACATGGTCGGAGAGTACCATCCTGTTTTTTTTTACAAAAAAGAAGCCAACTCCTTTTGGATAATGGGACTTCTGGATGAACCCCCTAGCCAGAATTTCCTTTATACATTTGGACATGGCTAGGGTCTCCACTTGTGAAAAAGGATAGATATGGCCTCAAGGAGATGAGGATCCCGGGAGCAGGTCAATGGAACATGGCCTATGTGAAGGCAGCCTTTAAAAAGACAGAGCCAGATGAAGCAGTTTATTGTCATGCGCTGACTGTCTTGAACATTCCTGGAATCTGAGGTCAATTAGGATGGTCAGGAAAATTAGGTCATCCAGAGTAGCAGGGGTGTCTCGCCCAGCCAATTCATCTTTAATTTTTCCAAACAATCACTTCCAGAATGCTGCTACCAACACCTTGTTGTTCTAGCCAAGACAGGGTGCAGAACTGGGCTGCATATTGGCCTACAGTCAGACCTTCCTGATGCAGCCTGTGGTGGGAAGATGCTGCAGAAATAACATGACCCGGCTCATTGAAGACATTGTGGAATGCCTGCAGGAACAGGATCTCTACTCTCCCATAGGGCCCCTCCTCCCAAGTAAGATGTTAGAAACACCACTTTAGCCAGATTAGAGTGGAATTGGTGGGTCAGCAGTTCATAGTACAGGGTACACTGATTAATTAACCCACGGAACTTCTTGGGATTTCCATTGAAATGTGGCGGTGCAGACAGAGGAGAAGCATGTCCAGATGCATGAGTTGCAGGGTGAGTAGCCAGTGCCATGGCTGCTTCAACTTGAATTAGAGTGTTATGAAGCAGCAGAAGTTGAGGCATTCAAACAAGTATTCATTGTCAGCAGATAGGACAGGATTTTGTCCTTTTGATCACATTGCCGGGACACCTCTTGAAATAACTCAGAGAGTGGAGAGGTCTTGGGATCAGCAAGGTCCCTGGCCTGAGCAAAATGTCACGCTGGTGGATCGTGGATGCACTGCGCCATTGGCCAGGAATAGCCTGGAGGGGTGTAACTAAGCAGCCCCGATAGTGTGGTTAGATTTCAGCCACAGATGGATGCGAGGTACCACTCCAAGATAGATCCTGGCACCGCAGCAGCTGACTCCAAGGGACTTGGAATCCAAGGCTGGAATGGATTCTGGTGGAACAGGTATTAGAGCTGGTTCAAACGGAACAGGGTTTCAAGCACAGGTATCACCGAAGCGATCTCAGGTTCAGGTACCACCGGAGCAGTTTCAGGTACAGGTATCGCCAGAGTAGTTTCAGGTTCAGGAAACGCCATAGTGGTTTCAGGTTTGGTTACTGCATGTGCGGTTTCAGGCTCGAGGTACAGATTCAGAATAGGCTGGCACAGGTACCTAGGACTGGTACTACGGTAGTACAGGTTTAAATGGACGGCTACAGGGACCCGACAATGGGCTAGTATCTTGCAGACTGACTAGACACAATTGTTGCTCAGGCACCTTCCAACAGGTGGATGTGCCTTAAAGGGAATCTGTCACCCCTGCGCAAAATTAAGCTATTACTATTGGCATACAGGTAATAGAATGGTTAAACCAGTCTTACCTGTATGCCTCATAGCTGCGGTGTAGATGTTGAGAAAAGCAGTTTTAATGTTATATATTAATGATTTCTTCCAGGCTCTGGGGCGTGTGGTGCCTGGAAGAATTTCCTGCCTTCTCTCTTCATTATAATAGCACCCCCCACCCATGCACGTCACACTGACCTGTGACATGCAGTTACGGTACTGTGATCCCACACAAGTGGTTATGTGAAACTTATCTGTCTTATGCACAGAGTTTTTGTTGATCTTCTGTGCAAGTGCCGGCGAGCCTCTAGCTTAAATTCGTCCAGGGGGTGACAGATTTCCTTTAAGTACTAAGTGCCTCCAATCTATTGGCTGGGGACACATTAGAAATGTGCGCACTGTCTCTTTAAACCCCAAAGTGTGCTTTCAGGGGGGGCAGCGAGCAGTGCCCTGGTGCACAGAAACCGAAGCAGCGGACGCAGCAAGGTTAGGCGGTAAGTAAGTTGGCATTTGGCCAACAGCAATCTCTAGTGTATGGGCACCTTTACACATAGAGAGGAGGCCTGAGCATACCATGCTATGACTTCCATATGTCTTAATAGATCTTAATAGTGGATAGGATTTTGTATTCTGAGACAACCCTTTTAATGAGGGATGTTCTGGAGAAAATGTAGTATACTCTGGGATATGTGGATTAAATCCACGCTGCGGCAATAAGATTATTGTGGCAGCGCGGATTTAATCCACATATCCCAGAGTATACTGCTTCATATGGTTGGTGACCGGTCCGTGGATCTGCGGCAGCTGGTATCTTCACATGCCTGCCTTCAGTTTCACCAGGTGAGGGACTTTCTTGATGATTCCTTTATTCTTTTTGTGAGATAAGACCCTATTTGCGCTTTGTGTCTCCCTCTTCCTTTCAAATATCTGGAGAAAATGTAGAAATATCTAAACTTCTATAGATGATGAGTATCACCACTGTGCATATTATCAGTAAATGTTATAGTGTATGCATATTTGGTCATTTAGAGGCTGGACCTGGTTAGCCATTGTGTCTAGATTTGCCATAATGATCTATATCTCTGCTGCTTGTCTCCAGTGTTTCGTTTTGTGTGCTATGAATGCCCGGTTATTGGCTGATAAAACATTGCATTATAAAGTGTTGCCACTGCCAGATTAGCGATCCAAAGAAAGGGTCACTACGCCTCAGGAATCCCAGTACACAGTGAATGAGCGGCCAACATAGATCATCCGGTCATGCTGAATTAACCCATAACCCCAGATCTACACTGCAATAAGGGAAAGCTCATAGTACTGACTGATATATGTCTCATAGGTCTTTTCATCAAGCCCTAAAATGGCTTCTGGGTGTTATAAAGACTTTAAGAAAGTCATTGTGATCATATAACTCAACAGTACTTTGTGCCTACTATATCTTGTGTATTCACTTTGTGTAATTTATAAGGAGAATGTGGTAACAGTTAGGAATTAGGAGAAATGCTGTAATGCTTTAGGGAAAATGTGTCGTTTTTCTATGAAGGTGGTTTCTGCTTCTCATTCTGGGTTTGCGAATGCAAAATCTAGAGCAAATGCATATACCATGTGCAGAAAATAGTGCCTATCTCCATAGCATTTGTGTTGGATGCAGAATTTATTATTTATGTTGAGTCTATTCTACAAGTTGGCACTGCATTATCACCTTCACATATGAATAGTGATATGTATAATCTTTATACATAGCAATGCCACATGATTGCCATGGAGTCTACTGAGAATAGACGTGGTGGAAAACATTTTCATCACATGAGAAATATTACCCCTTCCTCATGAACATATTTGTAAGCATCAGAAGGAAACCCTATTTTGATATTGTTTGTTGTCCCCATACTACTGACGTAATGTACGTGTACTTTCATACAAAACCTGTAAGAAAAGCACAATTTTGTTGCCTTCATACCCCATATGCCTATCCAGGAATGGTTCTTATTCTCATGATCTCTAACTTACCAGCTATTCTTTTTGAGTGGTCAGCTCATTTTTATCCACATTCTGCCAGTCCTATAGGTGCTGCAACTTCATTCACCTTGCTTTCTAGCATGCATTGCTCATGACATTAAACAATCCCATGAACAAAATGTCCAACTCTCTGCTCTGTCAGTACGCAGTTACAAACAGGAGAGAAAGCGCAAAGAAAAAAAGACATCCCATGCACTTCCTGTAATCCATCTTGATGGCTCTGTTTCTGGAGACAGATTACACTTGACAACAGGCAGTGCATCATGCTGTGATGGTCTTGTGTAAGGGTACCGTCACACACTGCAATTTTGATCGCTACGACGGCACGATTCGTGACGTTCGAGCGATATAGTTACGATATCGCAGTGTCTGACACGCTCCTGCGATCAGGGACCCCGCTGAGAATCGTACGTCGTAGCAGATCATTTGAAACTTTCTTTCGTCGTCTAGTGTCCCGCTGTGGCGGCATGATCGCATGGTGTAACATATATCGTATACGATGTGCGCATAGTAACCAACGGCTTCTACATCGCACATACGTCATGAAATTATCGCTCCAGCATCGTAGATTGCAAAGTGTGACAGCAGTCTACGACGCTGGAGCGATATTGTTACGATGCTGGAGCGTCACGGATTGTACCGTTGTAGCGATGAAAATTGCACTGTGTGACGGTACCCTTAGGAAAGAAGCCTCAAACTGTCCCTGAAATTGGGACCCCTGTAATAGGGGTACTCTTGATGGTAGACAGGCCTGAGTCTCCGACCTTACTATGCTCCTGTTAAAACCCTCCAGGGTCATCATGTCCAATGCAGAAGTCACTAAACCATCTCAGACAGATGTCTGTCCAGCCTCTGTTTGAAGACTTCCATGGAAGGAGAACGCAAAACCTCTCGTGGCAGCCTGTTCCACTCATTGATCACCCTCACTGTCAAAAAGTTTTTGCTAATATCTAATCTCTATCTTCTCCCTTTATGAGGTCATGAGGCATATACCCCATTTTTGGCATTGAATTCACTGCACATTTGGAGTTTGTGTCTTGTTTCACAGGGGAAGGTACTAAGAAAATAACTTCACTCATAAGACCCATTATTTTTCTACCTGAGGTCACTACAGCATGGAGCAATAGGATGTTTTTATCTCTGACTTACCCGCTGTCATGAACCTGGAGGAGAGACTGACAGCCCATGCGGTACGGTGAGTGGTTGGTTGCTTTGGTGCATTGTTTGTATAAATGTGTTTTAACTCCTTTGATACAATATTATGTGGACCACTGATTTTTCGGAGCAATCAGTATAACAGGAAATGTAGGTATAGTTCATTTACATACAAATTTTGCAATCAATTCAAAATAATACAAACCAAATGTGTTTATGTCCTGATGGTTTAGGAAAAGACTGTGCCAGAGTAAGTAATGCCACTAAATCAGACACCAGATGGTGAAAAGAGTAGATCTGGGCACGAGCATTGCTTTGCCTCTTTTGGATTACGGATACAGGGTAAACAAGTAAATAGCAATCACCCCATGATTTAACTGCAAATATTCATAGACGCAGGAACAGACATGAATTGCCACCATCTTCCAAGCTGTCTTGTATGCGGCTCATAATAAATCATCTCACTTTCATTTTTTTGAATGCCGACTTCAATCGTTTTTCTATTATGCTATTAATGTAGAGTAATGGCATCGTACAACCTTACAGCAGTGCATTTGTCCTTATTACATTAATTCGCCCCCTTCCTATCTGATGCAAAATAAATGCTAACCTTCTACATTTGCAATCTCAATAGGTGCTGGGCTGGATTTGCATTTAGATCTGTATTACGTATTCTGTAATCCACCTTTATTTACAAGTGTTACAATTGATTTATACGTATTTGTGAGGCTTCAGCATTATCTACAGCTCGATGACATTACATAAACAAGCGTGATGTCTTCTATAACAAAGACTGACAATGTCCAGAGGTGATGAAAGCTCAACCAGCAATCCACAAGAGACCTCAGCGAGGAGCCAGGGCTCAGGAAAGCAATCTGCACAATGTCACCAATCTGTCATAGATTCTTGTCCATCTTGATATATAACCATAAAATATGTAACTCTATTTAGTGCAACAATCATGGTATTTTGCTCAGGTTTCATTTTGGGGCGTTTAATGAAATATCAAAGGGGTAAAGGGAGAGTTCAATCATTATTCACCACCAGTAAATAGACCTATTGGATATCAGCGAAAAGGAAATTGATTATACAAAATTAAAGATTGCTAAGAAAATATCCATATTAATAAAACTATCAATGTAAAAAAACACATCTGTAATAGTACACATAAAAATAATTGAGATATCAGATATATATAGTTATTTGATTTAATATTCTGACTACATAACTAGGCTGAGTGTGTTGGGCTCTTGAGTCACCGTTTCTTGGCTGTCTCTAAGTACCGTTACTCACACGAATAGATTTCATCAGATAGCTTGACTCGACTGCAGAGGAATGTGTGAAGATTACAGAAAAAGGTTTATGTTCCAGCTGAATTCTTGTAGTTATGCACAATTACAGTATATATCTACTGTGTACAGTATATATCTATATCTATAGACACAGTAAGCATCTACTATTTTCTATTTTCTACAAATGGCACAACTTTTGGGCCACATGCGAGTCTTGTATTGAAATTTTGATCTATTCAAGTGAATGTGATTGAGTTACAAAAACAGTGACAGTCTTGCTAGAAAGTAGTGACCTCCAAGAGGAAACAGATCACTCACATCACAACCCAAAATGCTGGACATTAGTCACGGACCAAAATGACAAGCACTGACATGTATGTAACGAATCGTACAGTACATGTGAAATTATTTATTGTGTGCGGCCACAAGATAGTTGACGACTGTTGGTGAACATGACTGTCTTATAATTTTCTGTACAACAGGTGGTCAAGATTGTACCTGTGCATATAGAATAAGTGCATTTGCATTTTGACTATGTGTTGGTCCTGGCAGCCAGACTCTAGTGCTAGTGATTAGGAAGTGATGACACATATTAACATTACTAGATGGTGGCCCGATTCTAATGCATTGGGTATTCTAGAATATGTATGTACTTTATTTATGAAGATTTCCACATAGTATATTGCACAGCCACGTAGTATATAGCACAGCCCACATAGTATATTGCACAGCCACGTAGTATATAGCACAGCCATTTAGTATATTGCACAGCCACGTAGTATATAGCACAGCCACGTAGTATATAGCACAGCCACGTAGTATATTGCACAGCCATGTAGTATATGGCACAGCCACTAAGTATATTGCACAGCCAGGTAGTATATAGCACAGCCCATGCAGTATATAACACAGCCCACGTAGTATATAGCACAGCCCACGCTGAATATAAGACAGCCCACGCCGTATATAACACAGCCCACGTAGTATTTAATGCAGCCCACGTAGTATATAGCACAGCCCACGTAGTATATAGCACCTCCCATGTAGTATATACTGTAGCACCGCCCATGCATTATATAACACAGCCCACGTAGTATATAACACAGCCACGTAGCATATAGCACAGCCACGTAGTATATTGCACAGCCACGTAGTATATAGCACAGCCCCCATAGTATATAGCACAGCGACGTAGTATATAACACAGCCCACGCAGTATATAACACAGCCCACGCAGTATATAACGCAGCCCACATAGTATATAGCAATGTGGGCACCATATCCCTGTTAAAAAAAGAATTAAAATAAAAAATTGTTATATACTCACCTGCCGTCGGCCGCCGGATCCAGCCCAGGCCTTTAGTGATGCTCCTCACAACGCTCCGGTTCCAGTGATGCTTTGCGGCAATAACATGTGATGATGTAGCGGTCTCGCGAGACCACTACGTTATCTCCGGTCATGGCCACAATGCATTCTTGGGACCAGAGCGTCGCGAGGAGCGGGACAGGCTGCAGCGGATGCCGGAAGGTGAGAATCTAATGATTTTCTTTTATTATTATTATTATTATTATCTTTAACATTATATGGTTTTACTATTGATGCTGCATAGGCAGCATAAATAGTGAAAAGTTGGTCACACAGGGTTAATGGCAGCGTTAACGGACTGCGTTACACCGCGTCATGCCACGGTGTAATGCAGTCCATTTAACGGACTAGTAAAACCCTATGTGGCCATTGACTGGAGGGGAGTATGGAGGGGGCACAGACTTGAGGGGAGTAGGGAGGGGCCAATTCGCGGCTGGACTGTGCCGGCCGCGACCAGTCAGCGACGCGGGATTTCCACGACAGACAGACAGACAAACCGACGGAAGTGGACCTTAGACAATTTTATAGTAGGATGCCATCTCATATTATAATGGGAAAAGAAAATCACCGATCCAGTAATTTCAGGTGTTAGCAACCTCAGATATACCAAGCTAAGGTAAATTATCAACAAAGGCTTCACAAAGCGCAAAACCATCAGTCCAAACAGGATGCTAAAACTTAATGATTAAGTGTTTTATATATACAGTAGGTATGTTGTTGTATATATGCACTATGATTATTTTCTTTATTTTTCTACAGATCAGACTGAGCACAAGGAAGCAGTCTTTGATGGATAGATTTATGTTTTGTCTATTTCCCTGTAACCCCTTCACAATTGTGAGTGTTTATATCCATACACTGAGGGACCTGACTGATAAATACAATTCTGGAAGTTAAAGGGAATCTATAACCAGGTTTTTGCCACCCCATCAGAGCAGAGCGTAATGTAGAAACAGAGTCCCTGATTCCAGTGATGTCACTTATTGGGCTGCTTGCTGTCTTTTTGATAAAAAATCCCTGTTTTATCAGATGCAGATGTAGCAGTTCTCTGAATGCGGTGGTCTATATAACTCCAACCACGGCACTGATTGGCAGATTTCTGCTCATGTACAGTGTACATAGAAAGCTGCCAATAAGTGGAGGTCACAGTTATGCAGAGCTCACGAATATGGAGGACTATTTGACAGCAGATTTACATATCTCTCCTAGTGATATTCTCCTGCTGATAAAACAGTAATTTTGTTAAAACAACATTAAGCAGTCCAGCAAGGGACACATCGCTGGAATCAGGGTCTATGTGTCTACATTATCCTGCTTTCATTTTAGATGGCAAAAACCTGTTGACAGATTCCCATTAAGGGTTGTTCTTTTTAGCTGCAATGCCAGGTATTAATGCGAGAGATTCGCACAAGTTTGTTTCATTGCACTCGCAAGTGTGACCTCGGCCATAAAGTGACACTACTCATATTTAAAAAAAATGAGGCCCAGTAATTAACCTACAAAGTGGCTCGGTCATGATGGGGTTAATACATTGCATATGTTTACAAGACGATACATTTACCTTTTTATCAGTGATGAGAATTTATATGTCAAAATACATTGTGATGTCCCCACCAGTGATCCCTGAAGACCTCACACCTCTCAGAGGAAGCAGATCACTTACAGCGAGCGGATATAACAAAATCAATAAAGTGATTCATTAACTGAAAATTAGACTTTCCCTAATCAATCGCCATCGTCTTTGTAATCTATTCAATACCTGGTATTGCAGACCTCTTTTGGTTTGTCTGCTCTTCAACAAAAAAGCTTTCATTTGTAATGGTCATTGCTTCACTAACTCCAGCGCTCTGGCTCCACATAGCAGCTACTGTATAAATCACAAAATCATTGTCATCACTGTGAAGATTGTTACTTCTTATCATTTATCAATTATTATGTACTGTGACTTGTTTTTGCTACTCTATAGTCTCAGAAATGAGTAATTTCTTCCGTACATGTCCATATATAGCCCAAATCATCCTTTCTCTTATTAGTTACATGTTGCCATTAACTTTATCTAAAGACCCCAATTGCAAGACACAAGCTGTTCTGGCTGCCTGAATAACAAGAAGAGACAGACTTGACATTTTGCAACCCCCTGTATAAATATGGTTGCAATTACACAAGCACCTACTTTTTCTTTTTGCGATCTATATTCACTTTTTCGATTCTTCAGCTAATCAGATGTGGAGAAGTACATTTGTTCTTTAATTTAAACCTTTAGGGTGAGAAGTGTCAAGAATCATTCCATCATTGCCTTGTAAAGTTTGAGATGTCAGTAACTATAAAGTCCATTTTAAGGGGTTGTCCATGTTTGTGGATAAAGTCTGCATTCACACTATGTGACTGCAGACTTTTGAATTCTCACATCACGCACACTGAGCACTGTCAAGATTCTCTGGTGCCGGTGCCAGGAGCCGGCGTTCATGTGACTGCAAGTCTGTGAAATGCATAATTCCAGCCACATTCGGACTAGAAGTGTTCAGCCACAAACAATTCACTTGTATTGAACGAGGATGCACTTGCCTAGTCACCACCTGACCTCTTGTATGCAAATTGAATACTTGCGGTCACCTGCCCGCCTGCTTCCAGCACTGGATACTCCTGACAATGCGCAGTGTGCACACTGTGGGGATTCACAAGTATACAGTCACTTAGAATGAGTGCAGGTTTTATCTCCTAGCATGGGCTACCCCTTTAATGTTATTCTAGGTGTAATATTTTTTCTCTTAATATGCTGTTAATTGATGAAGCGTGAGTAGGATGAATGTGGTGTTTAAAGGAGTATTCCCATCTCCAAGATGCTATCCCGATATGTAGTAGGTGTAATAATAATAATATTAGCAAATACCTCCAATTAGAAATGTAATATAGTTTATCTGATTCGCTAGGTCTCTTTCCTCATGTACAAGCATTGCAGGACCTTAGGTATCCATGGTTACGACCACTTGCAACTAGCTGTCACTATATTAGAGGTCATAACCATGGATATCTAAGGTCCCGCAATGGCTCCCTACTGGTTTTACAAAAGAAAGAAGACTTTGCGAAGATAATGCTTCTGGGACATGACGCAGAAGGTCTTGCTTTCATTGGACTTGCAGACAGAGAGAATCTGCACTATGTCCTAGAGACTCGGCTCCCTCTTAAAGGGAATGTTTACATGTTGCCTTAGGAAAGGTTGAAATGTTGATAATGTTGAAATTTAGAATAGTTTGATAATGTTGATAGAGATTAAGGACAGGAAAGATTGAAAGTGAACTCGTAGGGGTTAGAGAGAGAGTCCTCCCGAGAATCGTAGAACGACAGTTGGTTGCTGAAAGAGAGACAATGACAGTAGGCCCGGCCCAGAAGCTAGACGGTCCTGCATTGGTGAAGCTAGAAAGGAAAGACGAGTTATTTTATAGTATTTTGTAGTAGGCCTTTAGTGGGTTCAGCTTATACGCCCTTAAAGGAAAAGTTAACTTATTGTTCAGAATTTGCACTTAGTAGAATACCCGGCTGGGTGAAAAGAGTTATTTATAGTCCTAATGTTATTTAAAAATATTTAATCCTGTTTTTGTTTGTAACGTTCAAGTGTCCTCACCTCCCATAAAGGGAAGCATTGTTCTATTTACTTGTTTTAAGCATTTCAAAAATTTTGTATGTCTTTTGCTGAAATGTATTGTTGTTCTTCTTCCCAGTCCAGGAGTACTGGATTTAACCGGGGGGGAGTGCAGCGCCCCAGAGATCTGGTCGTTGCAGTATGACACTCTGCCACTAAGGGGAGTGATGGTACATCTGATGGCACTGAAGGAATTCTACTGACCAGGTATCACCAGCACACATTACACTTCACACTCCGGCCACTAGGGGGAGAAAAAGGCTTTATTTATTGGGCCACTCCTCACACTGGTAAAACTAGGGGTTGGATAGGAAGTTAGTCAGAAGCTGACTGGGTTGGATTCAGGCAACATCCCGTGGCAGGGGGTGTTGCAGGGAGAAGACACAGGGGGGTCCCTGTCAGGCGTGGGAACCTGGCAGGTGCCTAGCGAACAGAGCAGAACGTTACGGAACCGCGCCTGCACACCCTGCGGCGGTATCCTAAGAAAGAGAAACGAAGGGAAGGATATTGTGGAACAGTGAGAAACGAGATCAAGCACAAAGGAGAAACAGTAGGAGTCGTGCCGTGAGACCGAGGCAACATCCTACTGAGGCGCGTAGCCGGTGGCCGGAACACCGCGGAAGTAACTGACTCTAGGCCTTACTTCAAACTCCGCAGGACAGTTAATTATAGGTTGGCTGTCTACCTTAAATTTCCTACGAAGACATAGGGGGCAACGAGTGGAGAGGGGCATCTCTAGGGTCCCGGAAGAGCTCCGAGCCTTCCCGTCATACGGGTGCGTCCTAGCCATAACATACTGGGGGACGAGAAACTAGTAACATCTGGAACAAGCGAGAGAGAATTAGAAAGAACGAACAAACGAGAACAGAAGTTGTGATGACTATTCCGAATGCTCAGCAGGGTAGCACTACAACACACATGCGCTAGTGGTAGGCACTGATTTCCACCTGCAAAGAGAATTCTGGAAGTGCCCATCGGACCGGCCAGTCTCAGATAGCCCTGTTAAGCATGCTCTGGATTGATGATCCTGAAGTCTACAGTAAAGAGACTGCAACCTTGCGTCCTCGTTATTGACTGCACCTCACACCATCACCATCCACCTTACTGGGAAGCCCTGGGGACATACTTCACCTGTGGGAAGGTATACCATCCAGCTGCCATTTCATCACCCCAGCGGACCACACAGCAGCGTCGGTCACCTTGACCGAACACCACAGGTGGCGTCACGAAACCTTGACAGACTCCTATCACCTTTTATTAGACGCCCCTTAGCAGGGTTGCGGACTGGGTCTAGCCACCGTGACAGCCTCAGAACCGAACCAGAGAGGCCCGGTACCGAGAACTCGTGGCCCTGTGTCTGGGGGCGCTCCAAAAGAGAAATAGCGAATCAGATAAACTATACGACATTTCTAATTGGAGGTATTTCCTAATATTGTTATTATTACACCTACTTCATAATGGGATAGGATCTTGGAAATGGGAATACCCCTTTAACTTGAAGCTTAGTAATAATAATAATAATCTTTATATAGCGCCAAGTTATTCCGCAGCGCTTTACAGTTTAACAACGTTAACAAAACAATAATTAAAGCAAAATAAGACGACCCTTGTTAGCTGTTGTTCCCTGCACAGAGGGTGGCTAGGACTACCAATATGCTAAAGAATCATTTTATTCCATTCTCTATGACCTGAATACCCATTTAGATGGCTAAGAAGGGTTGACCCTACTGATAAATTGTTTTTAAGGATCTATTGGACTCCACCAACCTGAGTGATATCATATTCCAGGGCTTTAACTAATTGACATGTTGGGGGGAGATGTGACTGCACAATCTGGCAGTGTCCAATCAGTGCTGATAGTAGACTGTGTAGGTATGCTCACCTTTGACAAAAGCAATGATAATACCCAAATTTGAATTCGTTTTAAATACTCGAAAGGAATAACAGAGGAACAACACGGAGTTCTAAGTAAGGATTTGCCAGATTTCAAGAATTTACTGTAGCATAATGGCCGGTGCCCCTGCATGGCGTCCCCTTCTCCCTCCACGCGGGGACATTGGCTTACTCACCGACACGGCCCTGCGGCGTAGGTCCCCGGCCTGATTCCTGCTGTGTGCATTTCGCAGTTTCCGGCGGCGCACCTAGTGCACGCGCTCCCCTGCTCATAAAAGGGCAGCATGCACATATAGAAAATGCCCTCCACTTGTAGCTGAGAGGCATTTAGTATGTGTTCATCTGCAAGATGGCTTCCATTCAATTGCTGGGAGTCATCCTGTATAAAAGACTCCCTCTCCCTTAGACAAAAATTGTGCCAAGTGCATTGTCATGGCTTAAACATTGTAATGCCACAGAAACACGTCTGAGCTATTTCCAAGGATAAGGCTGTTACATTAGGAAAATTACAATTAGTTTCAAACCATTAAATACATTTCAATGCCTTATCCTGGTGAGAGAATTTGAAAAAAATCAATTAATCAATGTGTAATTTGCACTTAAAACTGCTTACTACAACCTTTATTGTCTTATTACCGCAGGACATATTGAGACGTTCATTTTGGAGGTATAGTTAGCGTGAAAAGAGGAAAACGTCTCTATCATGTCTGTAAATATGCTAACAATAATCCACGAATGTATAATGATTATATATGTATTTAGCCACTAGGATCGTGAATGGCTGACTTTCTCCTCTGGGAGGCAATTTTCTCTATAAATAAAATATAGAATGAGAAGAAAACAAAACTAATTCCTTTCCTAAAGCACATTTTATTTTCTTAGCAGGAAATATGGCTGAGCCGAGAAAATCAATACTAGCCCATTCTGTGAGGCAGAAATATAGCTACTGGGTTAGCTTATCTCTCTGCCAAACTCTATGCTTATTGATAATATTGGTATGTATGTATACATGTGTGTTAGTGTGTATTTATAAATACGGTAGTTGTACGATGGTATATATGATGATTATACAGTATATATATTTATTTATAAGATGAGACAGCGCACAAGCAAAGACAAAATGCAGTCGGTAGGTGCCAGCAGGCATGTTATTGCCCAGTGACCTAATGATACAAAGGCAAAAACAGGCAGCACATTATAGAAACATAAAGGTACCGTCACATTTTGCGACGCTGCAGCGATCTAGACAACGATGCCGATCACTGCAGCGTCGCTGTGTGGTCGCTGGAGAGCTGTCACACAAACAGCTCTCCAGCGACCAACGATGCCAAAGTCCCCGGGTAACCAGGGTAAACATCGGGTTACTAAGCGCAGGGCCGCGCTTAGTAACCCGATGTTTACCCTGGTTACCAGTGTAAATGTAAAAAAAAACAAACACTACATACTTACATTCCGGTGTCTGTCGCGTCCCCCGGCGTTCTGCTTCCCTGCACTGTGTAAGTGCCGGCCGTAAAGCAGAGCGGTGATGTCACCGCTGTGCTCTGCTTTACGGCCGGCCGGCGCTGACACAGTGCAGGGAAGCAGAATGCCGGGGGACGCGACAGACACCGGAATGTAAGTATGTAGTGGTTGTTTTTTTTTACATTTACACTGGTAACCAGGGTAAATATCGGGTTACTAAGCGCGGCCCTGCGCTTAGTAACCCGATGTTTACCCTGGTTACCAGTGAAGACATCGCTGAATCGGCGTCACACACGCCGATTCAGCGATGTCTGCAGGAGATCCAGCGACGAAATAAAGTTCTGGCCTTTCTGCTCCGACCAACGATGTCACAGCAGGATCCTGATCGCTGCTGCGTGTCAAACACAACGATATCGCTATCCAGGACGCTGCAACGTCACGGATCGCTAGCGATATCGTTGTTAAGTTGTTCAGTGTGAAGGTACCTTAAGAGAAGTAAACAGACTTTGAATTTGAGATGGCCAGCAGGGTGTCTCAGTGGTTAGCACTGCTGGGGTCCTGGGTTCTAATCCCACCAAGGAAAACTTCTGCAAGGAGTTTGCATGCTCTCCCCATGTTTGCGTGGGTTTTCTCCCACATTGCAAAGACATACTGATAAGGAAATTAGATTGTGAGCCCCAATAGGGACAGTGATGATGATGTCTGTAAAGCAAAGTGGAAATAATGGCGCTATATAAGCGACTATAATAAATAAAATTTGCCATGTGTGTAAAAAATGCAACATTCCAGCTTGACAAATATTCTTTGGGGCCAAAACATTGCTTTTCCGCACACATGACAAATTAAACGTTTTGGTTTTTCTCTTGATATTTCTACAGTGTTCAGGCTAGTCTTTTTGCCTATATACAGTATACATACTGTAATATATATATATATATATATATATACCATATATATATATATATATATATATATATATATACCCAATATATATATATACCCCATAGAATGTAAGTCCGCAAGGACAGGGTCCTCTCCTCTCTGTACCAGTCTGTCACTGTAAACCTGTTTACTGTAAACGATATCTATAACCCTGTATGTAACCCCCTTCTCATGTACAGCACCATGGAATTAATGGTGCTATATAAATAAATAATAATAGTAATAATAATATATATATACAATGTATATACAGTAAATACAGTGGGTACATAAAGAATTCAGACCCCTTTTACGTTTTTTACTTTTTGTTTCATTGCAGCCATTTGGTAAATTCAAAAAAGTTCATTTTTTCTCATTAATGTACACTCTGCACCCCATCGTGACTTTGCAAAAATTTCCAAATTTCAGGTTTTTTTTAAATTTATTAAAAAAGAAAAACTGAAATATCCCATGGTCATAAGTATTCAGACCCTTTGCTCAGTATTGAGTAGAAGCACCTTTTGAGCTAGTACGGTCATCATGAGTCTTCTTGGGAATGATGCAACAAGTTTTTAACACCTGGATTTGGGGATCCTCTGCCATTCTTCCTTGCAGATCCTCTCCAGTTCCGTCAGGCTGGATAGTGAACGTTGGTGGACAGCCATTTTCAGGTTTCTCCAAAGATGCTCAATTGGGTTTAGGACAGGGCTCTGGCTGGGCCAGTCAAGAATGGTCACATAGTTGTTCTGAAGCCACTCCTGTTATTTTAGGTGTGTGCTTAGGATCATTGTCTTGTTGGAAGGTGAACCTTCGGCCAAGTCTGAGGTCAAGAGCACTCTGGAAAAGATTTTTATCCAGGATATCACTGTACTTGCCCACATTTATCTTTCCTTCACTGTCAACCAGTCGCCCTGTCCCTGCAGCTGAAAAACACCCCCATAGCATGATGCTGCCACCACCATGTTTCACTGTTGGGATTGTATTGGGCAGGTGATAGGCAGTGTCTGGTTTTCTGCACACAGAATTAGAATTACCACCAAAAAGGTCTATCTTCGTCTCATCAGACAAGAGAATCTTATTTCCCATAGTCTGGGAGTCCTTCTTGTGTTTTTTTAGCAAACTCTATGTGGGCTTTAATATGTCTTGCGCTGTGGAGAGGCTTCTGACAGGCCATTCTGCCATAAAGGCCCGACTGGTGGAGGGCTGCAGTGATAGTTGACTTTGTGGAACTTTCTCCCATCTCCCTACTGCATCTCTGGAGATCAGCCACAGTGATCTTGGGGTTCTTCTTTACCTCTCTCACCAAGGCTCTTCTCCCACGATTGCTCAGTTTAGCTGGATGGCCAGGTCTAGGAAGACTTCTGGTGGTCCCAAAATTCTTCCATTTAAGGATTATGGAGGCCACTGTGCTCTTCGGAATCTTGAGCACTGCAGACATTCTTTTGTAACCTTGGCCAGATCTGTGCCTTGCCACAATTCTGTCTCTGAGCTCCTTGGCCAGTTTCTTTGACCTCATGATTCTCATTTGGTCTGACATGCACTGTGAGCTGTGAGGTCTTATATAGACAGGTGTGTGCCTTTCCAAATCAAGTCCTATCAGTTTAATTAAACACATCTGGACTCCAATGAAGTAGAACCATCTCAAGGAGGATCACAAGGAAATGGACAGCATGTGACTTAAATATGAGTGTCTGAGCAAAGGGTCTACGGCTGGTTTCACACTTGCGTTTCAAAACGCATGCGTTTAAAAAAAACGCATGGTGAAAAAACGCATGTAAACGCGTGCAAACGCTGCGTTTCTTTGACGCATGCGTTTTTGCATGTGGTGAAAAAAACGTGGCATTTTGATGCGTTTACATGCGTTTTTTCATGCGTTTGCGTTTTTTAAACGCATACTGAGAAATGTGTGACAGCTGCCAATCATCAAAATAAAGTAAAAAACCCACTATAAACAGAAATAGTTAGGGTTAGGGGTAGGGTTAGGGGTCGGGATCATAACCCTAACCCTAACCCTAAAGGGATCCTAACCCTACCCCTAACCTTAAGCCTAAAGGGATCCTAACCCTAACCCTAAAGGGATTAGGGTTAGGGTTAGGATCCCTTTAGGGTTAGGGTTAGGGGTAGGGTTAGGCTTAGAGTTAGGGTTAGGATCCCTTTATGGTTAGGGTTAGGGTTAGGGGTAGGGTTAGGGGTAGGGTTAGGGATAGGGTTAAGGATAGGGTTAGGATCCCTTTAGGGTTAGGGTTAGGGTTAGGATCCCATTAGGGTTAGGGTTAGGATTACTTTATCACCTTTATGGTGGGGGGTGGCATATCAGTGTGTTTTCTGTTTTTTTTAAAATAAAAACGCATGCGTTTTTAACGCAAACAAACGCGTGTGCTTAAAAATGCATGCTTTTACATAGACATCAATAGGTTTTTTTGCCGCGAAAAAACGCATGCGTTTTTTTTGCGGCAAAAAAACGCCGCAAAAATTACTACATGTTGCATTTCTGCAAATGAACGCATGCAGAAGAAAAATGCATGCGTTCATAAACGCGACCAAACGCGTATACAAAAAAAGCATGCGTTTTTAATGTTAAAGATAGGGAAAAAAACGCATGCTTTTTTTGCGGTAAAAACGCTGCAGATGAAAACGCAAGTGTGAAACCAGCCTAAATACTCATAACCATGTGATATTTCAGTTTTTCTTTTTTAATAAATTTCCAAAAATGTCTACATTTCTGGGGGGGTGGGGGTGGGGAGGGGGGTTATCAGTGTACGTTAATGAGAACAAAATGACCTTTTTTGAATTTACCAAATGGCTGCAATGAAACAAAGAGTGAAACATTTAAAGGGGTCTGAATATTTTCCGTACTCACTGTATATATATATATATATATATATACATATATATATATATGTATATATATATATATGTATATATATATTTATATTTATACATAGTGTGTGTGTATATATATATATGTACGTACATATAGTACTGTGCAAAAATTAAAGTAAGAATACTTTCAAAAATAGAAATGTTGATAGTTTGATAGTTTAATTTATTAATTATACCAAAATGCAAACTGAATGAACATAAGAGAAATCTAAAACAAATAGATATTTTGTGTGACTGACAACCCTTTCCCTTAAAAACAGCATCACTTCTTCTAGGTACACATGCACACAGTTTTTGAGGGAATTCAAAATGGTAGATGTTCCAGACATCTTGGAGAGCTAACCACTGATCTCTGGTTGTCAGTTTGCACAAACCCTTCTCTTTCTTCATGTAAAGCCACATAGACTCTATAATACTGAGATCAGGAGGCCACTGTAGGGCCATATCAACGCTTCCAGGACTCCTTATTCTTCTTCTTTACCCTGTAGATAGTACTTAATGACATTGGCTGTATGTTTGGGGTCGGTGTTCTGTTGCAGAATAAATTTAGAGCCAATCAGACGACTCCCTGATGTTATTGTATGATGGATAAGAATCTTCCTGATTTCTTAGCATTGAGGACACAGAGAAATGGCAAAGTTGAGGACTGTAGACGTTGTGGTCAGCCAAAGAAACTGCAGTGGAAGAAAGACACATCATGCATACTTCCCTTCAAAATTGAAAGGTGTCCAGTAGTGACATCAGTGCAGAACTGTCAGCACCCAGTGAGACGGAGCTACATATATCAATTGTTCAGGAAAGTCTGATCTTCCTGGAAAAATTGAGGTCAAAAAGCCTTCCCACAGATATTTAAACAAGGCCAAGTGATTCAACTATGCATGAGAACATAGGAACTGGAATAAAGAAATATGGCAGCAGCACTCTGGACTGGTGAGTCAAAATGAAATATTTGACTGTAACAGAAATCAGTTTGTTTTCCAAATGGCTGCAAAGAGGTACATGGTGGAGGTTCCTTACACTTTTGGGGCTGTATTTCAGCAAATAGCATGGGGTATGAGGTTAAGATTAATGGTGTCAAGTTTGACAAATATAGGCAGATACTTATCCATCACGTAATTGCAGTGCCCCAGAGACCTGGTCGTTGCAGTATGGCACTCTGCCGCTAAGGGGAGTAGCGGTACGTCTGATGGCACTAAGGAGTTCTCCTGACCAGGTATCACCAGAACACATTACACTTCACACTCCGGCCACTAGGGGGAGAAAAAGGCTTTATTTATTGGGCCACTCCTCACACTGGTAAAACTAGGGGCTGGGGAGGAAGTTAGTCAGAAGCTGACTGGGTTGGATTCAGGCAACATCCCGTGGCAGGGGGGTGTTGCAGGGAGAAGGCACAGGGGGGTCCCTGTCAGGCGTGGGAACCTGGCAGGTGCCTAGCGAACAGAACAGAACGTAACGGAACCGCGCCTGCACACCCTGCAGCGGTATCCAGGAGAGAGACACGAAGGGAAGGATATTGTGGAACAGTGTAAACGAGATCAGCACAAAGGAGAGCCAGTAAGAGTCGTGCCGAGAGAGAGAGGCAACATCTTACTGAGGCACGTAGTCGGTGGCCGGATCACCGTAGGAGTAACTGACTTCAGGCCTTACTTCAAATTCCGCTGGACAGTTAATCATAGGTTGGCTGCCTACCTTCTACACCTACGAAGACATAGGGGGCAACATTGGGAGAGGGGCGTCTCTAGGGTCCCGGAAGACCTCCAAGCCTTCCCGTCAAACGGGTGGCGTCCTAGCCATAACATATCTGGGGGACGTTAGAAACTAGTAACATCTGGAACCAAAGAACGAGAGAGAGAAAGAAAGCTGTAGAGAACGAACAAACGAGAACAGCAGTTGTGAGGACTATTCCGAATGCTCAGCAGGGTAGGACTACAACACACAGGCGCTATTGGTAGGCAACGATTTCCATCTGCGAAGGAAACTCTGGATGTGCCCATCGGACCGGCCGGTCTCTGATAGCCCGGTTGAACGTGCTCTGGACTGAGGATATTGAAGCCTTCAGTAAAGAGGTAAAGAGACTGCAACCTTGTGTCCTCGTTATTGCCTGCACCTCACACTATCACCATCTACCTTACTGGGAAGCCCTGGGGACATACTTCACCTGTGGGAAGGTATACCATCCAGCTGCCATTCCATCACCCCAGCGGACCCCACCGCAGCGTCGGTCAACACAGGTGGCGTCATGAACCCCTGACAGACTGTACTATCACCTTTATTGGACGCCCCTTAGCAGGGTCACGACCGGGTCCAGCCACTGTGACAACCGCATAACCAAGCAGAAAGGACCGTTACCGAGTGACTTGTGGCCCTGTGTCTGGGGGCGATCCATAATATCATCACGGGGCATCTGAGGGGCTCTAACTGTATTCTGCAGCAGAAAAGCTAGCTCAAACAATACAGCCAGTGTTGTCAATAACCTACTACAGAGTAAAGAACATGGAGTCCTGGAAGTGATGATATGGCCCCCACAGAGCCCTGATCTCAACATCATGAAGTCTATCTGGGACTAAATGAGGAGACTGCATTCACAGAAGATTTGTGTTTAGTACTCCAAAATGTTTGGGATAACATTCCTAAGGGGGGTATCCGCCAGTAAATATTTTTTTTTAGGTTTGGATTGATTATAAATAATACCTGGAGGTATACAGCAATATCCAATGATGTTTTCTTCTTCTAGTTACTAGTTACATGACCACAGCAGCTAATTAGAGGTTGTAGTGGTGCTATGACTTCCAAGTGGAGCAGATGTTGATTCCAGAACCATGGGGGCCAATATGACTTTGTGTATCTTTTTAAATCGATCAATGACTAAATAAAATATTTTACAGATGTTCAATCACTTTTAAAGACTAAAACTGAGGCCAAAGCTTACTCTTGTCTTTAAAAAAAAAAAAAAAGTTGTACAGTCCGCTCTTAACAAGAAGGTAAAGAGACAGCTCTCATGGTGGGCCAGTATGGCATAGAGAAGTGAATTGTGGAGCAAGTCACCTACAGTTCATAGCTGCCTTCACCTGGATATAAAAGCCCTCTCAGGGGAATACAATGTGCACTACGCAAATGAGAGTGTTGTGCATTATATTTTATTGTGAACTGTTTGCATAATGCATTTGTTATTGTGTAATTTGAACAATGGTCATTGGGCATGATGGGGTTGTCCTAGGATATAAACGAAGCAAAGACCTCCTGGTTGCCTTCAACACAATGAGTGCAAGGTTGCATAGGGCCTTTTGCATGGAAGTGCGCCCATGGTCAAGCAGACTGACAGACTGAAAAGAAGCAATTGGGGTGTGTTTGGTATTGCATCCTTGGCACATTATAGCTATACAGAAGCAGTGGTGACATTTACACTGTGTGAAGTGTAATGTGACCCGAGATCAGTATTCTGCATAGTGACATTATAAAAAGAGGTCTTGGAATTTTTGCTTTACCTGCTGCATTTTTCAGGATCCCAAAGTTCAGCTTTGCTTCCCCCATACAAGCATCAACAATGCAAGGTGATAGGCCACCAATGCAAGAAAATTGTGACAACATAAAACATTTTGAGAGGGAAATTGTCAATTTGATCAAATTATTTAGTGGAAAAAAAGATTGTTATTTCTGAAAAATAGTGACTATTCTCAATAAAAAAAAGTTGATATGAGCTTATATCAATGGATGGGAGAACTGCAATACCCAGATAGATTAGGATTATTTAGTCTAGAAAAAAGACGACTGAGGGGCGATCTAATAACCATGTATAAGTATATAAGGGGACAATACAAATATCTCGCTGAGGATCTGTTTATACCAAGGAAGGTGACTGGCACAAGAGGGCATTCTATGCGTCTGGAGGAGAGAAGGTTTTTCCACCAACATAGAAGAGGATTCTTTACTGTTAGGGCAGTCACTGGAATTGCTTGCCTGAGGAGGTGGTGATGGCGAACTCAGTCGAGGGGTTCAAGAGAGGCCTGGATGTCTTCCTGGAGCAGAACAATATTGTATCATACAATTATTAGGTTCCGTAGAAGGACGTAGATCTGGGGATTTATAATGATGGAATATAGGCTGAACTGGATGGACAAATGTCTTTTTTCGGCCTTACAAACTATGTTACTATGTTACGAAAAAATACACAATTGTAAATGTAAAATCAGCAGGGGGAGTCGAATTGGTCAAGCATTGCTTACCTAACACATTGGCAAGCACATTATGTAGGTTGGGCATTGTTTACTTTCACACATTGGAAAAGCATTTAAATGGTCAGGCTTTTGTATACTTTAACACATATCACTAATTTAATTAAACTGTACTAATATTAACATCCCTGATTATGTGAGGATACCAAGACATTTTGGTTTAAACTTGGGAAAATCACAAACATAAATGTGTTTTGCATCCTGCTGTAGCTGCTTTTTTTCACTAAAGGTACCGTCACACTAAACGATATCGCTAGTGATCCGTGACGTTTCAGCGTCCTGGCTAGCGATATCGTTCAGTTTGACACACAGCAGCGATCAGAATCCTGCTGTGACGTCGTTGGTCGCTGCAGAAAGTCCAGAACTTTATTTCGTCGCTGGACTTCCTGCTGACATCGCTGAATCGGCGTGTGTGATGCCGATTCAGCGATGTCTTCGCTGGTAACCAGGGTAAACATCGGGTTACTAAGCGCAGGGCCGCGTTTAGTAACCCGATGTTTACCCTGGTTACCAGCGTAAAAGTAAAAAAAAACAAGCACTACATACTTACCTTCCACTGTCTGTCCCCGGCGCTCTGCTTCTCTGCCCTGTGTAAGCACAGCGGCCGGAAAGCAGAGCGGTGACGTCACCGCTCTGCTTTCCGGCCGCTGTGCTCACAGTCAGTGCAGGAAAGCACAGCGCCGGGGACAGACAGCAGAAGGTAAGTATGTAGTGTTTGTTTTTTTTTACTTTTACGCTGGTAACCAGGGTAAACATCGGGTTACTAAGTGCGGCCCTGCGCTTAGTAACCCGATGTTTACCCTGGTTACCGGAGACCTCGGGATCGTTGGTCGCTGGAGAGCTGTCTGTGTGACAACTCTCCAGCGACCAAACAGCGACGCTGCAGTGATCCGGATCGTTGTCGGTATCGCTGCAGCGTCGCTTAGTGTGACAGTACCTTTAAAATGCTTCAAAATCTGATTGCACCGTCTTTTGCTGCTACCTTTTAATGGCTAACTGAAAAGATGGTAACAAATTGCAAGCTTTCGAGACTAAGGCCTCTTCAACTTAGGCTACTTTCACACTAGCATCGGACTTGGCCCGTCGCAGTGCGTCGGGCCGAGGTACCGACGCTAGCAGTGAATGCGCCCCACAACAGGGGCAGTGGATGCATTTTTCCAGCGCATCCGCTGCCCCATTGTGAGGTGCGGCGAGGTGGGGGCGGAGTTCCGGCTGCGCATGCGCGGTCGGAAATGATGGACCGTCGGCAGCAAAAAACGTTACATGTAACATTTTTTGCTCCCGGCGGTCCACCACAACACAGCGCAACCGTCGCACGACGGTTGCGACGTGTGTCAATGCGTCGCAATGTGTCGCTAATGTTAGTCTATGGGGCAAAAACACATCCTGCAGACAACTTTGCAGGATGCGTTTTTTCCCATAAACTACGCATTGCGACATATTGAAAAAACCGCTAGTGTGAAAGTAGCCTTACTCATTTACTCAAGTGACATGTAGCAGTTCGAAAAAAATACCAAGCGTGTGCATGAAATGTCTGAAATTTCATAACTTTAGCTTGTACTGTAAAAAGCAGTTTTTCATTTGCGTAAAAAAACAGCAAAAACGCATCGTGTGAAAATAGCCTAAAAGAACAGCATTCTCTCATTCTGCAGACTTTAGAATTGGCATAGGTGAATCTGTTTATAGAGATAATATTAAATCCATTTCATATATATTTTTTATATATCTAATTAGCTGTCCACTTTGACATTCACATGTTCTTCATTGTTTGACATTGCAGTGTTCCCTGCCAGTGTGTCTGGCAGAATGGGTCCGCTGGCTCTATTGTGGGGGCTGGGCTGTGACTTATAGTGTTGTGTATCTGGTTACTGCGCCTGGCAGTGTGCGCACTACCCGCAGCATCACGGCCTTCTGCCATATAAGAAATTTTTATGTCTTTCCCTTGTCACTCTATTTTAACTCCTGCTGTAAGTGTTTAGGTGCATGCTTGTGTTGTATGACACAATATTACCATAATATATTGCCCGGCGGCATTTGTTCTTGGCATTATGTACCGTATTCTATAGTAATCCTGTCTCCAATTATTAATGCGTACGGTACAGGATTTAATAAAAAAAAGAAATAGTAGATACTTTATTATGCTTGCTCACATGGTATTCCACAGAACTTTACAGACATTATCATCAATGTGGGTCGCAATCTGTATTCCCTATCAATATGTCTTTGGAAAGTAGAAGGAAACTTGCAAAATCTCATACAAACCGAAACAAGAGCTACTTTGTAGATGTTGTCCTTGGTGGGATTTAACTGTACCTAGGACCCCAACGCTAACCACTGATAAAGAAAAATGGCACAGCCAGAATGGTAAACTGGCATTACACAGACAGGCACTATAGTGTTTGTATGCCATGTATGTGACACCAGTGGGTGCGCTCAATCTCTTAGGCAGGTGGCCATACACATTATTAATGTCGCTCAAATCCAGTGATTTAGGAGAGACCAATCACCTAATGCAGGAGTGGGGAATCTCAGGCCCGCGGGCCATTTGTGACCCTCGATAACCTTTTCTCCGGCCCCCAGGCAGATTTCCGGGGACCACAGTGCCTGGGCCGACAGTTATGTTTGATGGCCACCAGCCCTATAATTTTCTTGTCACGACACAGCTGTCAGGTGACCTGGGACCAGGGGCTCCTTCCCTGTCCCTAATACCAGGGGGCGCCCTAGCTTGCCCTGTTCGCTGGGATACTTCAGTTGGCGAAGATGCTGGGGCCTCCACCCTTGCCTTATAACCTGAGTTAACCCTCCGTCTATTCTCTTCCCCCACCCAGGGAAGAGGGGGCGCTACTGTGCACCATAGTACACCAACCCGACAAACAAGGCTACATAAACAAAGGTTAACAGAAAACTCCAGGCACAAAATATATTCACTCAGATGTAACAGAGGAATGCACCAGGGTGTGAAGGTAGGGGAATAAACCAAATCAGAGAAGTATAAGGAATTACCACACATACAAACCAAGCAACAGTCACTAATAACTCCTTCAACTCTCCTTCTCATATGAACTCCTCTCCCTCCATTAGCCATGCAGCAATAAAGCTATCTCTGACAAGGATTAGTATCAGAGCCCAGATTATAAAGGGAAAAGGAGTGGCTAACTGAGCTCAGCTGTGAGCACAGGGATTTACAACATGGCAATCAGATGCTGCGGTCTTCTGGCTCCACACTGTCGCGGTAACCCTATGACATTTCTCTTGCTCTGTGAGCACATGCATGCAGCGTTCACTACTGAACACTGAGGCACATGCAGTGACAGATTATGTCCTGACATCAGTGCCAGCGTCAGGACGTACGTCGTGGGAGGAGTTAGCGTGCAATTTGTACAACCCCCGAAAGATTCTAAAAGCATCCAAATGCATCCAAAAGGTTCCACACCCCTGACCTAATGTGTATAGGGGATTCTGATTCTGAACAGACGTTGAGCGAGTGAAAGATAGGACAGTTGGATTTCAACATGCTCAATCTTTTTGTTCTCAGTAAAAAAGTCACCACCAGGAGTCAGCCAGCATCTTATTCCCCTCATAATATTGAGATCATAACCATCCTCAGCAGACCTGAGCATGCATAAGTATAGAAGGGAAAACTATCTAAAGTTGATATCCAGATTACCCGTGAAATGTGCCATCCATAACCTATTGTTAGTAACAATTGATTCCTTCCTTCCTTCGGCATTCTAATTTTTATATTTCACACCCAAGCAATGACTCTTTGCTGTATTCTCGACACAGAATTTAATAGCTTATTTAATCCTTATTCCCTAATTTCACTATAATGATTGACCTATAATTTTAAGTAAATCTTTGAAGTGGGATAGGAAACTCAATAAATTCATAAAAACACATAAATTGCATTCAGATGTTACCCTGGTCAAACTCAGATGTCATGAAAGAACCATAAAACCATGCAGTATATAACCTCCATACAGACATTCTTTTGCTTAAGTTTGGACTATTGAAAGGGAAAGCATCATCAGAAAATGACCTATTCTTTAAATCTGTTTTTTTTGTAGTAATTTTATATATATACACTGCTCAAAAAATAAAGGGAACACTTAAACAACAGAACATAACTCCAAGTAAATCAAACTTCTGTGAAATCAAACTGTCCACTTAGGAAGCAACACTGACAATCAATTTCACATGCTGTTGTACAAATGGGATAGACAACAGATGGAAATTATTGGCAATTATCAAGACACAGTCAATAAAGGAGTGGTTCTGCAGGTGGGGACCACAGACCACCTCTAAGTACCAATGCTTTCTGGTTGATGTTTTGGTCACTTTTGAATGTTGGTTGTGCTTTCACACTCGTGGTAGTATGAGACAGACTCTACAACCTAGAGGCTGGAGGCACTACCAGGAGACAGGCCAGTACACCAGGAGACGTGGATGGGGCCATAGGAGGGCAACAACCCAGCAGCAGGACCACTACCTCAGTCTTTGTGCAAGGAGGAACAGGAGTAGCACTGCCAGAGCCCTGCAAAATGACCTCCAGCAGGCTACAAATGTGCATGTGTCTGCACAAACGGTTAGAAACCGACTCCATGAGGATGGTCTGAGTGCCCAACGTCCACAGATTGGGGTTGTGCTCACAGCCCAACACCATGCTGGACGCGTGGCATTTGCCACAAAACACCAGTATTGGCAAATTCACAACTGGCGCCCTGTGCTCTTCACAGATGAAAGCTGGGTCACACTGAGCACATTTGACAGACATGACAGAGTCTGGAGATGCTGTAGAGAGTGATCTGCTGCCTGCAACATCCTTCAGCATGACCGGTTTGGCAGTCGGTCACAAATGGTGTGGGTGGCATTTCTTTGGAGGGCCGCACGGCCCTCCATGTGCTTGCCAGAGGTAGCCTAACTGCCATTAGGTACCGAGATGAGATCTACAGACCCCTTGTGAGACTATATGCTCATGCGGTTGGCCCTGGGTTCCTCCTAATGCGGGACAATGCCAGACCTCATGAGGCTGGAGTGTGTCAGCAGTTCCTGCAAGATGAAGGCATTGAAGCTATGGACTGGTCTGCCAGTTCCCCACACCTGAATCTGATTGAACACATCTGGGACATCAAGTCTTGCACCATCCACCAATGTCACGTTGCACCACAGACTGTCCAGGAGTTGGCGGATGCTTTAGACCAGGCCTGGGAGGAGATCCATCAAGAGACAATTCGCCCCTCATCAGGAGCATGCCCAAGCATTGTAGGGAGCTCATACAGGCTCGTGGAGGCCACACACACTACTGAGCATCATTTCCTTGTCTTGAAGCATTTCCACTGAAGTTGGATCAGCATGTAACTTCATGTTCCCCTTTGATTTTGAGCATCATTCCAACTCCAGACTTCCGTGGGATATTGGTTGTGATTTACATTGATAATTTTTAGGTTTTATTGTTCTCAACACATTCCACTATGTAATGGATAAAGATTTACAACTGGAATATTTCATTCAGTGATATCTAGGATGTTGGATTTTAGTGTACCCTTTATTTTTTTGAGCAGTGTATTTTTAAATGATAATGCTTTATCTATTTTTTTTAAAAAAAATGAGAAATATTGCAATTTTCACATTGCCTGCAAGGCCCTATATTAAGCTAGGGTCACACTAGTGTAAATTCACTCATCTGAGAAAAATGGGTGGATTATGCTGATCATTATCTGATCAAACTCTGAGTTTGAGCATAGTGTGATCCAATTATCTCGGAATGAGTAGAAGATGTAAAAAAAAATCACCATCTTCTAAATTCTGTCAGGCTGTGAAAATCGGCCTGCACTCAGATGTCATCCAAGTGGAGTCCGATGCTCTCAACGGACTCATTGACTTGCATGGTCAAGTGCAATCTGAATATTGGCTCAATATTGGCCTGAAAAAAAAATCAGGCATCTGCACTGTACCATAGAATGACATTGGTCCGAGTGCTATCCAATGTTTTATCGGATTGCACTGTGACTAAAAATATAGTTATGTGTAGGAGTTCTTATGCTATACTCCCTGATCTTTTCAGCATTCACATGGACATTTACAACAATAGACTGACTCAGACCCTGTTGAGTTGTATTGAAGTATTTATTGTTTATGCTCCAGACTGTGCAAGGGTGAATGTGAAAGGAGAGGAAGGAGGTGAGCTGTGACATCACCTATTGTGAATAATGGGCCCGGAATTATCTACTATGTATAGAGGTGTTATCTTTCATTGTGACCCCATATGTAAAATGCTCAACACAAACCTTTGGCATTGCTGTGTCCATGACTGTATAGAGTAATCTGGAATGAATGCACCTCAACTCATTTCACCTTACCTTTCCAATCCAATAAAGCATGGTGGTGATCTTCACCTTACCTTTCCTATCCAATAAAGCATGGTGATGATCTTCACCTTAACTTTGCTATCCAATAAAACAAGGTGGTGGTGATCTTCTCCTTACCTTTCCTATCCAATAAAGCATGGTGGTGATCTTCACCTTATCTTTCCTATCCAATAAAGCATGGTGGTGATCTTCACCTTACCTTTCCTATCCAATAAAGCATGGTGGTGATCTTCACCTTACCTTTGCTATCCAATAAAGCATGGTGGTGATCTTCACCTTACCTTTCCTATCCAATAAAGCATGGTGGTGATCTTCACCTTACCTTTCCTATCCAATAAAGCATGGTGGTGATCTTCACCTTACCTTTCCTATCCAATAAAGCATGGTGGTGATCTTCACCTTACCTTTCCTATCCAATAAAACATGGTGGTGGTGATCTTCACCTTACCTTTGCTATCCAATAAAGCATGGTGATGATCTTCACCTTACATTTGCTATCCAATAAAGCATGGTGGTAACATAGTAACATAGTAACATAGTTAGTAAGGCCGAAAAAAGACATTTGTCCATCCAGTTCAGCCTATATTCCATCATAATAAATCCCCAGATCTACATCCTTCTACAGAACCTAATTGTATGATACAATATTGTTCTGCTCCAGGAAGACATCCAGGCCTCTCTTGAACCCCTCGACTGAGTTCGCCATCACCACCTCCTCAGGCAAGCAATTCCAGATTCTCACTGCCCTAACAGTAAAGAATCCTCTTCTATGTTGGTGGAAAAACCTTCTCTCCTCCAGACGCAAAGAATGCCCCCTTGTGCCCGTCACCTTCCTTGGTATAAACAGATCCTCAGCGAGATATTTGTATTGTCCCCTTATATACTTATACATGGTTATTAGATCGCCCCTCAGTCGTCTTTTTTCTAGACTAAATAATCCTAATTTCGCTAATCTATCTGGGTATTGTAGTTCTCCAATCCCCTTTATTAATTTTGTTGCCCTCCTTTGTACTCTCTCTAGTTCCATTATATCCTTCCTTCCTGGTGGTGATCTTCACCTTACCTTTGCTATCCAATAAAGCATGGTGATGATCTTCACCTTACCTTTGCTATCCAATAAAGCATGGTGGTGATCTTCTCCTCACCTTTCCTATCCAATAAAGCATGGTGGTCACCGGTCTCGTATAATTTTTCATGTGTTGGGTAGCATTGTATCAGTACAGTGCAGTATCTGCGCACCTGGCACCCCAGCACTACCTTCTTTTCTGGTAGCATTGCCTCGTAGTCTCTGAGACCCGGCGATAAGGCAGTATTGGCACCAACATAAATTGTTCTAGACAGGCAACTGAGAAGGTATATACATAAGGCACCAAGAAAAATGTTTTTGTCAAACTTGTTATGGCAGAAAGAAATTGGACATGATAACCGTAGACAGTGAAGAGGAAATCTCAAGATTTGATAGAAAGAAAGCCAAATATACAAGATGGACGGGAAAGATGTATACTTAGTCTTATCAGCCACTGGCTTGCAACAGATGTGCAGCTGAGTATCAGATTCCTCTGGCAAAATTCCTAATGAGCTGAGCAAATTACTGTAGCTGAAGGCAAATGTTGTGCAGAGTGCCTGAAATTTTGCTTGTGTTATAATTTTCTAAATGCACATTTGCATAACTCGGTGTCGGGAGTGTTATTAAATGTCTTTGCCTGGATTCGGCTCTATACGATTTTGCAGGCGTCTTCCAAGTAGAAACACAAAATTAAATTATAATTAAAAAAAACTGTCAGACATTAAGGCTGTGTAGTGACCGATGCCCTGATTATATTGAGCAGTTCCTATTGCCTGAATGGATGGGGATGCTAATATGGCGCTGTCCCTGCACCTCTGCTTCCATCCACAATGTCCATGCAACTATTCCAGAGGGCCATCAGTCAGTCACCTCGGAACAAAAAGGCTCCGGCAAACAGGATTGGGAGAAATCAATAATCATACCAGTCCTAATTTTATTCTTTACTGTTATATTCTAGAGTCACTGTGCTGGAATGGTATTACACGTACCTATTCTCCACTCACGTTATGTGAATTATGTCCTGTTTTGCGATATAGACTGTGATATGGTAACGTATAAAGCATAGAGTAAGATACAGGTTAAGTTTTAGGACATGAGGTAGTGACTATAGGGTTAGAGACTTTGTAAACATTAGAAGTGTAATATGTTTGATGTATGCATATGAAATGCATAAGGTTTGTAAAAGTATATCTGTCAGCTACAAACGTAAGGACAGACATAGTTATAGTTCGGGACTAGCCCATAGTGGGAGGGGCAAGCATCAGTAAAAAGGGATTGCTTCCTGATAGGAGTCAGATAGAGACGTTTTGTTAACCAAGGTCAAGTTCAAGTTGCAGTGGGAGGCCTTACTAGAATCACTTGCTGACATTACTGCAACGTCCAGAGCTCAAGGCTCAAAGAGTGCCTTATACTCTGGTGTACAGGGGTTGACGGACAAGGAACCATTTGAGCGAAAAATAATGGATCTCTTTTGCACTGCGGAACTGGATGGGAGATCCCTGAGGCTGACAGAACCAGTAATTGTAGGGCTAGTTCAGGAGGAACAGGCAGTAACGCTGAAAACGCGCTGTATTAAGGAAATGAGAAGTGTTGTGTCCGATACTGTGTGCTGCAGTCTGATGAACTTGAACTGTCCAGTAAACGTCTGTATGTTGAAATAAACTGAGTGTCCCTCGAGATGTGTGCGGCAGCTCCAAAGGATGGAGGCCTGGAGACAGCGGAGGACTGCGGCCTACAAGTGAGCGTGATACACCCCACATATGACTGCATATTGGGACCAGGACACAATTTTTTTTTGTAAAGCGCCAGGGCGTTATTGAGCAGAGCTCTTATAGCAGCGGTTTACTTAACTGGAACCCCCTCTTGGCATGATACATATCAGGATGGCTCAGTGGTTAGCACTGTTGCTTTGCCGAACTGGGGTCCTGGGTGCAAATCCCACCAAGGACAACATCTGTAAGGAGTTTGCATGTTCTCTCCTGTTTGCTTGGGTTTCATCACACATTCCAAGGACATACTGATAGGGAATTTAAATTATGAACCCCATTGGAGACAATAATAATGTTTGTGGAATATGATGGTGTTATATAAGTAAAGCAAAATAAATACATCTAGTGATAAAACCTAAAATGTGAAAGACGTATATTTTTTCATATCCATGGAAATGATTATAAACAATTTTCTTAATTCAAATGTGTTGAAATTGAGTTGTCTATGGCCAGCTTTAGAATGCAATAATAATGTGTATATATACACACAAAAGACAAGGGCTTGTGTGCTTAGGACAATTCCTTTTAGTTACCTAGCTAGAAGCTGATTGCAGGGTGCCTCCGCAAATTGAATTTTTTCTTAAAGCAATTCCACAGGAGAAATTAAGAATTAGAGCTCAATAGAAATGTAGGGACCATCATGCGAGATCCTCCAGAGTAGGAGACGTTCTTTGTGCCTGTTCTTCAGTCTGACTAATTGATGGCAGTCCCTAATAGGGGCTCCCACTATACAAGGGCTTCCCAGATCTTTTTCTCTACTGGGGCCTCATCAGACAGCTCAAGATAATGCCCAGGCCTCACCAGACAGACCTAGGTGGTTGCTGGGCCTTAACATCTGTAGTGGAAGTCCATACTTAAAATGATCTACAATCTACTGATTCAGAATTTTCTGAATAGGAATCCATGTCTTGTGAATCCCAATAGATATCATCTAATATATAATTGCCTAGAATACTACTTCCTGCAATTTGTGCCAACTTCCTGTCCGGAGCTAATGTCCGGAGCTAATGTCCGGAGCTAATGTCCGGAGATAATGTCCGGAGCTAATGTCCGGAGATAATGTCCGGAGATAAGTGACGTCAACAGTGTCCAGTGTCTGATTGGTTGCCGCCTGCTGCGAGCGACCAATCAGAAACGTGCCGTACTGTGACACACTCCGCCCGCCATTTTGGTGTGATTTTTGAATTTTTACCTCACAGCAAGTTTCTACTGCGTGGAGGCGGGCCCAGTGACGTTGCTCTTCAAGCTCCTGCCGAATTTCGTCAAAAAAATGATAATACCATTTACCAAAACTATATATATTTAGTTGTGAAGTGGTTCAGTGACATTTTCACACCAATTTTGAACTTTTGTTTGGTGTTTTCTCCATATACTGCCTATTATTCACTGACTGTTATACTGAGAGACTGCCGTTTATTAACCTCTTCTTTGCCACATTGGGTATATTGCTCTATTATTTGCCACATAAGGACATTGTCCATTATTGCCCAGCAATTTCTCTGCAATATAAACTGCCTATTTATTAATATCTGCATTCCTGCAAAGAACTATTGCCTATTATTAACTGGCTATTTTCCTACTACCTGACATTGTTCTTAAGCAAAGAACCGTTGTTGTGGCATTTGCCACAACACGCAAAGTTGTCGTCTGATGTCTTTCATCCCTCCCCTCATAAGCATGTTCATGGATCCTGTGTAACTGTACCTTAAATAACAAGAATTGTCAAGAGCTGGTGAGTGCAGCCATTTTTTGTTCTTTCTTACTATTATTTATTAATTGTATTATTTTTACATTTGAATAAATAAAGTATATATGGATTCTAGACTCCCGATTCTTTAGAATCGGGCTGCCATCTAGTTATAGAATAAAATAATATTCTCACGGATGAAATTATTACTGCACATTTGCAATGACAGTTTCTACAATTTTTACATCTTTTTTTGCAAAGAGTTGAGTGCAGTGCCATGACACACAAATCTGTCCTCGCAGAGGTGGAGAATCATCTCTCTAGATCATATTTAAGTTGCAATCTAACACCGAAAAGACAAATACGGCATAAAGTAATAAAAGCACATAGTCAAGTCATGTGTGTCAGAGGAAGAATCCCTTTGAAAGCAGACAGCACTTTCCCTGGAGGTTAAGGGCAATCCATTTGCACTGCTTGGCCCCCTGGTCTACAGCTGGGAGACTTCAATAGCTTCTGAAATGACATTGTTTCCTCTGGAGAATAATCTGCTTGATTTACGGCATGCTGGACATTGCAACTATCTAAGTGTAAACAGTACACATCTACCAGAGTAAGATAAATGCTTAAGCAAGAGGTCTCACTAAGGAGGAAAATATGCCAGGCTATGGGGGGATGAGAAGGAAACTTGCTTTACTATAATAATATAAAAAATCTAGAAGATGTAGTAGGATGGAAAGCATTACTGGCAATACACACCAATGCTTCCTGACCAAAAACCAGAAGACAATGGCAATGTGTACAGAAATGTTCATATACAGAAACTCCTTATGGAGAGTGACATACCATCTCTGGCTTGTCAAGGTAAGGAGGCTTATTCACCGTGCAATGCTCTTCTGGGAAATTAAATATGCAAATTGCCTCTTCTGAGAAAAAGAGGACTTAAACTCTATAGCGCCACCTGTTGGAAGTAGCGATCCTACAAGTCACAATCAACCCTTTAACGATTGGTACAATATGACTTAGGATAAAAGCCAAATCAGTATCTCAATTCGCAGACTGCGAATTGAGATACTGATTTGGCTTTTATCTTAAGTCATATTGCACGACTCGTTAAAGGGTTAATTGTGACTTGTAGGATCGCTACTTCCAACAGGTGGCGCTATAGAGTTTAAGTCCTCTTTTTCTCAGAAGAGGCAATTTGCACATATGCAGAAACACCTTATGATTATCAAGGCAAATCACTATGTTACCCCAGCACCCTCTCTTACCCTACCAGACCTGGGTCCATCAGGCTTCTGGCATAATCACAGTGCAATTTCCCAACACCCCCTCCCCGCACCCATGAAACACTTTCTGTACAATTACTATTTTCTACAATAACCCGACTATTTTTGACTGGACATTACACATACATAGATAGATAGATAGATAGATAGATAGATAGATAGATAGATAGATAGATAGATAGATAGATAGATAGATAGATAAAAAAAAACAACCAGCACTCCTAATGTGAACACGTGCGAGCTGCAAACTGCATCATATAGATAAAAAAGAACAGCAGCACATGTACATGAATCTAGGCCATGTGAAAACACAGACAAATATTCAATATGAATTATACCCTGATAGTAAGACACCCCCGAAAGTAAGACGTAGTGGGGGTTTTAGCGGGGTCGGCTAATGTAAGACGTACCCCGAAAGTAAGACGTAGTAAATACCGTAGTGCTGAGTAGTGTCGGGGTCGGCCGAAACTCGATGGTTCCCAGGGTCTGAAAGAGAGGAAACTCTCCTTCAGGCCCTGCGATCCATATTTAAGTGTAAAATAAAGAATTAAAATAAAAAATATCGCTATACTTACCCTCTGACGCGCCCTGGTACTAACCGGGAACCTTCCTTCCTTCGAATCAGCGCTCCCAGGACCTAGCGGTGACGTCGCGGCTTGTGATTGGTCGCGCGAGCGGTCACATGGGCGGTCGCACGACCAATCACAAGCCGCGACGTCACCGCAAGGTCCTGGAAGCGCTGATTCGAAGGAAGGAAGGTTCCCGGTTAGTACCAGGGCGCGTCAGAGGGTAAGTATAGCGATATTTTTTATTTTAATTCTTTATTTTACACTTAAATATGGATCGCAGGGCCTGAAGGAGAGTTTCCTCTCCTTCAGATCCTGGGAACCATCCAGGGATACCTTCCGATACTTGTGTCCCATTGACTTGTATTGGTATCGGTATCGGCGATATCCGATATTTTTCGGGTATCGGCCGATACTATCCGATACCGATACTTTCAAGTATCGGACGGTATCTCTCAACACTAGTACGGTAGTAAACTGGACGTTGGAAAAAAAACCGCAGCGTTTTTTTCTCCAATGTAAGACATAACCCAAAAGTAAGACATAGTGGGACTTTTGAGTGGTAAAAGAATGTAAGACACTGTCTTACTTTCGGGGAAACACGGTACTTCTCAAAAATATTTTTTTCACAAATTTTTTCAAAAAAATGTTTTTTTTTCATAAAACTTACAGTAATAGATGAAATGAAGATTCTTAGAGCATAAATTGGCCAATTCATGTGTGCCCATCAACCACGGCAGGGTGATCTCCCTCTGGTGGGTCCTACTCTACCATACAAGCCACCCTTGGGCCACCAGCCTACAACTGTGGACAAAACCTGTCACTCTGGGCTAAACCTACAATTTATGGCCAGGTAGAGTTGATTATAGGTTCTCTAACCAGCCAAACTGTTTTCAGCTGTGCTAACATACTTGCACAAGGGTTTTCAAGGGTATTCTAACCATCCATTAGCCTTCTTACACAGCAAACACAAAGTACCATAAGAACACTGGAGTGATGGTTGCTGGAAATGGACCACTATACACCTATGAAAATATAGCATTACAACCCAGACATTTGCAGCTAGAATAGTCATTTACCACAATAACAATGTATGGAGTGCATTTCTGAATCATTTAACGTTAGCTTCATTGATAAAAACTGTGCTTTTCTTTCAAAAATAAGGAAATTTCTAAGTGACCCTAAACTTTTGAACGGTAGTGTATATATTTTTTCCTTTTTTTCTAACTTTATGTCTATTATCTATCTTAGCTTTCTAATTTTTATCTATTTATCTTATTTATCTATCTATGTATCTTAGTAGCAAAACTGGAGGCAGAATGTCCTTCAATATAACATTAAGAAAGTCTTGAATAACTTTGGCAAGAAATAAACATTTTTCCAAGTTTTATTGAAGTACTGCCTTGATTTTTGTTACTTGTATTTTGGGGTCTGATTGCTAGTGGATCTGGAGGTCTGCACCCACATTAGTAGAATGGTGCTGCTTTATTGTTTTCTTTTTACTAGCTGTCTCTCTTTTCTGACTTTATAACAGTATGTACACTATCTTTCTTTGGTGCACATATTTAGAACATGCTATTGTACACCTTAATTTAATAAATCATTGAAATGCATATATATTATAATCTACATTTCA